>NW_019154142.1:17984029-18495182 GCF_002288905.1 Enhydra lutris kenyoni
GGTATTGAGACTGCACTCCTTGGTAGGTGAACTTGGTCCTGGCTGGGTTTCTTGTTTCTTTTCTGGGGGAGGGGCCTATTGTAGTGATTCTCAAGTGTCTTTGCCCCGGGCGGAATTGCACCGCCCTTACTAGGGGCCGGGCTGAGTAATCCGCTCGGTTTTGCTTTCGGGAGCTTTTGTTCCCTGAGCGCTTTCCGTAGAGTTCCGGAGGACAGGAATGAAGATGGCGGCCTCCCAGTCTCCGGCCCGGAGGAGCCGAGAGCCCAGGGCCCCACTCCTCAGTGCGCCCTCAGAGAACAGCGCCCAATTACTTCCGTCACCCTGGCCTCTGGCCGCGCTCCGAGCTGACCGAGCCTGTGACCGGTTCAAGGTAACCCCGAGTTTAGAGCTCACTCCTCGGCTCGGTCTCTGTAGCCGGCTTCCCCGTTCTAATACCTGTAAGCTCTGCGACACTCAGACACTCCCGATCCTTCTGTGACCCTGCGGGACCTGAGGCCACGCTGACCCCGCGTGGGCTTCACCCCGGTTAAGCCTCTGGAGTGATGTCCCTCAGCGGAACAGACTTTTAAAAGTCCTGATTTTGTGCTCCGTTGCTCCGCCGCTTGCCAGGAGCCGGCCCCTCCCCCCGCGGTCTGTCTTCCCGTCGCTTTGGATTCACTTCTCCGCCGGTTCCACCTTTCAGAAAGTAGTTGATTTTCTGTTTCTAGAATTGCTGCTCTTCTTCTCTTCGATCTCCCGTTGGATTTGTAGGTGTTTGCAATCTTTAGATAAGCTATCTAGCTGATCTCCTGCTACTTCTCCGCCATCTTGACTCCTCTCCCAAGATTTTGTTTTTAATCATATTTTCCCAACACTTGGAACACTCTACAGACTTTGATTCAAGCTCCATGTGAAATACTCCAATGACCAATCTTTTGCCTAGTCTCAGAGTAAATGAGCATGTTACCGTCCTTCTTATTGGGAGCTGCCAACTGCTGTGTTTTGCCACGCTCATAAAAGCCCCAACACAAATGAGCAGTGCAAAGGCTTGAATGGGAAGTCATGAATTTTGAGAACAAAATTCAGATCTATGTGACATTAAGAAGAGACTGGAAGAAATTGGGTCTGTGTTGAGAATTACTCCTTTCAGGACGAATAAAAATTAAAAATGAGAAGGGTAACTCTACTGTAAATGAGGGAAGAAACTTCTCCCTCCTACTTTTTCTTAGAGCATTTACTTTAGAAAATTGTAATTGCATGTATTTTTTCCTCTCTTTGAAATATGTGTATATATATATATATCCTTTGAAGACTAGATAAACTTTTTGTCATCCTTATGATTCAGGAATGTCTTTCTCAAGGCTCCAGGAGCCACTGCTTTAAAATATAAATACCAAGCTCCTCTCCAGTTTCTGTGGGAGGGTAGGAGTCCAACTTCAGTGGGCACCTTGCTTCAAGTCGAAAAATTACCTCCTGTCATAAACATATAAAAATTTGTTTCTTCTGGATATAGTGTTTTCTTTTTCTCCTACTTTTGTGGAGAGGATTTCTGGGTCAGGAGGTGTTTTTTTTTTTTTTTTTTTTGTTTTTTGTTTTTTGTTTTTTTAGGTCAGGGGAGGGCTAGAGGGCAAGGGAGAGAGAGAACCTGGCTCCACACCCAGCACAGAGCTGATGCAGGGCTCAATCTCTAGACCCTGAGTTCATAACCAGAGTTGAAATAGAGAATTGGACACTTAACCTAACTGAGCCAACCAGTCACCCCAGGAGATTTGGTTTTTAATTATATTTCCCCAACAGTATCAAATAAAGCCCCATTACCCACATATGGTGGACCCTGAGTAAATATTTTGTTTTTATTTTGTAATGGCCAAATATATTCTACATTCTAACCATCCTCACTGGTAATTCCTCCACTTATTAGACCTCTGGGTTGCCTGCTTTCTGATAAATGATTTGTCTTATTCTGTTATTAGGCTGCTGCTAATGATCAACCCAAGATCAGATGGTGTCTGGAAAATTCTTATTTTATATTATTGATGCCATCTTTTTTTCTTTTTTTTTTTTTAAGTCAGTGGTTTTATTTACTCCAAAACTGTAGATATGTGAATTCAAAAGGAATTTTGAGAAGTAGGACAGTGGCAGTAATGGAAATTTAAATGGCTCTTCACGGCTTGAAAATTACCGTATCAGTTGCTGGATAAGAAATGGATCTTGGCTTGTTTACATGTAATTAAGACTTACAGTACCCCAGCACAGTGATTTTTTTGAAAATGTAATTCAAATGTTTTATGAGTGAGTGATCATTAAAAATATCGCAGGAATTAATTTGCATCATTAACTACATAATTTAACTCAACCTTCCCCAACCAAAGATATATTATTGAGTATGTGAGTTTGTTACAGGAGGCAAGAGGAGTTGTGTGATGATAATTCTGGGTTAATATTGACGTCTAGTGAATAATCTTCCTGAGTGGGCTGCAGTGATTATAAGCAGCAGTGTTGTCCTGAAGCTCTTCACTTGTCTTTGGAAAGCCAACATTGGCCAAGCATAGTTCATATGTCTTTGTTTTTTCTTAGCTTTCTAAGATCTCGAAAAGCTGAGGCCGAAACCTGGAAAAAATGTCCAAGAGAAGGAATATATAGACAGACCCACAGTCAACTTTTCCCTTCGCTCGTTTGAGAGTCGGTGTTTTTAACATGGCCTCAGTGACTTTCCAAGATCAGCAGAAAGACACGAAGTCATTCATTCACAGGGTAGAATAAGAGCATGCTGGAGCCTGGTGACCTCTTTCCTGGAATGTTTTATTAGAATTCCTGATCATTTTTAGCTTTGGATGGTTATTGAAAGACAAGGTTATTGTTTTGATCACTGGACTCTCCTCTTTTGGATCACAGAAAGGTTATCACATCCTCTTGCCGTGGAGCCCTAACTGACTGTTCTCACTTGAGGACCTGTGTGAACTAGGACATTTGGTGTATAAGTGGGCTCTCAGACTCCTTTATTATTATTTTGACCACTCAAAGCTTCCAGCTGAGTAATAGTCACTGCAACAGCAAGTAACCACTAAAGAAATATGAGTCTGACCTTAAAGTGAACTGTGTTGCTGCTTTGAGGCTCAGAATATAATAAGGTGATGGCCAATAGAACTCCAATTATCTCTGAATATTTCATCCATATTTCTTACTCAGAGAAGGGGATCATTGCCTTTTTAGACAAATGCAGAAGGGGTGGGGAAGCATAGAAGACAAAATAAAAATTAAGTTTGGTCTGATGGATAAGAGTTAGAATGGAAATGTTTTTGTGATTTTCTCCTTCTCCTTCTCCTTCCTTCGTCTTCTTTCTTCTTCTTCCTCCTCCTCCTCCCCACTATCCAGGGTATTGAGTAATAGAATCTCTGTCATTTTCAACTAATCTTGATTGTTGCAGACTTTAGTTTTGCAAATCTATTTTACAGGGGGTCCCCATTGTTTTCATTAATATTGGAGCTAAAAATGGACCCCATCAGGACCTTCTGACATGAATCAACATAGTATTTGAATATGTTCTAAGAAAGGCTTTTTGTCTTTGTTTTCAGATATTTACATGAATGGCTCTTTATCACTTTATTCACAAAATCTACTTTAAGAGCTCATTTCTTGGCTTGCTGATACCATGTACGGTTGTAATTTGGGCAGCATGAAATATAATCAGGCAACCAAGAGTACAGATTCTTAGAAAGTTGCTTAGCTTTACTTAGCCTCTTCCATTACAGGTGTTTTGTTCCTGAATACAACTTTGTTTATACAGTGAAGAAAGAAATCAAGAAAATTTGAAAGTAGCCTCATTTAAATCATAATCCACTAATTAATAGCTCTGACTATCACTTAAGAAAAGACACCTATCTTTTGTGTTTCTAAATGAAAGCAAACTGTTTCATCGATGACTCAGGCTGTGAAGCTGAATGAGTAAAATATTTTGCTATTGTATAAAAGGGGATGTGATTAAATAATAAGAAGAATAGTTGTTGCTGTTGTTAGAAATGGTGTTTTCCCAGGCAGGTCATCAGAATTTTGCTATTTTACCTGTCAGTGAGGGGGTGAGCATTTCTTTTTGGCCCAAGTTTCCTTATTACATTAAACTTGGTTTCTAGAACCTGCTGATTATCCCACTTTATAAAATATCTTTTTCTTTTTTAAAGATTTTATTTATTTGACAGAGACACAGCGAGAGAGGGAACACAAGCAAAAGGAGTGGGAGAGGGAGAAGCAGACTTCCTACGGAGCGGGGAGCCTGATGGAGTCCAGGACCCTGGGTATCATGACCTGCACTGAAGGCAGACCCTTAATGACTGAGCCCCTGAGGCACCCCTCCTAAAATATCTTTATTACATTTTTATCAACCTTTATTTGCTTTCCAGCCATCTCTCCATGTGTTTTTGTTTTTGGAGAGAGAGACAGAAACAGAGACAGACAGACAAAGAGAGAGAAAACAAGTGGGGGTGGGGACAGAGAGAGAAGGAGAGAGAATCTCAAGCAAACTCCACACTCAGTGCAGAGTGGGACGTGGGGCTTGATCCCATGGCCCTGAGATTATGACCTGAGCCGAAATCACAGGTCAGATGCTCAACTAGCTGAGCCACCCAAACACCCCTCCATGTTTGTTTGTTTTTTTAAATGTAAATAACACCCCTTCTAGAAATTGAATTCCCTTTTCTCATTGCTAAAGTAAAACAAAAAAGGCAAAATAGATGAATTGAACACAAATGAAAACCATTACAATTTCTGCTTCATCTTTCATTAACTTAAGTTCAACTCCTATAGGGAAGTATTTTCTCCCATGACAATTAACTGATGTAAGGAGCATGAAGAAATCATAACACTCTGACCCTCAGTGGTTTAGGGGACACCTATGGTCTTAAGAAGTCCTCACAGAGATTTATTTACTTCTTTGGTCTATTAGTGGCCAAAATATGCCTTTTTTTCACTCAACATAAATCAAGTGATTTTTTTGACAGTTTCAGTAAGAACTATGCCTTAATCTCTCCTTAATCTCAATGAGGGCCTTTGTTTGGTGGTTTGATGTTTTTGATGCAGATGTGGTAGAATAATGGAGTAGGTATTAGATGAGGTTTCAAATGAAAAGGCATGGGAGCCTCAGAAGACGTAAGGAGAAGCTGGTGTTCTGGCTGCTGTAGGAGGGCTCCTCCCATGCATATCTCTTCAGTGAACTAATTAGAAAGTGGCCCTCAGCCTTGAAGGATTAGAAGCCTGATTTGTCAGTATGCCTAGAAATAGATCAGTTTTATAGGAATGGGTGTGTAGTATAACCAAGCTCAGAAGAGTGAAATATAACCAATAATTACTATTTACTGAGCTGTGTAGTGAATTATAAGGGTAAAATATCCCAGAGTATTCCTGTCGGCATGCTTTGCACATTTTCCCATACTGTCGAGGCACCTGGCCGCCAGGGACAGGGTGTCCAGTAGAGATACGGTCAACAGGGGAAGGCTGCTCTGTACTGAGAAATATTCTAAACTCACTATGGCCTTTCTCTAGCACTCCAGAGTAGGTCCTAGAAGAGCACTTCTGCAGGAGTGCTTTTAGCTAATCCCTGGGGCAGGACCTGGTGAGAAGTGGAGAGGCTAAAGAGCTTCATCAGCTCACACTCGTATCCATCTGGATCCAAGTCTGGGCCAGGCTCATCTGTACATTCTGTCTCAGATTAACAAGACGTAGTGGTGGGTCTGTTGGTGATTTCAGCTGTTATTTTTCTCTTGAGTCACACTATGGCAACTGGTGAAAATCCAAGGGTCCTCCTTTACTGTCTTCCTTCCCTGTTCTCCTATATAATACCTCTTGTTTCCTGTATCCCATGTCTTCTCTCTTGGCTTTTCTTTCTCATTATAGTAAAGTACATCCTTAAGAGATTTCTTAAAAATGGGTCACGGATGACAGATATTTTGATTTCAGTACAGCATGTACTGAAAATGTTTTTATTCTACCTTCAGACTTGATTGATAGCTTGATTTCATATAGCATCCTAGTTTGGAAATTATTTGCCTTCAAAACTCTGAAGGTGTTGACCTGTTGCTCCTGGTGTTAGTGTTGTGGATTTCAAAGCGACTTGATTCCTCATTATTTGTAAGTGATCTCTTTTTCTCCTCTTTCTCCCTGGAAGCTTGTAGAATCCCTCTTTGCTTTCATTCAGAATTCTGAAAATGTACATGTAAGGGCCTATTTAGCCAGAGCGGCTCACCTCGGTCGAACAGCCATTTTGTTGTTTATGCAGTAAAACTTAAACTGACCCTGCCCCCCACCCCCACCCCCAGGGGACTTACTTAAAAGCAAGTCTGGGAAACCAGTAAAATATGGTAGACCAGTCCCTGATAACAGAGCCCAAATACAAGCGCGGGTCAGGTCAGATGGAGATAACAGCCCGAATGGAGGGATGAGTTGGGCCAGGTGGAGACATCCAATCAGTGGGATGCACATACTGTCTCCCTAGCTACCAAGGAGCGTGGGCCCCACCTTTTGGGTGCCAATTCTAACCAAGGTGTAGGCTAGTTCAAATAGCTACTATGGGGTGAACTGTAATTCAATTGGCCACCCGTGTGTGACCTAGCATGACTGTGCAGCTTTCTCTGTGTTACAATCTCATTGGCCACCTGTGTGTGGCCAGGCTCAACCACAGGGCCTTTGCTCTATAAAAGTTAGTCTGTAAGGCAGGGAGGGGTTGCCCTCTCTACAAGAGGCCATCCCGAACGGTCGGTTTGATTCTCGATGCTTGGCGAGAAATAAAGCTTTGCTTGACTTTCGCTTTGTTATCAGTCTCCCTCCCTTGACCACGGACCCAACAGTACATTGGTATCCCGTAGGATGGCTCTGTTTCCTCATAGTGTGGGTCCTTCCCATGTGGCAAGTTATGTTCTTTAATTGTAGGAACTTAAATTATTTCCTGCCTTTCATTTTCTCTTGTTCTTTCTTCACAGAAAGATTTGTACTTCAGTTCTCTTATCCTCTTATTTTCCATTCTTTTGTTTTCTTGCTCTACTCCCTGGATATTTACTCAAATTATCTTCTAACCTTTCCATAGTGTTTTTTTTTTTTTTAAACTTCTGCTATCACATTTTAAAATGCCAACATCATCTTTTTTCTTTCCTCTTTAATGTCTTCCTGGTCGTGTTTCATGGATGCAGGCTCTTCTCTTCTCTCTCTCAGGATATCAGTAATAGTTGCCTAGATTGTTTCTTCCTGGTTTTTCTATCAGGTTGTTTGTTGAGCTCTTCTGTCCACATTAGAGATTTTGTTTGGATATTTGGTAATCCTTTACCGTCTATTCAGGATTTAGGGTGAGGGATAAAAAGGTGTTTAGTGGTCCTGAATGCACAGATGGAGTTTTCATATTTGAACCTCAAATTTGACCCTGAGTGGGTCATTTGTTGGAAAAACCCTCTGAAGTATTACCTTTGGGAATGGTCAGTTTCTCTGCCTGGATAGTGAATGTCAAGCTCCTGGAGTCTTTTGGAGCCCACCAGGACTGGAGCTGGCTCTGTAGACAGGCTTTGGTGGATTCAGAGTTTCTTGATTTGCCAATACTCAGCGTTCTTCACCTTCTATCTCTGGCTTCCTTTTCTTTAAACATTTAGTTATGGTAGTTTTAATGCAGTTTGAGAAATGAGTGAGGGAAATAAAATGTAAGTTTTCAGTTTGCTGTCCTAACCTGGGATGTATGGGAAGGTTTTCACGTCGTCTCTTCCATAAGAAAGCCTATGTCAAAGCTACAGTGACAACATTTAATGATAACGTTTAGAGAAGGTAGCATTATTTAGTACAATATCCTAATTTTAGAGGTCAGATAACTAAGGGACAGAAACTTTATGATTTGCTGGGTTAAGAATAATTGAGACTCAGAGGGAGAATTCTAGCATTTTTTTTCATCTTATTGAACAACAAATAGGGTTGTGGCAAATAGGAAGTATGAAATAGAGAAATAAAATGAGATATAAAGGATATAAATTCCAAGTATATAGGTTTAAGGTTTTTTTTTGTGTGTGTGACTTTTAGCTTCTATGTTAAGAAAAACTTCTGCTTATGTGAGGCCTTTAAACAATGCCCCTATTGATTTAAGAGGATTTTATTGAAATCTTATATCTAAATTTAACTATAATACAGCACTGGAAAAAGAATACCTTGTGCCGTTGTTTGGGGGGTATACTTTTACACTGATTTTAAAGTTATCTTGCTTTCTAATTTCATGCTATTGAACTGCTTTTGTGTGAAGTGCCCAGGTTTATAAGCAGAAACAAAAGTGTGGCAATAAAAAGGAGTGTAGGGAAAACTGGGAACATGCAGCTTTTGTGGGTGGTCGTATTTTAAAGCAGATGGAAAACTCAATATTTAAAGTCATGTTTTCCAATGACAAGTAAACATTTAAGTGTAAGACAATTACATTTTGAAAACTATGATAACATTCTTTCTAAGGATTTGAATTGCTCTTGAGATAAATCTGGTTTTTGAGTGACACCTTATGAAAAACATATTCTGTAGTACAGGAAATTACATCCTTTTGATAGTTCAATTATGGCCTTACTGAGAGACAGCGTGCTTTGTGCTTTTTAAAATATATAAATATCTTTGGGGCGCCTGGGTGGCTCAGTGGGTTAAGCCTCTGCCTTCGGCTCAAGTCACGATCCCAGGGTCCCGGGATTGAGCCCCGCATTGGGCTCTCTGTCCAACGGGGAGCCTGCTTCCCCCCGCCTCTTTCTGCCTACCTCTCTGCCTGCTTGTGATCTCTGCCTGTCAAATAAATAAATAAAATCTTAAAAAAATATAAAATATATAAATATCCCAGGGTCCTGAGATTGAGTCCTGCATCAAATTCCTGCTCACTGGGAAGCCTGCTTCTCTCTCTGCCTCTCTCCTTTCCCAATCCCTCCGCTCATGCTTGCTCTCTCTCTCACAGAAATGAATAAAATACTTTAAAAAATATCTTGCTGACAGACACGATCAGGTTTAGGGCTCTGGACATCATCAACAATAACTATTGCCCAACTGACAGAAAAATGAGAGAGGTGATGTAGAGATGTCTGAAAGTAATTTTTTAAAAATAGCAAGCGATTGACAGAAAATTAATACATAGTGTTTCAAAGTAAAAGTAGAAATGATAATTTCATTATGTAAAGATTTTATTTGTTTTGCCGTTTTTCTATGTGAATTGGATCATGTCTATAGGAATACCTACACCAAACATATTTAGGGAGTTTTCCCTTTAAAATGCTAAGATTGCTCTGAATCTGCTGTCACAGCTAAATAAATATAGTAAGAAGACATTTATTCACAATATGTCTGTGCAGATTACTGCCAGCAGTCTCAGTGACCAAGAGTGCACGTGCTCAGAATTGTCTTAAACAAGGAAACGGTTTCTCTCTGTGTAATTTTTAGCTGTAGCCAAGTTCACTTAAAACCTCTTACTATGACCAGTCTGCAGGCCGAAAATGCTATTTCCTGTTTCATCTAGCATTCATTTGGAAAAGAGACTGATTTTTATGGCTTAAAAAATCATAGCCCTGTTATTAAAACTCTCTGGATATACATTAAAGAATTTCAGGAGAGCTGGTACAGGAGAGTGAGGCCAAATCTTTGTGCTTATACCTGCGGGAGGACATTCAAAACAATTACTGCCCTTTGGCTGGATGCTGGCTTTCATTCTCCAGGTTCTAATCTTTCCTTTGGTCTTTTCCCATCCCCAACCTGGCTTTCCCAGTGTGTGATTTCTTTGAAATGGAATATCTGAATCTAATAATAGATCATTTCCTTTGTTCCGAACTGTGCTCTGTGGATAGCACATGTGTCCAGAGCGATGTTAATAGGTATTCTGGGAAGTGAAGAGTTTTAGCTAAAATCGGTTTGGGCTGGCTGCTGGCTGAGTCTCCGCTTGGAGGGTCACTAGCTCTGGCCTCTGTGTCCCTCTAGCCCCTCTCGCTACAGTGAGCTTCACACAGGAATCTGTGTGAAGAGAGAGGGGAGACTGATTCTCCCCTCTCTCCTGACACTCTCAACAAGCAATCTGGAAGGGCCCGGAGTTAACTCCTTACAGCACAGGACCCAGATGAGAAAGGCTCCCTCCTCTTGCCTCTCTCATGGGTGTGCAGGGCTGATGTGCGTTCTGTCTGACTCTTCAAAGGGCTTCTATCCCAGGGTTCTAGCCAGGTTAGCACCTCAGAGGCTAATAACCCCCCAAAATAAGCACACAAACCAAAAAACTACACCAAAGTCTTTTTCAGTACTATTTCTCAGCAGTGGAATCTTTGTTTGTCTGTCTGTTTGTTTGTTTATTACTAACACATTGTTACTGAAGAGATTATCTTCCAAACCTGGACCAGGATTGACTTCATGGGTGTGTGTCCTGTGCACTAACATTGGACACTGTGCTTGGTTTAACTCCCTCATTCTTTCTGATGGCTAAGTAATATTCCATTGTGTGTGCACGTACACACACACAAACACACACTTGCCCCATATCTTCTTTGTCAGTTCATCAGTGGTATTTTAAAACTCACTCCAGTCATTGGGAAAGTCAGCTAGCACTGAGAACCCAGGATAGGATGGTGCCCAAGCTTCCAGCTTTTATTCCGTGTGTATAATGTTAGTGACAGGCTCAGGCTATCAAAAGTTCTACAGGTCTCATTTAATAACACAGAATAAATTATCAAGAAAACATTGGACACTATTTGTAGCACAGTAGTATTTAGGGAAGAAAGTTCACATTTTCATAGGATCTTCTTGTTGGAAAGTATCTTAGGATACTGTTCTCACAACTAATAAAAATAGTATTTGTTATGCTTCAACTATATACACTAAGACAATAAAACATGTGGTAGGAAAGGTGGGGAGTGTTTAAAAGAAAGGGGAAAACCAGATGGCTTTTTTTTTTTTAAAGGTTTTATGTATTTATTTGAGAGAGAGAGAGAATGAGAGAGAGAGAGAGCACAAAAGGTATGTGTGGAGGGGAGAATCAGAGTCCCTGCTGAGCTGGGAGCCAGATGGGGGACTTGATCCAGGGACTCCGGAATCATGACCTGAGCTGAAGGCAGTTGCTTAACCAACTGAGCCACCCAGGTCCACCTTCCCCTCTCCGCCGCCAGATGGCTTTAGTATGAAGAATTACTCAAACATGTTATGAAAACAAATAAACAAAGCAGGCAAGCAAAGAAACAAAACCAATTGTTGGACCACCTTCATTTCAAGGACAAAATCATAGCTTCACATGGAAGCATTACCATAACTATTTGGAGGTTTGCAGGGCTTTGGGGGGATAGCATGATCTTATCCGGGAAGAGAAAAACTGAATTTAAGACAAGGCCTCAAAGAAAAGGAAAACAATCTTATAAAGATACTAATTAAAGAGCTGCCTCCACCAGAACATGGGGAAGTTCTAACTGATATGCAAAATGGACCCATGAATACTATTTGATGGATAGAAAATACACATCTGAATTCTTTTCCAGATTTTTCTCTGATAATGTAGAAGGAAATCAGTAGCAATTGGCTGCTTGTTTGAAGTTGGAGTCTTTGTAAAACCTAGCTTTTACATTATGAATATGTGCTTCATTGTGTTTTCCCCACATACCAACTATTTTTTAGGGTAAGGAGAAAGTTCCCTGTCATTTTTCTAACAAAATATGTTGTTTTGTCCTTCCTCTAGGACCACTAGATGCTTGGTGAAAAGAAAACCACTTTTATTTAGTATCACCTACTAATGTTAATCTCCTTAATTTCGGAGAGAATCAATGAGAAGTCCATAAAAATAAATTTCTACTTTACCTTCTTTTTTAAAAATAACAATGTAAGATCAAAACTCCACGCCTTCCCTTGCTGGTTTCTGCATTAAAGGTAGTCCTGCAGGATGCCTGTGTCACTTTGTAGTAAAGACAGTTATGCAGAGCATTGCCTGCCCTCAGCCATGGTCACGATCACCCCATCTTTTTCTCCTTTCTTTTCAGTCTTTTTCAACCTCTGAAACTTGAGTTCTTCTTTTGAAGCATAATCAGGTCAGTGACTTAGATGAGATCCACTGCACATCTTCTGTACTTTCTGTCTGCCTTATTTGGTAGCAAGGTCTTCTCCTGTGCTTTGGCCTGTCTTTCCAGAACGTGGTGAACTTTGGATGAGCTCCTCACACCCTCAAATACGCTTCCTGTGCTATGCCTAATTTTTGTTTGTTGCTCTGAAGGCTCAGGTGGGCTTTGTTATATTAAGGTAAAAAAAAAAATGGGGTTGGCCGTCCTCTCTCTCCTGCTGATTGGGAGGATGGGCTTTTATTTAGAAATAAATAACATGAGAAAAGAACAGATGACACGGCTTCGGTTTTCATTTTTGTAAAATCTGACGCAGGGACTTCCTTGATATCCTGTATACTCGGAGCACACGTCAGGGGAATGACAGGCCGAAATGATGGCTTTGTGCTGAGAGAAAATCATTCTGAAGGAATCTAGGAATATTTGGCTGATCTTCATCCCATGACGTAGCTATATTTCATGTTTTATATTTTTGTAAAACCAGTAGTAGAGAGAGCAGTGTGTTACCACTGAAGATTTATGCACTCTGCCTCGGTCTAGCATATGGGTGAGGCCCATGATTATACTAGATCTTTATAGGATTCATGTGAATTGTATAGACTGAGAAGCTTAAATATCTTGCCCGTAATCACTTCATCTAGAACTTGAGTCTTTTCACTTAAGTGTTTGTCAGATTGATCACTCTGCCTTTATTTATTTATTTAGTTTTAAAGATTTTATTTATTTATTTGAGAGAGAGTATGCTTGGGAGAGGGTCAGAGGGAGAAGCAGATTCCCTGCTGAGCAGGGAGGCTGATATGGGACTCTGTTCTGGGACTCCAGGATCATGAGCTGAGCTGAAGGCAGATGCTTAACCCACTAAGCCACGCAGGTGCCCAACATTTATATTTTATACTTATATTTATATTTATATTTATATTGCCTCCTGAAGATTCTTTTTGTGTCTATCGTACAAGGAAGAATAATCATCCTGCCTTGTTGAATATATATATATATATATATATATATATATATATATATATATATATATATATATATATGTTGGGTCGGCGGGCTTCGGGAGTGCAGGAGGAACAATAGAAATGACCTTCGGGTCCACCGTCTTCCAGCCTCCCCCCACCCCTTTCCTTAACCCTTGACTCTCCTGCCAAAAGGATGTATGCCCAGTTCACGTCTCCATAGGTAACCTGATACCTGTGATACCTATGCAGGAAACAGGAAACACCCCATACCCTCTGGTCACCAAATACCCTACCATATATGGATGTGAGCCCATGCCCTACCTTGGCCCGATAAAAGACCCCAGCCAACTCCCTCCCAGTGAGACTTCCTTGACTTCCCTCTTCCGAGTTGCAGAACCTCGCCTGAGAGTGCCCACCTCCTCCCAGCACAACTTTCCTGGCTCCCCTTCTCCTGAGCCCTGAAACTTCGCTGGGGAGTGCCTTTAATAAATCTTGCCTTGTGCCCACCTTGCCTGGTGTTGTGTTTACCTCACCTGCGAAACTTTACTATATATATATATATATTATTTTAGATTTTATTTATTTATTTGACAGAGAGCGAGAGATTACAAGTAGGCAGAGAGGCAGGCAGAGAGACAGGGGGAAGCAGGCTCCCTGCCAAGCAGAAAGCCCGATGCGGGGCGGGGCTTGATCCCAGGACCCTGAGATCATGATCTGAGTTGAAGGCAGAGGCTTAACCCACTGAGCCACCCAGGTGCCCCTTGAATATATTTTTATGGTAAAATATTTAGCTGAAAAAGTAGATTAGTGAATTTTACTGTGGTGGGTAAAGTAACTTAAATGTAAAATCCAATTCCTTGAGTATTTGCTGAAAGAAGCTTTAGATATGCATCGTATATAATCTACTCTCTCATTAGTTCCCTTTGGAATCAATACAACGATTTTTTTTTTAATAGAATAGGCCTTCATTTGAACTCCCGAATTGTTACCTGTCCCTTACTTCAAGCTTAGGAATTCTTGAGACAACAAAAGATTGTTTCTTATATTTAACAAGCTCATTGGAACAATAAGAATTTCTTCCAGCCTTGGAATTTTCTGGCAGGGGCAAGATGATCATCTTTTGAAATCATAGTAACTTTGATGTGTTCTAAATGAGTAATTATGTAACATGCACAGAAAATAATGGTTGAGAATGAATTTTACACACATAAAAAGAATATACTTTAGGAGAGTGGCCGTATACCAATTTAGTTTTTTAGGGATAAATATGAAATTAATAATGAGTAATGTTTACATGGGAATAATAACAAAAAAGTCTAGTTTCTCTCTCTCTTTCTCTACACACACACACACACACACACACACACACACATTTAAAAGATCCATTCTGGTTTGTTCAGATTTTTGGCACAGGAATAGACTAGGAAAGGAATATTCTACCATGAAGTCATTAACTGGGTGATCCCTGGATCCCAGTTCAAACCTACCCCTAACCCACTCCTGTCAAATAATTGTTAACAGTTACCTTGCACTTGTTAGAACCAAGGACCCCATTTGGATATCCATTCTCCTTGATCTCTTTAATGTTTTGCTCTCTCCTTGTCTCCTTCTTGGGACATGTTCTCTTTCTCTTGGCCTTGGAGACTCTTAGAACTTCGTTCTCCTTCTGTTTAGGTCACTGCTTTTTCAGCCTGCTTTATTTCCTGTTCTCTTCGGGACATGTTTTGTAGCTGTTCCCCAACTCAGTCCTGCATCCTTTATTTTCTTTTTTTACTTGCTCCTTCTGCTCTCATTCATGCCCTTGACTTCAACTCTCTTCTGGCTTTACAGGCAAATAATGCTTTTGAAATGGCTTCCACTAGATTTTCCCTTCTCAACTATTTCTTTTGCATTCCCTTCAGTCCATCCCATTAAGGCTAAGTCACAAGACCAAGAGTTATTGCTGTAAGGAAGGGAACAAAAGATCTACTGTCTACAACCAAGAAGCCATTGCTCAACTTTGAATTTCAAATCTGACACTTTAAAATTCCGAGAGAGACCATAGGTGTAAAAGCTAAGGGGCTGTTTTCAAATAATCAGATATAGTTGGAGTATTCAGGGCTTCCAGAAGTATAGCCCAAGGCAGCCTACATGATTCTCAGAGAAGTTCATGTTGAATGTTACCATGCCTACCATGATGTGGGAATAGTTGAGTAACAAAGATGAAAGCAGGTGGCCTAGGCAGTCCAACTTCACTGGATCCAGGACACCTCAGAATGATTTAGGGAAAACGACTGAAAATTCCAACGTCTCTAAGAGGCAGGGGGCATAGAACTGCTGGGAGGAAGACAACAGGTCTTTGATGGGGATAAGGGAGGTGCATCACTTTGCAGTTGGAACCCATGGCCCCTGCAACAGTGCCAGAGTAATGCTCAAATGGCCACATGAGACAGTCTCAATTCAGTAGAGACCAGTGCAGGACACTGTGGGACTAGATGAGCCAAGGCACATTTCTGTAGACATAGCATGACCCAGAAGATGGCATAAGGACTGAGCATCCTCCCCATGAAAGCCACATGAATATATATGGTTTCTGGAATCCAGATGCAAAATTGAAAAGATGAGGAGGGGAGATCACTTACAGAAGAGAGAAATATTTACAACTAGATACTTATCCCAAAGAGGATATTTTGTAATATATTTCATTGGCAAGATCAGATATTTTCCCTATCACCAGCCATGTCCTCAGCATCAGTTAGGTGCAGTGTGATGTGTTTGGACCTGTGGGGAATGAGAAAAAGCTATCTTCCTACTTTCAAGGTGTTTACAATTAATTGGCATCGTTTCTAAGCCACTTGCTTTCTCTAATAGTGCCCTTTTCACGGTCTAATGGCAATGAGTCAGCATGCTGAACTCCAGGTGTGTAAAACTTAACTCATTGTTTTCCTTAGTGTCTTCTATCCCACTTAAATTCTGTTATAACTATAATTTTTCAATGGTATCTCTCACACTCATAATTTAAGTAGTGTCTTCGCATCTTCTTTCTTTTTTCTTAGTTCCTCAGAGACAATCTCCAAGCAATCCCCCTTGATTCCTTTCTCATTGCTAACACAGTAGTTCAGATAACTGTGAATAAATGTGATAATGTGATTCATCTTCATCACCTTAAATTTATTTCCATCCTAGCTTAGAGACATTCAGTGCTTGCAGGGAAGGTTCCTAATGATGCAGTATGGCTAAATACTAAATACTAAAGTTGGCTCGTGCATGGATACTCTATTCTTTGGATAATAAATTACCATAGATGTGGTGGCTTAAGAGCACACATTTAATCTCTTACAGTTCGGGAGATCAGAAGTCCAAAATCAAGGTGTTGGCAGGGCTGCATGCCTTTGTGGGAGAATCTGTTTCCTTGTCTTTTCAGCTTCTAGAGCCCACCTGCATTCATCGGCTCATGGTGCCTTCCTCCTATCACTCTAACCTCTTGCTTCTCTCGTAATATCTCTTCTACTCACTCTGATCTCCTGATGTTCTTATAAGGACTCTTATAATTATATTGTGCCCACGTGGATAATCCAGGATAATCTGCTTCCCTCAAAATCCTTAATCACTTCTGTAGTGTCTCCTTCTCTGACTTTTTAAAAACATTTTACCTTTCATGTTATCTCTACACCCATTGTGGGGCTTGAACTCACAACCCTGAGATCAAAAGTCACATGCTCTACCAACTGAGCCAGTCAGGTGCTCCCAAGGTCTCTTTTGCCATGAAAGGTAACATTCACAGATTTTGAGGGCTGGACGTAGATGTCTTTGTGGGAGCGTTATTTTGTCTGTCCTCCCATTGACCATTCTAGGCTATCTTAAGCTATATCAATTCCAGCTGTATGTAGCTGGACTCTTCCAGTGGCTGTCCCATGGACATTTTCATCTCAGCACATTTGCTCTTGACTTTCCCCATACTTGGAATGTTTTATCTATGGATACCAGCAACTTAAATTCTGCTCATCCTTTAGTTCTCAGCTTTTCTTACTACTCTAGCCAACTGTGATTTTCTTTTTCCTGATATCTAATTGTTATTGTATATACCTTGTGAGAAGGAAGGTATTTATTATATTTTAACTTGCACTATTTTCACAGTTATCATGAAAAAATTTTTAATCGGTGTCTACTCTAGGTATAGCATTAATTTTAGAGGTTAAGAGAAATACAGACATATATATATATATATGATTCCAGACTTAAGAGAATTTATAATTGATATGAAATAAAAAATATTATTAGGTCAATGTGAAGGGTTTAACAGAACATATGTTTTCAAATCATAACATCCTGAGTTGAATTACAGCTATAAGTTGTCAATTTATTTCCACTGAAAATAAAGCATTCTCATCTATAAAATGTGGATATTTTCCTTGTAAGATTGATTCAAAATAGAAATAAATTGTAGTTTTTTAAAGTACTCGATTCGTAATGTAAATCCAATAAAGTTTCCTACATTAAAAAAAAGTTTATGGGAGGGTGCCTGGCTAGTAGTCAGTAGAGCCTGTGACTCTTGATCTTGGTCAGGGTCATGAGTAAAGCCCCACGTTAAGTGTAGAGCTAACTTAAAAAAACAGATTATGGATATTCAGAGGACTGAGAGACCATCCAGTCAGAGAAGACTTTATAGAAAAAGTAGGATTTGAGTTAGGCCTTGAAATCTAATTGGAGATAGAAAATAGGATCCTGGCCATGGAATTTGGTTCCTTGTGGTGTATACAGCCAACCAGTTTGGGAGAAACTGGGTAGACTCCTGCAAGGAAGGCTTAAAATATAGGCTGAAGAATTTGAAGTCCAGGCTAAGGGTTCCTCTTATCAAAAGATGGTGATTCATTCACAAGGCTTTGTTTAGGCCTTTATCATTCTTGCAGATAGAAACTATGTCTGTTTTGTTCATTTCTGTACCCCAGCGGGAGGACAGGGCTTGACACATACTCAGCCCTCAGGAAATGTTCATTGAATAAACAAACAGAGCAGCACAGGAAGAGAAACATTACCACACCATTCCTTTTTTCTTTTCTCCTGCAGAGCAAAATGATCTGAAGATGTAGATATCTTACACAGAATTCCCAGGTTTTAACTCTCCCTAGAAATCTGTAATAAGGAGAAAAATTATCAGTTGTTCTGGAAGCTAGAAGTACCCACAAACATTTAACTGCTTTTTAAAACACAGTCAACAAAAATGCCTTGCATATACATCTCAGAGTCATTTCTGTGAGAAACTGTTATTAATCTTGTGCCTATGATTCAGACATTTTGATTGATTTGGTAATATACGGTGATAGTTTGTATGTAGACTTAAGAGGATGGGTCTGAGAAAAAAATTGAATAAACAGATTCAATTTGCTGATGCTTTCTGGTTTATAAACAAATTTATATTTTTGCATAATTCATACTATCTCACCAAGTTTCTATCTTCCTAGGAAAGTATAATGACTCTATGAATCATAAAATGTTTATCCCTTTGAAAGTTGATCACTATAGCTAATGAGGGGAAAGCAAACTGCTCATACCATAGACACAAGAGAAGGATCTGTTGACTGGTGGAGCCTGAACTGTTTTTTAATGTCCAAACTTTTGTTTGAGAACTTTGGGCCTTACAATCTGCTAATAAACTGAAACCTCTTCTCTGTTTTCAAGATATATATTCTAATCAGCATAAGGAAGAGCGTTTAATCATTAATAGGTAGATAACCATGGTAACACCATAGTTACACTGCTATAACCAGCATCATTTTCTATCTGAGCTAAGAATAGCATAACATGTTGAGAGTTTTACTTTAAATATGATTTCTAAGATGGGAGATTGGTAGATGAGGTTTAAATGCCACATTATAATTGTTCAGCCCAAATTTTGCCTTTTCTCACAGATAATGGGAACAAGTTCTTGAGATGTCAATGATATTTACATCAAATATTAGTATATTTCCACTACATCAGGCTACATCTTAAAGGGATGTGTGAGATTTTTCAATAATAGGTTTTCTACTCATTTTTAAGGAAAATAGCTACTCAGGAAATGAAAAAGAAGTGAAAAATGGTCACAGAATTGGAGAATAGAAACCTATTTTCTGATGTTTATGTGGCAGAACCTCCATGTAGGTGGGCCCGTGTGACTAGTTCTTGCTGGTGGAATATGGGAAGTTTGAAGTGTCACCATCTAGGACAAGATGGTCAGGCCGGTGTCTCTTTCTTTGTCTTATCCCTTGTCGGCTGTCCAGCTGGAGAGGATCTAATGAAGGAAAGATGGTAGAGTCACTGGATAGAAGGGTCTGTGGTCCCAGAATCATTTCATAAAGCGGAGCCCACAATCTACCCTCACTGCCCTGTTACCTGAACAAGAAACTTAGGTGTTGTTTGTTTCCTAGTCAGTATGGATGGAGAACTTTGAACCTCAAGGTAATCCAATCCCACTTTCTGTTGGCTCAGGCTCAGGAAGAATGTTGGCACATGTATCAGAGTATGTTCACAGGAGCTCATTGAATTTTCTTTTGTTCAGTGAGCCATGGCAGGGATATGGATGTCTTGACCGTCCCTGTCTCTTCGCTGTGCTTTTGAGGTCCTTGTCCCCAATTAACCAAGGCCGCACCACACGCCCTGCCTGTAATGCATGACATAGAGCTGAGCTTGGTTGAAGTGGATTGTCAAAACCGCTACATGTTGTCAAAGAAGTTTAGCTAAACTGCTGCTTAAGCCCCATTGGCACTGTTTTTTTTTTTTTTTTTTTTTTTTTTTTTATTAAATTTATTTTTTCACCCAAATGGCTTTTTTTTTTTTTTTTTTTTTTTTTTTTTTTTTGCTAATAAGTATAATGCCAGTAAAATGGCTTCATTTCTTTTCTTTTTTATGAGTATTTCAGTCCCTGTATTTACTTTTCTTTTTACATGGTGAAGGATATTGATAAACTCCTTTATGAAACATGGATTATTTTTATATAACTTTTAAAAATAGTATATCTAATATTCAAGAAAGAAAACAATTGATAACTTATAGAGTGCGCATATTTTGACATCTGGTAGTCCTAAGTAAACCTTAGGAATATTTATTCCCATGTATAAAGTTTTTAATTAGCAAACATCTTTGTTTTACTTAAAAACAACAACAACAACAACAACAACAACTATATTTGACAGAGAGAGAGAGAGTGCAAGCACGCATGGGGCAGACGGGAGGGGCAAAGGGAGAGTGAGAAGTAGGCTCCTCACAGAGCAGGGAGCCCAACTCAGGGCTGGATCCCAGGACCCTGGGATCATGACCTGAGCCACAGGCCGATATTTAACCGACTGAGCCACCTCAGCATGTCTTTGTTTTACTTTTAAAGCATTTCTTCAAGAAATATAAAATGGAAAAGGAAAATCATAAGGTCATCTAGGGTTTGGATCACCTATTTTGGGCTTAAGTTTAAAAAGAAAATACACTTTCAGCTTTCTCTTAAAAATTCACTTATGAAGGTGTTAACTGAGAATATTTGTGGAAAGTGACCCACAGGAAGAGGACATGTAGGATGAGTTAAAAGTAGTCTTTCTATGTAAAAGCCATATTCTGGCCAGTTTTAGGATTTGTGGCTACCATCTTGGTTCACTCTGCAGCTCCGAATCCAGGTATCAGACATGGGTGCACCACGGCACAACCAGTGACAGATGATCTTTGATTACAGCTCCCAAGAGGCAGAGAAAGCAAGCAAAGGTAAACAGACAGAGATTAGAGTGTGTGGGTGTTGCCTTTCATCTCGTAGTGGTTTAAATGATACACTCTTTTAATTTAACCTTTTGGTGACATAGCAAGACTAAAACATGTCCAGTCGGAATAAGATGCATTCCTTAAGAATTAGTTGTATGTTATCATAAGGAATGATTGTTCTTAACAACCCTGAGTAGATTCTCCTAACAACAACAAAAATGTTATAGAGAAAACTCAGGAAAACAATATTTGACAGTTGACCCTTGAATAACTTCAAGGGGTTAGGGGTGCCAACCCATTGAGCAGTCAAAACTCCCCATATAACTTTGACTTCCCCCAAACTTAACTACTAATAGCCTACAGTTGTCATACCTATAAACAGCTGATTAATATATATTTTGTATTTGTATTTGTCATATACTGTATTTTTATAATAAAGCAAGCCAGTGAAGAGAAATGTTATTAAGAAAATCATGAGGAAGAGAGGGGAGCTGAGCTGGTGCAGTTGGTTAAGTGACTGACTCTTGGTTTCAACTCAGGTCGTGATCTTGGTGTCATGAGATCAAGCCCCATGTTGGGCTCTGCACTCATTCTGGAGTCTGCTTCTCTCTCTCTCTCCCTCTCTCTCTGTCCCTCCATCTGTACCACTTTCTCTCTCTCTCTCAAATAAATAAATAAATAAATAAATAAACAAATAAAATCTTAAGGAAGAGAAAATTCTTTACAGTACTGTAGTGTATTTATTGGAAAAAAATCCACTTGTATTTATTGAAAAAAATCCACATGTAACTAAATGCAAATTAAGTTGAACATGTACATACCTAGAAAAATATACTTGGAAGCAACACATAAAACACAAATCCTAGTTTTTTTTTTTTTTTAAAGATTTTATTTATTTATTTGACAGAGAGAAATCACAAGTAAGCAGAGAGGCAGGCAGAGAGAGAGGAGGAAGCAGGCTCCCTGCTGAGCAGAAAGCCCGATGTGGGGCTCGAACCCAGGATCTGGGATCATGACCCGAGCCGAAGGCAGCGGCTTAACCCACTGAGCCACCCAGGCGCCCCCAAATCCTAGTTTTTTAATTTTTATTTTTCTCTTTACACTTTTATGTGTTTTCTAACTTTTGGGAACGTGTATTTATTATTCTTTTGCAACTAGGAAAATACAAGCATTTAACATAAGCCATGAATTTTAATACAGGTTAGCTCATAGTCATAAATCCCCAGTCCATAAAGAAAGAACCCCAGGGTGTGGGAGGCTGTGGGTGGCAGCAGTCATAGGAACCAGAAAGCAGAACTGAAATGAACCGAGGGCAGTCCAGTGCCGAGTAGAAGGCCTTGGTTGGCCATGAACATCATTTAATCATAGTGAGGATTCATTTCATTCTTAGTCCATCCCACACACTGTCCTCAGAGCTTTGTACTAATTAACTCATTAAATCCTCATAGCAACTCCACGAGGGAGGTACTATTTTATTATTTTCATTTCATAGTTGATAAAAAAACTGCGACAGAGAGATGAGTTAACCTGCCTGAGTTCTGACAGCCGGTGAGTGTAAGTAGGGGCTATCACATTCTAGAATCTGTGCCTTTAATCCCGATGTTCCACTGTCTCCGTGCTGGCATGCATTCATTGGTGTTATGGACTGGGAAGGGACTTTTAAAGAGGAGATGCTCTTGTAGGCACATTGACTTTCACTACCAGAGTCCCTTTACTGCCATATTAATTATGTGGCTCCAGAAGTTTGGCAGAGGTCCACTCCAGGATATTAGAATCCAAATTTCATGTTCTTTCTACCTCATCATGCAGAATACCAGGAAAACAATTTCTTGGTATTATAAAAATGTATTTTGGGGGGCCTGGGTGGCTCAGTAAGTTAAGCATACAGCTCTTGATTTCGGATCACGCTATGATCTCCGGGTAGTGAGATCGAGCCCTAGAGCAGGCTCTGCGCTGGATGTGGAACCAGCTTGAGATTCTCTTTTATCTCCTTCTGCCCTGCTCACTTGACCTCCTATTCCTTGACTGTGCTCTCTCTCTCTCTCAAAAAAAAAAAAAAAAAGGAATGAATTTTCTTGTAGGAAGGCTTATTACACTAAAAGGCTGGCTTTGCTCTGCACGTTGGGTAGCATCTTGGTGCAAACACTGCTGATTATTACACACACTGAATGAACCATTCCCCTTTTAGTTTCTAGGTGGGTTAAGAGATAATACTGTATCCTATTTAGAAGGCAAAAATGCATTATTTTAAACATTATTACTTGGCTAGATGTGAACATTGCTGAGAGACAGTAGGACACAAGAAAATCAACTTCCAGAATTGAAGGAGCACATATCCCCATCT
Source organism: Enhydra lutris kenyoni (assembly GCF_002288905.1). Taxonomy (NCBI): domain Eukaryota; kingdom Metazoa; phylum Chordata; class Mammalia; order Carnivora; family Mustelidae; genus Enhydra; species Enhydra lutris. Next base: position 18,007,069 of record NW_019154142.1, read on the forward strand.
GCCTCACAGCTATAAGTATGTTAGTCATCAGATTTTACAAGTAGTATGTGTGGATTAAAATAATACAAGAAAAAAATTTATGAACTCTTTCAGTCCTGAGCTGTCATATGCCCTTTACTGAAGGTACCAAAATATGCCAGTCAATTGAAAATAAATTATCTTTCCCTTAATTGTATCATAGTAGGAATCAGCTTCAAGAACCCCCAAAAACACTGTCAATAAAGAATGATTTGAGAAAATTTGAAAAGCAAAATAAATGACAGCCCATTACTCTCCCTAATTAAAACAAATTAACTGCAGCAACTTCTCAGAAAGAGCTCTATACAAGGCAGGTGAATATAATCAATGTAAAAAGTCCATTGATTGCAAAAGAAATTCAGATCATATGAGATTTCATTAATGAGCACTACACAGTTAAAGTCTGTTACAACTGACAGTTTCATACTCTTCTCAAAATACTTCATATTTTTTCAAAATATTTTGGTTTAGTGAAAATTATGGGGTTTACAGTGTCATAAATGCAATCCACGGACCAGTTCTTGTACTCTATGACTTCCCCCACCGCATCCTTATTCATGGTGTCAATTCTCAGCCACTCGAAGAAAGATGGTAATTTTCATGATGCACTCGATGGTTTTCTTTCCTCCCAATCTAGAAAAGTAGCCTGTATTGAATAAACAGGATCTTGAGAAAAACTTCAATTTTGAAGATATTGTCTTAAGACAACTTGCAGATGGAAATTAGGGAAGATGTGGCAGTGAATGGATGGATTTGATTAAAGATCAGCCTTGAGGGGCGCCTGGGTGGCTCAGTGGGTTAAGCCGCTCCTTCGGCTCAGGTCATGATCTCAGGGTCCTGGGATCGAGTCCCATATCGGGCTCTCAGCTCAGCAGGGAGCCTGCTTCCAACCCCCCTCTGCCTGCCTCTCTGCCTACTTGTGATCTCTGTCAAATAAATAAATAAAACCTTTAAAAAAAAAAAAAAAGATCAGCCTTGAATAAATCCATTCTACCTGACCCCAGTATGGAGAGATTATGATATCAAAGCCTGGCTAATCCCAGCCAGTGCCTCCCTCCCATCCCACATGCCATCAGAAAATGGATGCAGCTCTGGGGAAATTGAGATTAAATTGCTCCTACCTGATGGATTACAAACTAGGGATAATAAAATTTCAGGAAAAATTAAAGTTATATTTCTTTTTTGTGGATGTTTGCAGACCAGCGAGGGAGAGAGGAGAAAGGGACTGAACAGATTTTACACACACACACACACACACATAATACTACTGAATTTCCAGGAGACACCTTCTAAATTATGTGAGCAAGAAAACCTGTCAGAAAAGGTGGTATTTAAGCTGAAACTTGAAAGATACGTTGAAATAGATCATAAAAATATGTGAAAAAGCTGAACTCACAGAAAGAGAGTATGATGGTGGTTGCTGGGGCCTGGGGCGGGGAGGGGAAATGAAGAGACATTGGTCAAAGGATATAAACTGTCAGCTATAAGATGAATTCATTTTAGGAATCTAATGTACTGGGTGGTGACTATAATTAACAATACATATTATATACTGGAAAGTTGCTCTGGGAGAGATCTTAAATGTTCTCACCACACACACACACACACACACACACACACACACACACACAGTAATTATGTGAGGGGATGGAGATGTTGATAACTAACCTGATTGTGATATCATTTTGCATTATACACATATATCAAAACCAAAATATGTGCAGCTTAATCTTATATGCTGTTAGATGTCAATCAAATTCCAATAAAGCTGGAAAACAAACAAATAACAAATTATGGAGAAAAGAACATTGTAGGCAGAGGCTGTAGCATGAGGAAAGCCCTTAGGCAGGAAAGAGCTTATACTTGGAGGAGTCTGCAAGACTCTGTGTGTGTGTGTGTGTGTGTGTGTGTTTCAGTGAAAGAGGATGTGAGCTATGCAAGGTAAGTAGAACAGGTAAACAGAAGACACATTCTCTTCTCAAAATAGCCCACCTACTTCCAGTGCTGGGATGTAACTTAACCAGATCCCTGACCTAACTTCAGTCATTCTTTCTCTTGGACATTAGAATCAGGAATAGAGGCTGGGGCAGGGCAGCAGGGAGCTGAGCAGCACAGCCATATTGTGTGCGCCGGCATCAGCATTGGGGGCGGGGGTGAGAGTCACATGGAAGGTAAGGTCATGGGGAGCCAGAAACAGGAGTTTTCATGAAAAGGCCTTTTTTTTTTCTTTTGTAAAGAGAACAAAGGAACAGATGCTCAAAGAAAAGCAGAAATGAGAGTGCGTGTGGATGCAGAGACTGACTGTCAGAGAAAGCGGTTGCTAACGGTTTTTCAGTTTCTGTGGGGTCCGGCTCCACATTCTTATACAGTCCTGCTCTTCATTTTTCATGTGAGTGTGTGGTGGACACTCACCATTTTTGTCTGCTTGGCACTCGTTCATGTCCTCCCTGCAACTATGGACTCTGGTGGGACTGTCCATTACAGCATCCCTCTTTTCCTTCGGGCTAGGGATGAGCCTGTGGCCCAGAGATCTAAAAAGATCAGATTTAATCTTGGTTGAGGGAGCCATCCTCATCTTGGCTAACTAAAGCACATTCAAAATATTAACATGACATGTTATGTTAATAACATATTAAAGGCTATTAAAGGATAAAATATTAACATAACATGTACTCGTAAGCATAGAAAACTTCCCCAGGAGAATACACCTTAGCATCTTCAAAGTGGTTATCCATGGTTTAACCAGAGATCTGAGTTACTTTCATGTTCTTTATTCTATCTGTATTTTAAAACTTTCATTACAATGACATATATTAACTTGTATAAATAAAAAACTATAAAACACTTTAATAACATAATTCATGTCCTTTAAAAATATTTTGAAAATATGTTCTCAGCAGTCATTCAAAAACTATGTGTTCTGTTGCTATCCTGTACATGGTATGGGGCCATGTATCATAATGTCACTGGAAAAGAACAAGAACAAAATAATCCACATCCATATTTTGGTGGGAAAGACACGGACATTTATACACAGACCAAGCGCAGTCATTCAAATTAAGTGCCATAGGGGCACAGAAGAAGGGGAAACACCTGAGGACTTATGGAAGGGTTTTGGAAAAGCTAATGGATACAGACCTTGACCTATTTCACCAGATGTAGAAATGAGGTGGAAATTAGTCCAAGGAGTAGCATAGTGGAAATGTGAAAGGGTATGCATGTTCAGGGCAGTGCCGGAGTGCTTGTTCCAAAGGACTGGAGCAGAGCTCTTTGTGGTGGGAGATGAGGAAAGTCCAAGTGACTCATCTTTGAAGACTAGATAGAGAGGCAGCATTGCCCGCAGGCAGTCGCACAGCTTTGGAGTCAAAGAGTCTGTGTTTGAAGTCTTTAAGTTGAACTCTGGAAGATAACCGAGGGAAGCAGCTGCAACTCCATCCCACCCAAGAGCACCTCTGCTAGATGCATCAGGCACCCTGAGAAGCACATTCTGACAATGATGATCTCAGAGGATTCATTGTAAGCTCCCATGTAAATGACTCTCTGCATTTGGGCACTTTGCGAAAACAGAACAGGAAAACACTAACTTGACTATTTCTCCAAAGTGACCTTGCAAGTCAGCTCTCGTCCATTTTTCTTTATGTAATTTCCTACTCCAGGCCTCCCCACACGTCATTCCTCCAAGGATATATTTCAAAAACCCAACACAATGAGAGATCTTCTTTATAGACCCTGACACACATTTTCCTCATAGAAGTGAGATGTTGCTCACCTGACTCCTTCCCAGGGCAGTGCTGCCTGCGGGGGCCAAGCGGACAGTTGCAAGCCTTGCACAGTGAGAAGATGTGGAGTGGGCAGGCCAATCCCCAGAGGAGTCTTTTGGCACCTAATGCGATGTCCTGTGAGATCCGTGCTCACATTTAGTTAGCTCACACTCTATTTTTATTCTTCTGCATCCTCTAGTGAAACTTGCACAGCCAAGCCATGGTTACATGTGAATGAAAGTAATGAGCCTCCAGGCTGAAGAAAGAAACTAAAATGTAGACTTAGGTTGAAAATAGCTATGAAGGATCTTATATTTGAGATCTTATATTTGAGCTGTTCCTTAGAACACAATTGTTATTTACTCTGTCCCAGTCTACATCATGGAAGCCATGAATGTAGATGCTAGTCACTGCAAGTATTTGGAAAAACAGAGTTTAACTGTTGGAATAACTGAAGTGACTACTGGCACTTGTGTGCAAATTTGCGGGATCCCAGCATCCCCACACACCGACTCTCCTACCCCGCTTGTGAAATTCCTCTTCTTCTCTGTTCCTGGATCTCACATTTTTGTTATAACAAACACCTTTTCCTGGAGACAGCTTAATATCTACACATTACTCCTTGATGAATCTGTCTACTGATGTGGTAGACTTTGTAGGAAGGTAGATGTGATGATGGGGTCTAGAAGGGAGATAGTTGGCTTCAATTCCTGGGACTTCATTAATAAATCAAGAAAAAAAGACTTCTCCTCTTTCTAAAACAGGATTTCTCAAAATGTAGCCTTTCCCAGAACTGCATGATTAGCATCTCCCAGAGAATGCCTGTTACGTGCTGATTCCTGGGTCTTTCCAGGTACACTGCATCTCCAGAGGGTAGAGATCTGGAACTATATATTTTGAAAGCACCATAGGCAATTTTGTTAGGCATTTGAGAACCACTTCTAAGGCAAAAGAATAGAACTACCTTCTTTCCTCTCTCAGATTGCCTTGGAGTGAATTCTTTTTCCACTGAAGTTGACTCTGAAGATATGTGCTCGTCTCTTGGGGCTGCCATCACAGAATACCATAGACTGGGTGCTTCATAAACAACAGAAATTTTATGTCTTATGGTCCTGGAGACTGGGAAGTCCAAGATCAAGGCACTTGCAGATTCAGCATCAGTCAAGAGCCTACTTCCTGGTTCATAGATGGCTGTCTTCTTTCTGTGTCCTCACATGGTCACAGAAGGGACAAGGGAACTCCTTGGCATCTCATTTATAAGGGCGCTAATCCTTTTCATGAATGCTCTGTCCTCATACCTACTCACCTCCCAAAGGTCGTACTTCCAGACACCACCATGCTGGCAATTAGGTTTCAAAAGATGAAATGCAGCAGGGGGTTGGCGGGGGGAGGAGGATACCCACTTTCAGTTTATAGCATGGTTGTGCCAGGATGGAGGAAAGTTGTGGGGGATAGGTTACGGAGAAGGAATAAGAAAGTCCAATGAGAAAACAAAATTCAAGATCCCTCCCTCATTTTATCCTAGCATCAGAGATCTTCCCTGGGACTTCCAACATACAGATTTTGCCATGGATATTTTTGAAATGTATAGTTTCAACTCTAATACAGAATTATAGTTACCACAATTTTGATGCCTCTGATTCCTAGAGAGAGATTTCTTGGTGGCTGTGGATGGAGAGAGCAGGAAGAAAACCATAGTCTATTGGGAAAGGATTACATTTGTTTCAGGCCAAATTTGGGACATTGCTTATTGATTGCATGTGTTGTCTATAGTTCAGGGTATATCAGGATTCTCTGCATATACACAATACATGAATACTCATCTTATTCATTTATGCTCTGTTCAGTATTTATCCCATTGTGAATAATAGGTGTTCAATAAGCAACTCCATGAATGCATGCTTTGTTATATTTATCATTTGTTTGATGTTGAGTATTTGATCATGAATATAACCTCAATTATGTTGCTGAAAAGATGGAGTGGTATAATGGAAGGGGCTCAGACTTTATAGAAAGGACGTAGTGGTTAACATGAAACAAGAGAACTTTTTTTTTTTTAAGTTTATTTATTTAAGTAATCTCTACACCCAATGTGGTTTCAAACTCACATGACCCCGAGATCAAGAGCCACATGCTCCTCCAACTGATCCAGTCTGGCCGCCCAACAAGAGAGCTTTTTAAAGCTATATAGCATGGTGCTGGGTGCATAATAAATGAAAAGATAAAATTTGGGGCCCTTTAATTTTAGTTTTAAGGAAAAACATGATTTTTCTTACAACATATACTCCTAAAGAACAGCTGATAGAAAGCAGAGAGTTTAGGCAGACTGTGAGGAGCTGATTAAAACTTCTGTGGGTAACAGAGCTCTCCTGCTGGATGTAGAGCCAGCGTGAGGCACAATGACCTTTATCAGCAAGTGCAAGAAGGGAAGACAGACAACCCTTTAGACCAAACACAGTTTTCCACCACTCTCTGGTGCACACATAGAACTAACACAAACATCATGCAAAAGGATACGCATTTTAGAGACTGTCTATATAGGTATTTCCTTTTAACTCTTCACTCCAGATAACAAACAAACCTTTGTACAAAAATTCCCTTTTCACTGGTTCTTGGATAAAAGAAGTATAAAAACTTTGTAGAGAAGCTCTATAGACAAACTAATCACTGGCATCTACAAATAATCTCAAATTAAAATTGGTAAGAGGAAGAGAACTATTTACCTGTTTTTTTGACTCTAGACAATTTTTTTAGCTCCCTTTTAAGTCTTTAAGTTTATGTATTTGTAAAAATGGGAATAATAATACTTAAAGGAACTTTGTAACTACTAGATAAGAAAATATATATAAAATCCTTAGCACAAAATAAATGCCCAATGAATAGGAGCTGTTTACAATTAAATGCAATAATGTGGAATGAATAATAGTAATCAGAAATGTTATTAAAATATGTCCCTAAAAATAAAAACTGGAGAGCATGTTGAGTCTAAAACTGGACTTATTTTGACAATGATCTGTAGATATTTCTACTGCAGCATGTTTTTTTTAAAGTATGTATTTTTGTCAATCACCCTCCCTTCCAGATGACACAAAATGTTTTATTTGGTTTTTTAAAAAGATTTATTTATTTTAGGGAGAGGGAGAGCACACATGAGTGGGGGGAGGGTCAGGGAGAAGGAGAGAATCTCCAGCAGACTCCCCACTGAGCATAAAGCAGGCATGGGGTTTGATCTCATGACCCTGAGATCGTGACCTGAGCCAAAATTGAGAATTGGACACTTAACTGACTGAGCCACCTAGGCGCCCAGGCACAAAAATACTTTAAATACTGAAGTAGATTTTAGAAATGGCTCAGGGAAGGATACTTGGCTATCTTTTTGAAGTTACTATAATAATACCCATAAACCCCTCAAGCCAGCAATGTTCTCATATCTGAGGTAATTGCTTTAGTGAGTCATGTGAAAATTCTCAACAGTAAGCTGCACAGAAATTTTGATCAATATATTTTATGGGAAAAATTTCACTTTGGGATAATGATTCTTCTTCCTCATGGATATACAATTTGCAACAAAATTTCAGATTATTCTTGGAATTATACAATTGCTATGAATCGGTTAAATGAGAAGAGATGAACTAAGTGGAGTTTTCTTTTTTTAAAATTTTCTTAAATCTTTCTGGTTTTTCAAATAAATACATAAATGGACTATAAGTGCTGGGAAAAATATTTTAAGGTTTTAGAAATCATTATGTGTTCTTGTATATTATGGTTTAGATAGACTTATTAATTCACTGACATAAGCCTATGAGTTTATTACATTGGCTAAGATGTAAGAATAAGACCCAGTTCTCACTGTCAAGGAGCCTATATAAAGAAAGGAAAATAATTATATAGATAATAGCTTTAGGAAGAAATCAAATGAGATGTACAAGTGCTATGTGTGACATATACAGCGTTATGTGTTAAGGGATGAGGGATGTTGCATTGAAGAGGTACATTTGACCTGGGCTTGGGGGCTCAGAAGAATTTGTATTCTAGAAATGGGCATTCCACTTGTCAGAAAAGTCATAAGCAAAGTCTCAGGGAGAAGAAAATATATGGCAGATTAAGAGAACAAAAAATGTAACCAATTTTGGCTGAAGCAAAGAATACTGGAAATCATATATAATAAATCATAATAATGGTAGGCTAAGGCCTATTTGAAGTTTCATAATCTTGGGAGTTGTAAGCATTGAATCATACTGAGTGATAATCCTGATGAAAAAATTATTCATGTGAATAATGGTGGGGACGGTAAACAGGTCAAGAACATCTGGTATTGTCAATGGGAAATATTTGCTTTCCTCAACAGAAAAGTTGATTGTTTCTAAACAAAGAATTGACATGAGCAGGGAGTTAGAAGACTAGCAACTTATGAGACAAGAGGAAACGATGGCCAATATCTATGTAAACATGCAAGTCAAATATTTGAATTGAACTTCTGCCCCTCCTTCCATGCTAAAATAATAGTAAGGAGATTTTAGTTTTTAAACCTAAAATGACAAAGAGAATGAAGAAGAGCCAATAGCAAAAATTGGGGAGCTGGCAAAGTTGATGGATGAACAAAAACTTAATTAGCAGACCTGAGAAATATGAAGAGCTGAAAAGCAACCCAAGTTACATTCCAGAATTCTCAATGACTAAGGAGTTGGTGGCACCAGGTGGTTCTGGGAGTGTATGTGGATTTGGGACTATAAACCAAAGGATCAACTGGAAACTTATTTAAGTAGAGGATGGTCCTACAGGGGTGGGGGGCAAAATTTTACTTCTATGCATCTTAGGTTTTCAGCTGGGACTCTTTACCAAAAAGAGAGATTAACAAGAGCAAACAACAGTTTATTAACATGGGCTGTACATATCATGGGAGAGAAACCTAAACCCAAAGTAAGTAATTCAAAATGGTGGCTTAGAATTCCAGCCGATATAGCATCTTCAACAAAGAACAATACATTTGTAAAGAAATGACATAAAAAGAAAGGCAGTTTTAGATTTCCAAGGGCTGCAAACTAGGAAGGTAAATATATGTGAGGAAACTAATGGAATCAAGTTTGTTTGAAGATTTCTTTCGTGTCATCTCTGGGCTGATAAGAATCTGTTTCTAGTAAAAGGAGAATTATATCCTGGCTTCAGGTAGAAAAAGGGGAGCCTTCCCTGGGTTTTCTGCTTCTTAATTGCCTTCAACTCAAAATACTTTTTATGTCAAGGGGGCATATTTTGGGGTGACATGTTCTGGTTTCCTTCATCCCCTTGTGTTTTTTCTTCTATTGCATAAAGGCAAGACAGTTGTCTCTTTTAACCAGGCAGGACACCAGAGATTTATTCTTTGGGAATTATAAAATAGTCTTAGGAATGGGGAATACCAAATCACTTTGAGGGCAAGATTATTATATGAAAACAGGGGCAATAAATGTACTCTGAATCTGAGACTCTCAGCCCGCTTTTCCCTCTCATTTATCATAATGCTGGTAGCTAGGCTTATACAATTCAAGCAGAAATTGGAAGTTTTCCCTAGAGAATAATCTGATCAGCCAAGAGGAAATGTTTTATAGAAATTGATATCAGATGTTTCACCCCAAATCCAGTCTGACTCTTTAAGATTACCCTTTAGTCAGGCTTCTCATTGACAGCTCCACACATTCATTCATTCAAGGTTTCCAAAGAGCCCATTAGTGGGCCATTCCAAAAATGTAACCCATGATATGGAAGATAGAGACCAAAATAAAAACTTAGAGAATCAGACTATGCAGAGAAAAGAAAACATCAAAGAAATCAATCATTAGTATCCTCCAAGAGAAAAAAAGAAGAGATTGCATCCATAAAACAGGATCAGGTGCCATGAAATGGAACAGGGAACAAAGAAGAACTTTTAAAAATTAAAAATATGAGATACCATAAATAAATAAAAAAAAAACCCCAAACCTCTAAGCATAGTAATCAAAAGTTAAGAAAATCTCCTAGAATGAAGAGGAAAAGGGGAATGTTCTAGTGAGTTCAACATCCAAATATTAGGAAGTTTGGAAAGAGAAAACAGAGAAAGTGAAGAGGAAATTTTAAAATTATATATAATATATATTTCAATTAAATATATAATTTAATATTTATATATCTTATATATAGGATATATCATCTATGTAATACATATACATTATATATACTAAACATATAATGTGCATATATATATGTGAGTATATAGAAAACAGTATCTTCTATTCTCCAGTGTGGCTATTATCTGTGACATTTTTATTTTTTGGTCCTCTGTATGAATCCCATTTGCCTTCTACTACTATTTATTTTTCTCTCTCTGGAAGCCTGTTGGATCTTTCCTTTGTCTCCAGTGTCCTGAAATTTCACAATGATGTGCTTCAAGGGGAGTGTATTTTCATCCATTTTGCTGAGCACTCAACTCAGAGAGTCCTTTCTATGTGGAAACTTAATGTTCTTTAATAGTGAGATTTATATATACATTATGTGAGATTTATGCATACAGTATTTTTATGTACATAATGTATGTATAAATCTCACTATTGAAGGACATAACTTTATTTTTTTTTTTTTAAGATTTTATTTATTTATTTGTCAGAGAGAGAGAGGGAGAGAGAGCATGAGCACAGGCAGACAGAATGGCAGGCAGAGGCAGAGGGAGAAGCAGGCTCCCTGACGAGCAAGGAGCCCGATGTGGGACTCGATCCCAGGACGCTGGGATCATGACCTGAGCCGAAGGCAGCTGCTTAACCAACTGAGCCACCCAGGCGTCCCGAAGGACATAACTTTAAAAGAAAGATTTTATTTATTTATATGAGAGAGAGAGAGAATGAGAGACAACATGAGAGGGGAGAAGTTCAGAGGGAGAAGCAGTCTCCCCACGGAGCTGGAGCCCAATGTGGAACTCGATCCCAGAACTCCAGGATCATGACCTGAGGAAGGAGTAACTCAACGAACTGAGCCACCCAAGTGCCCAAAGGATATAACTTTTCTAACCTAGAATTCTATACCCATACATACTCTCAGTCAAATGTGAGGATAGAATTTTACAAGTCTTAAAAATGTACCTTCTATGCACCATTTCTCAGGGTGCTCCGTCAGCAAGATGAGAAGTTACGGCTCGAAAAAAGAAGACGTGGAGTCCAGAAAACAGAGCTCCAACCCAAGACTTGGAAGATGGGATTCATCAGGGTGATGGTGGAGGGTCATTAGCCTGGGTTTGGGCAGGGGTAGGGAGTGTCTGAAGTTCAGTGAGAGGTGTGGCTATGATGAAACTGAAAGTACAACTGAGCTGTCTGAGCATATTGAGAAGGTGCTGACACCATAGGGGAGGGAGGATTCATGGTTGAATTCATGATTGAAAACTCAGCAGATGACACTCCAGAGCAAATAGACTGTTCATTAAAGGAAGGGAAAGACACATTATGCTACATGAGTCAATAAAAGTGTATGTTTGGTCATAGCAAACACTGATCCAACCAAAATCACAATGTATTTATATTTGAAGGGTGAGATTGCTGTGGGAGTGGGAGCTGGGGAGAAAGAGAACAAAATCTTCATTCTCTGTTGAGAGAAATCAGTGGCCAATGCCTAACATTAAAAACTCAAGCAGTAGCAATATACACATGTTTCTTAGAATAAGGATGTACATATCCAAAACAATCATCTAAAAGAGCAGAGAAGGAAGTGGGAGTCTAAAATTAGATGAGTGAGTGTGTGTGTGCTGGGGGAAGAGGGTTAGGACTAGGTGAGAGAGATGGGTTAAATCTATGGGCCTGGGCAATTGGCTGGATAAAAGAAGGCTGAAAAGTGGTGACAGAGGGCTCAGGCAGGGTAACTGAGAGTACAATGAAGTTGCTAACAGAATTCGGAGAAGAGAATTTCAGAGAAGACCTGGGTTATAGTAGGGGAAGATAAAGGAAGACAGCGGAATATAGTAGAAATAGGATGGCTCGGGAGTTTGAAGACCCTAATTCTGTAGCTTTGTCTATGTGGCCTTGGACAGACCACATAACCTCTGTGGGTTGCAAGTGTCCTTGCTACCAAGTGGAGAGGCAGTAGAGCATAGCCTGGAGGAACCCACTCTCTGGAACTGGATTGCCCATGTTCAAATGCCAGCAGACCTCATGCTCCTACCCCAGTTACTAACCATACAGTTTGGCCCATTTACCTAACTAACGTGTGCCTCACTTACCTCATCTGAAAATGGAGATAATAATATCCACGTTATGTATGTTTGGAGAATTAAACGGGTTAATACATGAAGCACTTAGAACAAAATCCTATATACAAACTTGCTGTTTTTATTTTAGGTAAACTGTAATGTCCCTTCCACTTCTAAACCTTTTATGAATATGTGTTAGGACATGTTGTTTCTGAGATTCCAATGGAATATTCAGGAGAAAGAATAGGACAAGCAGTTAGAAATACACTTCTGGAACCTGTGAGGGGGATGAGGATGATAAAGATAGGCAAGTTCTTTGACTAAGGTGATTGGTAAAACTGGGAGAGTGAATGAGATTGTTTAAGGATAAGAGGGAAAAAACCGATAATATAAAACAAAATACCTGATTGAACATAAATTATAAATGGACTAAATTTGAAAAATAGGAAAGAGGCTGTGCTGAAGCATCATTACTTTCCCCAAGTGCACACCAGATGCCATAAACAAGTTATGGCGAGAACTTGGGCCTTGGACCTGAACAGATCAGGGTTTGAGTCTTGATTCTCAAGCCATATTTGAATTGGTGACAGTTAGTTATCATCCCTAAACCTACTTTACTGAATTTCAGCTGGGAACTCATAGAAGTTTTATATGAATTAAATCACATATAATGAGCAATGTGCCCAAAACAGTGCATATCACAGAATAAGCATTCAAGTCCTCTACACACATAATGGGAGTTATTTAGGTGAATATACCCAGGATATTGCTGCATGCCTGCCATCTGGAAGTGGAGCTGTTTCATTCCCTCTACTAACCCCTTTTCTAGGTTTCTTCTCTCATCAATCAGGTCCTCATCTCTCTTAGACTCCTGTGCAGCTATAACTATCTAAGTGTCCTTAATCTAGTGTCTGCTCTGTGAATAAGGGAACTACTGAGCTAGAGCCATGACCATGTACAGCGTAACATCTCTAAAGTAGGCATAGTATTTTGCGTCTGCATCCTGAGTTAATGCCCGATGCTGTCATTGCACTCAAGGTCGTGATTAGATTTGAGAGTCCTCTGGTTTGATGTAATGAAGGAAGTTCAAATCCTGGAAAATGCTATGCTGACCTGAATGTTATATCCAGTAACGAAGAGTGAAGCAAACAAGGTTTGATGGGCAGGATATGAATATACTGGAGGTTGGTTGCAAAAGCAAAAGAATAAAAGTAGGAGTTCAGTACATTTTTGTTTTATTGAATGCTTAATCTATGATCCAAAGCACTGGTCTATGTGCTTGAGGAAAGCAGAAAAAATGTTAAAATGACAAGGAAATACGAACAAATAGGACACAATCCTTCAGATAGATTGACATAGGATCATAACTGATCATAAGTTAGGATCTGATAGTAAAGATGTGTGCTAATACATCTTTGTATTATACATCTTATGGCATATTCATAGTCTCATCATAACCTACATTTTAGCCTTTCCTTCTTATTTGGGCATTCTCATGCTTCTCCAAAAAATGTTATAGTATTTTGTCATTTAAAAAACGAAATGCAAGAAATCGATCACAACTCACAGAATATTGTTACATCCTCCAAAGTGTATAATCAGAACCCTAGGCTTTGAAATTAGGTCTTGTAGAATTGGAAAGAAAAAACCAGAAAGTCCTTCATATCCTATAAGGTATATTACATTAAATTTGTCCATCTGGGAGCAAAAGGACCAAAAAAGGAAGATGCTTCAAGTTGTTCCATAGCCCACGAAAAGTGCTGGACAAGGCTGTTTTCTAGTGACCCGCAGTATAATTCCAACATGTGGATTTATGCTCTATTTTACACTCCAGGCTTAATGCTACTGGCAATGAATCAGCTGGTTCTAGGTAAACTGATCAGGTTTCAACCAATGCTCATCATTCGTTAATGATTCTTAAGGTTTTATATGACTTAGCTCAAGCTAGTCAGTAAGATCAGAGTGACCTCTAGTCATAAGCAATGTTGTGGCTCTTCTGAAGAGTTTCCTGCAGCAAGGAATGAATTGCTTAGATCCAGCAAAACACATGTAGTGTGGGGAGGCAGCATTGGTTTCAAAGCTTGAAAATTTGTGTGTTGTGTATCTTTGGCTAATATTAAAGCATCAGTTCCCTCCTTTGTAAGGTGAGGATAATAATATCTTACAGGGTTACTGTGGACAGTAGATGATTAAACATAAAACATGTTCCCAACTCAGGGTCTGGCATATATTTAGAACTCGGTAAATTTTAGCTGTTTTGTGTGTTTCTCTGAATGGGAAAAGAAAATGCTTTGAGACAAATGACTACAAAACCCATTTTTGTGTAGCTGAAGGTAGAGAGGAGCTTACCCTTATAGTCACATCAACCCCCACCCCCTTGCATTTTACTATGGCCAGAGAGGGAAGCATCTGTTGGCCCAGCCAGCTTGGAACCCCACAGCCATTTTTAGTGGAAGAAGACTGAGAAAGGCAGTCTTGGTAAAACGCCAGCCACTCTTGGTTGCTCAATTGATATTAATTAATCCTCCCTGGCAGGATTTTGGCAATAGACCTTGACTTGTGTGACCTTTCATGCTGGATTGAATTAGTCTCTGGTGTTCTGTTTCCTCAGCCAAGCCCTTTAGAACCTTCTTAGGCATTTGGCAGAATTCCACGAGCACTCCAGTTTCCTGAGAAGTCTGAAGTTGGCACCTTAAATGTGTTATTGCTAAGTAAGTGGAATGTGAGACATTACATATCCAATGCTGGTGATGAAAGATACCCAAATAATCACTGTAAATATACAAAAATTCCCACTCTGAGCTCTGTGGAGGCTCAGGAGGATGGAAATAGTCTCCTGCTTCCTACCTTGGATCATTCACAAGGTCTGTGGTTCTTTAGCCGTCCATCCCCCATGACAGGGGTATTACTTTCCAAACAACTGCTTCTCTCTGAGCAGAAGCACCCTCAATTTCGTGCCTTGAGTTGCGTGGGCTTTCCATTCCTTTTGAGTATCCTCTCACTTTTCCTCCTGCTCTTTCTGAAGGGTTTCGCATGACGTGATTTTATTCTGTACTTAAAATGAAGGCAGCAAGAGTCACAACACTGAGACTTCTGGCCCCACATGGGCCTCTTTCTGCCTGAGAATGGTCATGCCTGGGCCCCGAGGACGGCAAAGGAGGAGCATGCAGGGTTCTCACCATCTTTTACGTCCCCACAACCGACTGCATTTTTTTGGGCGGTGTATTTAATGGAACTTAAAAAAAATCCACTTTGAAGATGATTCTCAACAACTTGGTGATAATGGTTATTATTTTGTAGCTGAAGACGCTGTTACTGCTCTCACCTTCTTTCCTGAAACCTCAAGGCACCTGTCAGGTGTGTTGAAATTGTCAGTTCACTTTTCTCTCTCTTCTGCCTTCATTTAAGGCTTTTTTCATTGCATCCCAAGCATCTGGGACTGTAACAGGTACAGAGTCAGGATTTCAATCAATACTGGCTGAATGGGTGAATGAGGAGGCAAGACACCAATGATAAAAATGCGGCCAGGGGCACCTGGGTGGCTCAGTGGGTTAAAGCCGCTGCCTTCGGCTCAGGTCATGATCCCAGGGTCCTAGGATCGAGCCCCGTATCGGGCTCTCTGCTCAGCGGGGAGCCTGCTTCTCCCTCTCTCTCTGCCTGCCTCTCTGCCTACTTGTGGTCTCTGTCTGTCAAATAAATAAATAAAATCTTTAAAAAAAAATGTGGCCAAAAATTAGACTTCATCTGGTGAAAAAGAAATTTTTTTTTTTTTCTTCAAGTTATTTCACTATCTCATACCTGCCCTTGGTTAATTCCAACTTATCCTTCAGAGAAACTGACTCTCCTTCTTTCAGGCTCCTTATCTTCTAAGCTTTGTTAAGCACAGAGACATTGTTTCATTGTTCTGGCCCAACATTCTAGTCGTAGCACTGAGTGGAGAGCCTGACATTTATAACACAGCCAATATTCAGTGAAAAACTGCTCTGTGCTCCGATTGCTCCTCTTCTCTCTACATACTCTAGGCTCTCATCATGATTCATTTAGACATGTTAGTGATCTTAGTGCTGGACTTCTCTTCATCCCCGCCTCCCCCAGCCCCCGCCCCACTGATTTCGGCTTTGGGCACAGCTGCCAAAATAATTTTCACCAAGCAATGCTCAGGCCATAAACTTTCTGTCCTTAACTGCTTTCAAATTACTTCTATTTGTTAACTTGTAAATAGGGACTTTTCAGTTTTATATCAGTTGCTCTGTATCATCTTTTGAAATCTCGTTTCTCCATAGAAGTACTTTGTACTACTCAGCTGTTTTTGCTTTGTTTTTATTTTTATTTATTAAAAAAAAATTTATTTGTTTGAGATAGAGAGAGAGAGAGCAGGAGCAGGGGGAAAGAGAAGGAGCAGAGGGAGAGGGAGAAGCAAGCTCCCCGGTGAGCAGAGAGCTCAATGCAGAACTCAATCCCAGAACCCCAAGATCATGACCTGAGACGAAGGAAGACGCTTCAACAACTGAACCACCCAGGTGCCCAGTTTGTCTTTAAATTTATGTATATTTCTCGGGGCGCCTGGGTGGCTCAGTGGGTTAAAGCCTCTGCCTTTGGTGCGGGTCATGATCCCAGGGTCCTGGGATCGAGCCCCTAATCGGGCTCTCTGCTCAGCGGGGAGCCTGCTTCCCTTCCTCTCTCTGCCTGCCTCTCTGCCTACTTGTGATCTCTGTCTGTCAAATAAATAAATAAAAAATCTTAAAAAAAAATTTCCATATACTTCTGTCCAGGTTCACCCTGGTTCTTGTCTTTCCCTTAGTCGCCAAGGTTCAGGTCTTCCTAGTCATCTTTATATTGCATATTCCACATGCTTTACATGTATAGAAACGACCCAGAAAATGTTTTAGTTCCATGGAAAGTGGGCTCAAGATAAAACAGTGCATAACATGAGGACGTGAACCACAGACAGAGACCTGAAATTATTGAAGAATCTGAATGAAACTATAAACTAAGTATGTTTCAGCTGATCGTAGAAATGCAAGTGTTTCCCTGTCAGCAGGGGAGGGGGAGGAAGGAGGAAGCAGGTAGCGGGGGTCCCCACTGTGTCACTGCTGCCTTACTGATCTCTGAGCTGGAGTGGGGGGGCGGGTGGAGGTGGGAGTCTTGGAAGTGATTGCAAGCGCCTGGAGCTGGTAATAGTGGATAAGGATAAACTCAGTAATGTCAGCAACAACATCTATTGGCTGTTGGAAGCAAGAGGGTCAGAGCCTGGGGACAGTGTCCAACTCTATCAGAAATAAATCAGAGGTCTATACTTGAAGTCTTAGAAAATCTCTCAGGTAAGATGTCTTATTAGAACTTGAACACCACTTAAAATATGTGTTGATGTCCATGGTCTGTCTATCTATCTATCTATCTATCTATCTATATTTGCCTTTTTTAAGTATGGTAGTTGCCCCCCAAACAACTACTATTTCTTGAGAACATAAGATGGGAGGGGGCACCTAGGTGGCTCTGAGTTAAGCAACTGACTCTTGATCTCAGCTCAGATCTCAATCTCAGGCTTGTGAGTTCAAGCCCCATGTTGGACCCCACACTGGGTGTGGAGCCCACTTTAAAAAAAAAAAAAAAGATGAGTAAGTACTCCTTGCATTCACTAGGGACTATCATTGTACTGTTGGCCTCCAAAATCAACTACCCAGATGGGTTTTTTCTTCTCAAAGGAAATTATAAATGTTAATTGAATTTATTAATTTTATAATGAATGTAAAATAAGATACGATATTGAATCATGAGTAATTGTAAAGCATTCCCATAAGTAAGATTTAGAACTTAGATAGAAAGCCTTTCCTTTTGTTAAAGGTTAATATGAATTTTTGCAAAGACACCAAATTATTGTAGAGAATTTGATAATGCAGTTGCGATGATGAGTGTAGAAGAAATGCTTACATGTATTCTTTCTATATTTTTGAAGTTTCAGGAAAAAAAAAAAGCCAAATTTCAGTAGATTCATAATACCACCAAAGAGTAGGATCAAAGAGCAAGCAGACAAGGAAAAAGATCAATTTAATATTGTTTACCTGAAAGTTTTAATACAATATGGTTAACTTTCATTTTTTAAGCTAATGTGTACTAGTCTTTTTTTCCCAAAAAAATAATGAGTTTATGGTTCCTCATCAATTTATCATTGTATAAATGGCAGTTGCTAATTACAACATAAAAATAAAAGGTTTTCTCCATTTCTAAGTATAATGTATATCAAATTAAATTACCTGTTCCATTGTAAACAACTTTTGTTCTAAAAGGTTACAGCTGTAAATTTGAAGCCATAAATATAGAATTGGTCTTATTTGTCTCTTTAAGTTTATTTTTTTTATTTTTTTTTTTGTCTCTTTAAGTTTATTATGACTGCTTATTTCTTATTTTTCTCCTTCATTTCTTTATGTTTATTTGCATATTTCCTTCAGAATTTTAATTCCAATACAGTTAACATACAGTGTTATATTAATTTCAGGTGTACAATATAATGATTCAACAATTTTTTATATTACTCACTACTCATCACCCTAAGTGTATTCTTAATCCCCATCATCTATTTCATTCACTGCACCCCGCCCCCCAACATCCCCTCTGGTAACCATCAGTTTGTTCTCTATATAGTTAAGAGTCTGTTTTTTGGTTTGTCCCTTTTTATCCTGTTGATGTATCTTAAATTTCACCAATGAATGAAATTATAGGTCTTTGTCTTTCTCTGACTGATTTATTTCATTTGGTTATAATCTTTAGCTACATCCATGTTGTTGCGAATGGCAAGATTTTATTCTTTTTTGAGAGGGAGAGAGGTGGGGAGGGGATGGGCAAAGGGAGAGGGAGAGAGAATCTTAAACAGGCTCCAGGTCCAGCACAAGCCTGGCATAGGGCTCAGTCCCACAACCCTGAGATCATGACCTGAGCTGAAATCAAGAGTCAGATGCTTACCTGACTGAGCCACCCAGGTGCCCCAACATTTCTTTCCTTTTTATGGCTGAATAATAGTCAGTATCCATTCATCAGTTGTTGGACACTTAGGTTGTTTTTATAATTTCACTATAGTAAACAAGGCTGCAGTAAACATTGCGGTGCATGTATCTATTTGAATTAGTGTTTTCATATTCTTCGGGTAAATACCAAGTAGTGGAATTACCAACATATCGTAGTTCTATTTTTAATTTTTTTTTTAAGATTTTATTTATTTATTTGACAGAGAGAGATCACAAGCAGGCAGAGAGGCAGGCAGAGAGAGAGGAGGAAGCAGGCTCCCCGCTGAGCAGAGAGCCCCATTCGGGGCTCGATCCCAGGACCCTGAGATCATGACCTGAGCCGAAGGCAGCGGCTTAACCCACTGAGCCACCCAGGCGCCCCTCTATTTTTAATTTTTGAGGAACCTCCATATAGTGGCTGAACAAGTTTACTTTCCCCCCAACAGTGCACAAGTGTTCCTTTCTCTCCATATCCTCACCAACACTTGTTATTTCTTGTGTTTTTGATTTTAAGCATTCTGAGAGGTGTGAGGGGCTATTTCATTGTGGTTCTGATTTGCATTTCCCTGGTGATGAATGATGTTGAACATCTTTTTCATGTGCATATTGGTCATCTGTATGTCTTCTTTGGAGAAATGTCTGCTCATGTCTTCTGCCCATTTTTAATTGAATTATTTGGTGGGGGGTTGGGTGTGTGCTGAGTTGTCTTAGTTCTTTATATATTTGGGATACTAACCCTTTATTTGATATGTCATTTGCAGATACCTTCTTCCATTCAGTAGGTTTAATTTTTAGCATTGTTGACTGTTTCCTTTGTTGTGCAGAAGCTTTTTATTTTGATGTAGTCCCAATAGTTTATTTTTGCTTTTGTTTCCCTTGCCTCAGGAGATGTACCTAGAAAAATGTTGCAATGGCTGATGTCAGAGAAATTATTTCCTGTGCTTTCTATGATTTTTATAGCTTCAGATCTCACATTTAGATTTTTAATTTAATTTGAATTTATATTTGTGTATGGTGTAAAAAAGGGGTCCAGTTAATTCTTATCTATGTAGCTGTCCATTTTCCCCAACGTCATTTGTTGAAGAAACTGTTATTTTCCCATTGTACATTCTTGCTCCTTTGTTGAAGATTAATTGACTCTGTAATCATGCATTTATTTCTGGGCTCCCAATTCTGTTCTATATTGCTCCCTGTGACTATTTTTGTGCCAGTACCATACTGTTTTGATGACTACAGTCTTGTAGTATATCTTGAAATCTGGGATTGTGACACCTCTAGTTTTATTCTTTTTTTGAGATTGCTTTGGCCTTTGGCTATTTAGGGTCTTTTGTGGTTCCATGACAATTTTAGGATTATTTGTTCTAGTTCTGTGAAAAACACTTTTGGTATTTTAATAGGGATTGCACTGAATCTGTAGATTGTTTTGGGGACTGTGGACGTTTTAACAATATTTGTTCTTACAATCCATGAGCAAAGAATATCTTTCCGTTTGTGTCATTTTCGATTTCCTTCATCAGTGTTTTAAAGTTTTCAGAGTGTAGGTCTTTCACCTACTTGATTAAGTTTATTCCTATGTATTTTACTATTTTTGGTGCAACTATAAATGGGATTATTTTCTTAATTTCTCTTTCTGCTACTTCATTATAGCTTATAGATAGCTGTGGGATTTTCATAGATGCCCTTTATTTTGTTGTGGTATATTCCCACTAAGCTTGGTTGGATGTTGTACTTTGTCAAATGCTTTTTCTGCACTTATTGAAATGATCATGCTTTTATCCTTTCTCTTTGATGTGAATTGTCTTGTTGATTGATTTGTATCAATTTGTATCCCTGTATCCCAGGAATAAATCCCACTTGAGTATGGGGAATGATTTTTTAAAAAAAGTATTGTTGGATTTAGTTTGCTAATATTTTGTTGAGGATTTCTGCATCTGTTTATCAGCGATATTAGCCTGTTGTTCCCTTTTTTGTAGTGTCTTCATCTGGTTTTGGTATCAGAGTAATGCTGGCCTCATAGAATGAATTCTATTTCTTGGAATAGTTAATTCCAAATAATTAATCCAAATAGTTATTTGGATATATACTTGGATATATAATAATCCAGATAGTTAATTCCAAATAATAATTAACTTCTCTTTAAATGTTTGGTAGAATTTACCTGTGAAGCCATCTGTCTTGGACTTTTGTTTTTTGGGAGTTTTTTTGATAAATGATTCAATTTCATCACTGGATATTGGCCTCTTCAAATTTTCTATTTCATCCTGCTTCAGTTTTGGGTGGTTATATGTTTCTAGGAATTTACCCATTTCTTCTACGTTGTCCAACTTGTTGGAATGTAATTTTTCATAATATTCTTTTACAACCCTGTGTTTCTGTGGTGTCAGCTGTTCTCTCTCATTTCTGATTTCATTCATTTGTGTCCTCCCTCTTTGTTTTTTTAAGAGTCTGGCTAATGGTTTTATCAATATTGTTGACCTTTTCACAGAACCAGCTCCTGGTTTTGCTGATCTATTCTATTGTTGCTTTCTTTCCCCAGATTCTCTATTTTGTTTATTTCTGCTCTAATCTTTATTATTTCCTTCTTTCTACCTGTTTTGAGTTTTGTTTTTTTCTTCTTTTTCTAGCTCCTTTAGGTGTTAAGTTAGGTGTTAAGTGTTATTTGAGATTTTTCTTGCTTTTTGAGGTAGGCCTGTATTGCAATAAATTTTCCTCTTGGAGCAGCTTTTGCTTTATGTATCGCAAAGATTTTGGACTGTTGTGTTTTCCTTTTCCCTTGTCTCCATGTATTTTTTTATTTCCTCTTTGATTTTTCTGGTTCACCTCTTCATTGTTTAGTATGTTATTTAGCCTCTAGGTATTTGTGTTCTTTCCAGATTTTTTTCTTGTGGTTGATTTCTAGTTTCATAGTGTTGTGGCAGGAAAGATGCATGGCATGACTTCGATCTTTTTGAATTTGTTGGTAGTTGTATTGTGGCCTAATGTGTGATATATTCTAGAGAATGTTCCATGTACACTGGAGAAGAATATGTATTCTGCTGTTTTAGGACGAATGTTCTGAATATATCTGTTAGGTCTATCTGGTTCAATATGTCATTCAAACCCACTGTTTCCTTGTTGATTTTTAAAAAGTTTTTATTCAAATTGCAGTTAGTTAACATACAGTGTAATATTAGTTTCAGGTGTACAGTATAGTAATTCATCACTTCCATGCAACATCCAGTGCTTATCACAAATGTATTCCTTGATCCCCATCACCTATTTAACCCGTTTCTTCATCCACCTCTACCCTGGTACCGTCAGTTTGTTCTGTAGAGTTAATCATCAGTTTCTTGGTTTGCCTATCTCTTAGGCAAATGAGTAAAGGCATTTGCTCCTTTACCTATTTGTGTTGTTTCTGAAATTCCACATACAAGTGAAAGAATATAGGATTTGTCTTTCTCTGACTGATTTATTTCACTTAACATAATACTCTCTAGCTCCATCCATATTGTTGCAAATGGCAATATTTCTTTTTTTATGGCTGAGTAATATTCCTTTATATATACATACTATGTCTTCCTTACCCATTCATCAGTTAATGGACACTTAGGATGTTTTTGGAATTTGGCTTTTATAGATATTGCTGTTATAAAAATGAGCATGCCTGTATTCCTCTGAATTAGTATTTTGTTGATTTTCTGTAAGTGGCATGTTGAAGTTCCCTACTGTTCTCGTATTACCATTGATTACTTCCTTTATGTTTGTTACTAGCTCCTTTAGGTATTTGGGTATTC
Source organism: Enhydra lutris kenyoni (assembly GCF_002288905.1). Taxonomy (NCBI): domain Eukaryota; kingdom Metazoa; phylum Chordata; class Mammalia; order Carnivora; family Mustelidae; genus Enhydra; species Enhydra lutris. Next base: position 18,029,804 of record NW_019154142.1, read on the forward strand.
CCATGTTAGTACATAAATATCTATAGTTGTTCTGTGAATTCCTTTTAACTTTTGTTTGTCCGGGGAAACTCTTCATCTCTCCTTCTATTCTGAATGATAGCCTTGCTGGATAGATTATTCTTGGCTGCAAGTTTTTTTCTTTCAGCACTTGGAATATATCATGCCACTTTCTTCTGGCCTGAAAAATTTCTTATGAAAAATCAGCTAATAACCTTATGGGGTTTCCCTTGTGCCTGTTTTCTTCCGTCCTGCTGTTTTTAAAATTCTCTACTTATTACTACTTTTTATCATTTTAATTACTATGTGTCTTGATGTGGACCTCCTTGAGTTGATTTTGTTGGGGGCTCTTTGTACCTTCTGGATCTGGATCCGTTTCCTTCTCCAGACTTGGGAAATTTTTAGCTATTATTTCTTTGTCCTTTTTTTTTTTTTTAAGATTTTATTTATTTATTTGACAGACAGAGATCACAAGTAGGCAGAGAGGCAGGTTGGGGGGTGGGGAGCAGGCTCCCGCTGAGCAGACAGCCTGATGTGGGGCTTGATTCCAGGACCCTGGGATCATGACCTGAGCCGAAGGCAGAGGCTTTAACCCACTGAGCCACCCAGGTGCCCCGCTATTCTTTCTTTCTTTCTTTCTTTTTTTTTTAAGAAATGAATTCTTTTTTTAAAGATTTTATTTATTTGTCAGAGAGAGAGAGAGAGCACGCGAGCACAGGCAGACAGAGAGGCGGGCAGAGGCAGAGGGAGAAGCAGGCTCCCGCTGAGCAAGGAGCCCGATGTGGGACTTGATTCCAGGATGCCAGGATCATGACCTGAGCCAAAGGCAGCTACCCAACCAACTGAGCCACCCAGGCATCCCTCCGCTATTATTCCTTCAAATAAATTTTCTCCTCCCTTTTCCCTCTCTTCTCCTTTTAGGATCCATGTAATGCTAATGTTTTTATGCTTGATGGTGTCACTGAGTTCACTATGTCTATTTTCAATTTTTACTATTATTTTTTTCTCTTTTGTTCAGTTTGATTACTTTCTATTACTCTGTCCTCCAGATTACTGATCTATTCTGCTTCCTCTAGTGCACTAGTTATTTCCTCCAGTGTATTTTTAAATTAAGTTATTGAGCTCTCATCTTTGATTGGTTCTTTTTCATGTTTTCTTGCTCTTTGCTCAGGATCTCACTGAAGTTCTCCACTCTTCTCAAGTTCAATGGGTATTTTTATGACCATTGCTTTAAATTCTCTGATAGGATATTACTTGTCTCCATTTCATTTAGACCTCTTATTGTGATTTGGTTCTGTTCTTTCATTTGAGACATATGCCTCTGTCTCTTCATTGTTTCTAACTTTCTGGGTCTGTTTCTATGTGTTAGGAAAGTCAGCTATGTCTCCTGCTCTTGAGAGTAATGGCCTTAAGAAGAAGAGGTCCTGTAGTGTCCTGAAATGCAGTGTCCACTGTTCACCATAACCTGGTTCTTCAGGGATATTGGGATATCCCCTGTGTGTTTTTTGTACCCTCCGGTTGTGGCTGAGCTGTGTTTGCCTTAAGTCCAGTCGTCTGCAATGGCTCTCTTTGCCTACAGTGGGAAAGTGTGGTCCCTGTGTTGTTAGAGGGCCAGCACGAGACAGCCTTTGTCTTAAGTTGAATGAGAGTAGGTGTTTGCCTGAGATGAGGTAGTACCCAATTGCAGTGTGCTTTCCCTTTGTTTCCTCTTGTGGGGGCGGGGCCTCCAGTCACACCAGCTGTCTGCCCCTAGCCGGCAGTTGAAGCTACAGTCAGACGGGTGTGTGTGGTTATCTTTTCCTCTCCCTGGGGGCAGGAGTCACTTTGGAGTGGTGCTAGCCCCTGTCTGGGCTGATTGCATACTGCTAGCCTTGTGGCACCACTTTTGATGGGTTCTGGCCAGGAGAAGGGAGAGGATTCTGGCCAGGAGAAGGAGAAGGCAGAGGTGAGGAGCATGGTGAGGAACATGGTGCCCACAAGGTCCATGCTGGTCTGCTGCAAGAGGGGGCCTGCAGCTGCAAAGCACAGAGGCTGGCATAGTACATGGGGGCAAGTCTCACAGTGTGAGTGAGGTTTTCACAGGTCCACTGTGGGAGGATACCTGGACCTCAGGACTGGCTTCAGGGTGCACATCCTCATGAGAACATGGAGATGGGGTGCACTATTAGCGAGTTAGGTGGTGGTGTTGGCGTCTACTGGTTCCTGCAGGTTTAAGTGGCTAGCCTAGGGCATAGGGAAGGGAGTGGTTCTTGCCAGCTCCTTTTTTACTGGAGAAGTCTCCCAAGAACCCCTGTTCCTCTGAGATTAGTGAACAAATCGGTATGCCCCATGAGTTTTTCAAGCTCTTCCTTCTGTATTGTATATCCATGGGGCTGTTTGTTGTGCTGTGTCTTTAAGGGGGGGAAGACTCAGTTGCCTTTTGCCCTCTCTGCTCTCTCAGAGCAAGCCCATTGATTTTTAAATTTCCGGGTTTTAAGCTCTTATAAGAACTCAAAACCAGCTAAGGTTTTTGGGATATATGGCACTATTGTTCCCAGATTTTTCACCCCTTTTTATAGTCATGTCCCTTGTTATATTGAAACTGGATGAAAGGCAATGACCACTGTTGCAGGCTTTTGGCTTTGAAAATCAGATCTGTTTACAGATCCAAGCAATATTCTAGCAGGCTGCCAGTTTATTTCATTCCCAGAGGCACTCTTGATCCACTAGCCAACACCAAACATCTCTATAGGTCAACATATTCTGAACACCACTGGGTGCCTGAGTCCTTTTTATTTAAAATATCCACTTTGTTTTTTGCTGTAAAGTGCTAACATTTGGTCCCTGCCACTTTGGAATCCCCAGGGTAGTAAGGGAACCCATCTAAATGGCCGTATCCCAAAGGTCATTATTGGCTTAGAAATGTAAGCAAACACAGATATTTCAAGAATAGTCTCACCAATATATTTCTCAATGTCTCAATGAAGGGAATGAATGCTTTTGGGCCTTCTCATAGGACATGGTTGGAATGTGGCTATACAATGTTGGAATGTAGGTTATACAAGATAAACCCATGCCAACATACCTGTCTTCCTAAATCTTTGTATTCCTTTCTCTATATTGTGCCTGGGAAACACTGGAATCTCAGCTTTGTTAGACATAGGCCACCATTGAGTCCAAGTTTCAGTTAACTAATTAAATTGCTAGAGTACATTCTGGCTGTACAAGCTAATTAAACCAAATATCTCTAGTAATGCACCGATATCAAGGAATTTGGCCTGATAAAGTATTATAATCTGTTCTTCTTGGTATACAACCTTAAAATCTATTCACATACATATTCCCCATGATTCTCCAATATACATTAGCAAAATATTACAATTCTTTGGTATGTAACTACTTCTTCTTTGGTCCTACTTCTGTTTCACTCCTTGGAGCAAGTTCAGATTTGACCTTAGTTATGGCTCTAGTCACAAATGGTGTTGGGGTACATTCTGAGCAGAATGGGCATCCCTTATCAAGGCATCTATCTCAGGTAAGGTTATTACAGAGTTTACAAGCAAAGGAAGCATAGTCTTCTTACAAGGAAGAGCAAGCTCATTCTTCTTGTAAGAAAGATTGACGACTCAGCTTTAAAGATTTTCAGTTTTGTCTAAGTTGAGCCAGATATTCCCCTTTAGTTTCAAGGTCCAATTACTTACCAAACGGTGCACTAAATGTTACATCAGAAATTTGGTGTTTAAAAAAAAAAAAACAACCAAAACTCAACTGTCTGTAATTCTGCAACCCACATATTGAATTTTATATTTAATTTTAGTTAATTATTTAATATTAAAATTTTCCAGTTCAAATTGCTGGTGAGATCTCAGTCTACTGACCAGATTCTTACTTATACAGAATATGGGTTACAGAAATGTTTACTAAACATTGACTTAAAGATGTCAGCATCAGGTTAGAAGATTGAAATCATGGTAGCAATGACAACAAACGGCATTTAATAGAATCTATGGAGTCCACTTGAGTCTTTACGTAAATGAAATGACAAACTCAAGTCACAGTCTGAGGACCAGAGAGTTCCATAGCATTCCTAAGACTCATTAGTTTCTCAAAGTTATGGGGCAGATATTGCTGGGGTGGGGGGAGTCTTTTTCTCCTGTATTCTCATCTTCTCCCTGTAACACCTGCTACTTGCAGAGCTGATATCAAGTCAGCCGGCAAAGAAGAAAAGTAGTTTGCTGAGTTTCAGATCCAACATCAGAAGTAGGGGAAGAGACAGGTAGGTGTGGTTCCAAGAGGCAATAAGTTAAGGGCTTGAAGCAAACCTAAATGTGGCACAAATAAACAGCTTGAAATTGAAATAAATAAATCCATTTTTTAAAAAGAGTTTTATTTATATGACAGAGAGACACAGTGAGAGAGGGAACGCAAGCAGGGGGAGTGGGAGAGGAAGAAGCAGGCTTCCCACAGAGCAAGGGAGCCCCACTTGGGGCTCAATCCCAGGATTCTGGGATCATGACCTGAGCCAAAGGCAGATGCCTAACTGACTGAGCCACCCAGGCGCCCCAGTAAATCCATTTCTAACTAAAAAAGTGTAGATTGTTCTGACTTATAATAAGAAAGGGATAAAAAAAGAAATTTGTGATTTAACCACTCATTCTATAATCATTTTTCTTATGTATTAAGCATTGTGCCCTTAAAATAGTGATATAGGTAGACAGCCAGTTTATGGAATTTTGAAGATGGAAAAGAACTTTAGCTTTCTAGCCCATCTTTTTGTCTTTGGCATGTCTGGATTATAGAATATTAATACTAGCCCACTGTATTCAAGCCAAAAATTTTTTTTTTCTGAAACAACCTGTTCACATGAGAGTGGGAAAAGGACCTAATGAGAGGTTAATTAAGTCAAGTCCTTTTTTGTTGCTATTTAGCCACCAGCTTGCTATTTTTTATTGGGCAAGTATATTGACTCCTTTGTCTCTTGGTTTCTTCACCTGTGAAATGAAATTTTTGAGGTCTAATTTATTTATGACTGCACATGTATGAAAAAAATCTCATGGGATGTCCTCACTTTCCACTGGGATTATGAAAGGTATCTGTTAGAACCACGTTTCCAGTTACATGTTAACATGTTTTACCACTCAAGTGGTGAAGAGGAGGGAAAAAAATTTTTTTTAAATTGTCCCTCGGAATTCTGAGGATATTCTGAGAACATACAGATACCTAGTATTTGTGGGTTTTATGGTAATAAGTCATATTATCATGTGTTGGGATTTTTCAACTGTCATTTTTAAATGTATGAGAAATGTTACTATAAAGAATCAGAGAGTATTCAAGCTCATTAAAAGACAGAGGCAGCACAATACTAAGTTCCTTTTTTTAGGTTTGAGATTTAACTGTAGCACTTGTGAATTCCTAAGGTTTCAAATTTGACTATTTTCACATCCATATTCATGATGCTGTATCTTATCTGTAAGTGCTACCCACTAGGTTTATTTTAGATGATCTTGTTAACACTCTGACAAGCAGTGAACTTCTCATCCCGTGTTTCTGTAGCAGACTCAGAAACGTGGAACAAAAGATTTGCTGCAGTGGGGGAAGGCGAGAAAAAGAAAGAAAAAAAGGGGAAAGGTCTATTAATATTCAAATGTCAACTTGGAAAAAATTTGACATGAAAAGTGGTCAGAAATGAATGTGAGATATGGGGAGACAAAAATGTATAAAATATTCTAGTGATAGGGCATAGAATATTCTATTTAATATATTAAATTATTTAGGTATTTCAGAGCAGAGGAATATTTTTAACTATATCAGAGATGTGACTCTTTATTAAAAAGGGAGAAATCTGAGGAGTGCCTGGATGGCTTAATTGGTTAAGCTCCTACTCTTGATTTTGGCTCAGATCATAATCTCAGGGGCCTGAGATCGAGTGCTGTATAGGCTCTGTGCTCAGTGGGGAGTCTGCTCCAGATTCTCTCTCCTTCTCCCTCTGCCCCTCCCCTGTTCTCATGCTTCCCTTGGTGTGTGTGCTTTCTCACTTTCTCTCAAAAGGAAGGAAGGAAGGAAGGATAAAGAAGGAAGGAAGGAAGGACATAAAAGAAGAAGGAAGAAAGGAAGACAGGCAGAAAAAAAGAAAGAAGAAAGGAAGGAAGAAAGGAAAAAGAAAGAAAGGAGGAGGGAGGAAGAAGGTAAGGGAAGAAGGAAAGAAAGAGAGAAAGAAATCTGAGATCACCAAAGGATCAATAATCATAACTTCAGACCTAGTACCTTAGTTTTGATTAGGTTATTTTCTACCATTTTTGTAAAAAGAGAAACATTTTAAAATACTGATGAATATATAAAACATAAAAATTATATTTATTATATTTTTAATTATATTTCAGTGACCTTTAGGGTAATCTTTCAGCTGCAATAATAATTCAACAAGAGGGCTTGAGGCCAACCTACTTCACTTATTAATTTAATTTTATTTCTGGTGCCTAGTCATCTTTCATTTTTTTTCTTTCAAATGTGCAGTCTGGGGTAGATGTATGTGTTGGTGTAAGAAAGAGGAAAAAGAGAAAATCCATTTAAAGATTGATTATAATCTCTAAAATAATTAGTTTTTTTTGCAATTTAATAACTTCAGTAATATACTTTTTAAAAGGTACACTCAAATGCATCTATTAATAAAAATCTCAGTTAAGGATTATATCATTGCGTTACTCAGGAGGAGTTTGAATCAAACTTCTACTTCATATTATGTTTGACAGATGGATGACACATGTAAATTGTCTTTCTATGTTCAGTGCAAAGAGTGTTCAGGCCCCGTTTAGCTGGACAGCCTGTAGAGGCATACCACTGAGCACTTCTGTTTCCATTTTGAAACTTAAATTGTAGAGCTCTTGAAAAGATAAATGAGGAGTGAAAACTTAGTATAGAGACTTCTCATTTCAACATTTGTCATTTAAAGCATCTCAAATTCTTACCAATGTAAAATAAAAATACCATATGCACATTACATTATTTTCTTCAGGAAGTTGAAAGAATCCCATAGAAATAGAATTTTCATGGTAGCCTCCAGAGATCCTGAAGAGACAGTAATATCTGTATCCTGAATCAGAACACATCTATCACTGGCAAAATGAATTAGCAGGACTAAAACGCAAATGAATCTTATTAATGCCTCCCTCACCACCTTCAGTGTACTTATTTCATTTTATTGTTATTGTTTGTTTCATTTTCTGCCTATGACAGTATAAGCTAAGTAAAGGCAGAATTTATGTGCCCTCTGTTGTAAAACAATCTGTATTAAATCTAATTGGATTGTTTTACCCTGTTGTCACAGTACTTAATGCAATGTCTGGCTCATGGTAAATTGTTTAATAAGTATTTGTTGAATGTGTTTGAAGAATAAATAGATGAATAATGCTATGAGCTCATTGCTAAAACAACGCACTACTAAATAGACGGCAAAAATTTTTATGTAAGTGAATTAAAGCCCATAGTAGGGATAATCAAATGATTCATCCCTGGCCAAAGGTCAGTGGCTGAGCCAGTAATATTCAACCTACTGGGAAGTTCTAAAGTTAAGCCATTCATTATTCATCCTTTGAAAAGCACTTATGGAACACTTGTTATGTACTGGTTCCTAGAAAAAGTTTTAGCATGGAAGTTTCCAACAGGAGCAGTACCCAACTCCCACCTCCCTCCCTGGTGGTGTTCTGTAATTCTTGGGATATTTTTGTTATCATAATCATAATATTTAGCAGTCAGGAACCAACAATTCTAGACCTCTTGCAATTTCTTAAAAATATTTTATTTATTTGTCAGAGAGAGAGCAAGCATGAGTAGGGGAAGAAGCAGGGGGAGAAGCAGACCCCACGCTGTGGGGAGCTCTATTCGGGGCTCGATCCCAGGACTCTGGGATCATGGTCTGAGCCAAAGGGAGATGCTTAACCGACAGAGCCACCCAGGCGTCCCTAAACCTCTTGCAATTTGTAGGACAGTCCCTCACAATGAAGAATTGTTTCAGGTTCCACAGGATTTCAAAATATTTTGCAAGACATTTGTGTATCATATTTCATTCAATAAAAGATAGTATTGATTTTAAGATGTACCATTATTTTATGTAACTGAGGAGGAAGAAATGCTGCAGGTGAAATGATGCACAGTGCCTTTACTATAGTTCTGCATAACTCTCAGGTCGGTCTCAACAGCTCTTGTTCCTTTGATATCTCTCCTACCTCCTCTGAGGGATTTACAAACTCTCTTGCCATCTGTTGTATTGAGTGACATGGAATAGGCAATTCTGACATGTGTTTCATTAAGAAAAAAATATAAGCCACCAGGTATTTATGGTGCCTTTCTTTCTTAAAGAAGAAATGTGCCTTTCTTCTTAAAGAAAGAAGCAATTAGATGGTCCTTTGGAAAACAAATATTGAATGATGGTCATTCTTCCAAAGATGAATATTTTAAAATTTCAAAATGATGCCCCTTTGCTGTTTCCATGCTTGTGAATAGCTACTTATTTCAAAGCTGAATCACAGCATCATCCTTTAAAATGACATTTTCCATAGTAATTAAACTCAAGGCAGTTAACTCAATTGAAGTGACACTGAGCCCCTGACAATGTTCGCTGACTTGACTACCACCTAGGAAAAAGAGACTGTAAGAAGCAAAGGACAGGAAGATGAAGTCCCTCATTTCAAAGAGGTTAAAGTGTGAGGAAACAGTGTACCCAGCAACGATAGGGGAAAGTTTAGTTTTTGTAATTACCTGAGTCCAGAACCGAGCTCCATTTTATTAATGTATGCTGATTTTCCCAGGAAGCCAAATATGTGAGAAAAACAGTAAGATTGTACTTTGCTTCATTCAGAACATGCGGAGTTTTCATCATTTTGGAAAGTTGAGTCACTGATGGAAAAGGTATTTATGGTATGGGAGTCTCTACAGCACATGCCTATAACTGCGTCAGGAACTACTATGTAATTCTTCACATAGTTGCAAATTGGACTAATTAAAATTTTGTTCTGTTTAAGGATTTTACTATTGACATAAAGCCTCCTTAATTATAGGTTATTTCCTTTTGTTACTCCCTTATACTGGTTGAAGGCATTTTGTTGATTTCTTTTGAATAAAGAGTGCTGCTTTATTATATTTATAGCAATACATAAAAATAGAATTTCCAGTGGTTGGAATTGCATTGTGTATTGTGGTCAATAGTATTTATATACTGACAGTGTGGTAATCTTTATATAATACTTGAAATTCACTGACCTTCACACAGATGTAGATTTGAAATGCATGCCCATGTTTTTTTAAGGTCTGCAAAGTTTTAATATGCTCTTTCTTATTCATATTCTTAGAATTTTTACATATCCTTAATGAGTTAACTAAACTCAAGGATTTTTTTCTGAAAGAACTGGCCTTTTTTACTAAAACAATTATCCCCCCAAAAAGCTGTTGATATTGATACATAGTAACTGATAGGATACTGATGGGCTTTTACCTAGTTCTTCCCATACAGAACAAAAACAAAAACTTCCACCTAGGCATTCAGATGGCTTACTAAAGACTTGCTATATCCTTGAATCAGAGTTCATTCAAAGGCACTCAGACAGCCATTTCCATTTTAGTAGTCAGATGAAAATTGTAGCCTTCAATCTGAAAATCTTCAGCCTTGAAGTTACTAATTATCTCAACTTTTTGAAGATTGGGAGCTTGAGGACAGGTGTCCTTATCAATGGTCTGGTGTGCTTTAAATAGTCAGGAGGATCTCTCAAAATTTATGCACAGTCGCTTGGCTTCAGGTCCGTATGTGTGGGATCAGTTAGGTGATGCTGAGTGGCCCCTGCGAGGCCCATGTCTCGGGTGCCCTGGTAAGGGTCACTGTACTGATAACTGGATGGCACCAGCACTGTCAAAGGGAGATTTTGTGGATTGTAAGCACACCTGATGATGCTTTTGTCATTGGATTGGTTTTGATTGTGTCAATAACTGATAGCAGTTGGTTCCCTCCTTGACTTGAATAATCTGAATTCATCACTTTGCATTCTGTCCCCGTTTCTACTGAAAAAGCTAGTTTCCAGTCTCTTCCTGGTGGAAATCTTAGACTCTCCACAAAGGTTTCTGGTCCCTTGGCATCTGATCTTTGCTTCCTTGGGAGACAATTCTTAAGTGTGTGCGGATGCCTTGATAAACCACAGTTTCTCAGGGTACACCGTTGGCGGCCAGCAAGGGCAACTGCTCTCTCGGGCTGTATGGTGCGTGCCCCTCGTATACAGACTGCTGGTATGTCCTTCCTGAAGCCACAGCGAGGAAGTGTTCGGTCTTCCTTAGGTCTCCGCGAGGGGCTGCAGAGATGCGTTCTGGGTCCCAGCAGGAGGGCTCCAACAGCCAGTGCTACCCGTCTGCGCAGCACGCAATTCCTGGGGCTTCTGGAAGGCCATTGGGCTTATTTATGTTCTAAGTGTGTGTTTATGTAGGGTGCGTTAACTATGGATTTCATTTCAGTATAATGGAAGGACTATATAACTACTAAATAGGAGGGTTTGGTCTGATAAGATTGAGAGCCACTGAACAGAAATACATGATTTCTGTCCTTAGGCAGGTAATGGTGCCATCCAAGAGGTAGAAAGAAACAGTCACAGCAAAGCAGGAGACGTGTTGTGATCGAGGCAAGCTCATGGCCTTGCGAGAAAGACTCAAGCAGGAGAACATTGAGCACTCACTGCCGGGTGAAAGGACTGGCGGGGCTTCCCGGGGGCAGGGGGCGGTCTCTGAATTGACTGGAAGGAAGGGTGGAGTCACCCAGAGGAACGGACACGTTTCCAGGCAGACAGCAAACCCCGGAGGTGCGAGCCAGCCTAACACTCGTGGAGATCTGCCAACGGTTTGGCAAGCTGAATCCAAAGAAGCGGTCGTTAAAATCAAATCTAGACTTTGTTTCAGATACCCTGCCCCACCCCAAACAATAGGTATAAAAACCGCAGGGAGAAAGAGAATGAGATAGATGTTAATGGATGGACTTTGTTACATTTTTGTGAGGTAACAAAGTTAATAATAGTAGGGATGATATTTAAAATGGTTGAAAATAATAATGAATGGCAGAGGGTCTGAGCCACAAAAGAACTGGCAGATGTGATGCCGGAGTCGTTTTCTGGGGACCCTCTGCTGAGGCAGCTGTGTGCCGCATGATCTCTGTCATGGTCCAGTCTCCACCTGACCCTTCCGGCATAGAGGGCTTGACTCCCTGTTCTGTGGCTCACAGAGTTACAGGGGTGGGCAGTGGTGCTGGCGTCAGGCTCTGTTTTCCACTGGCTGCTTCCCTCCTGGGCCAGCGTCCTGGGCTCTGCCGAGGACCACAGCTCCTGCAGGGTGCCACTGGCTCTGTAGCTATAGCTGTGCTTAGTTGTGAGAGCTGTCCCCCTTCCCCGTCTCCTTAGGCCTGGAGGAGTTGAGAGCTTTCTAATCTTGATGATTCTGGGATCCTGACCCATTGTTCGCTGTTTTCTCTTACCTTGTCCACATGTATGGCAATGGCGTCTTCATTAAACCCTTCAACAATCCCATTTCAGGGTGTGTGTGAAGATGTGTGTGTGTGTGTGTGAAGTGCCCCCAGAGATGCCCCCATGTTCCCAGAGGGCACATCAGGGTTTTGGAGTGGCAGCTGATGACCAACAGTGCAAGAGTTATTTCTCTTTCAAAAGCTGGAATGACTGGGTTGGTGAACTCCTGTTGCGTCTCAGGACTGGCTAGAAGAAAGATTACATACTTAGCAGAACAGAATTTTACACAGCAGAGTGGAGAGCTTCTCTGCTCCCTCACATGCAGAGTCCAAATTTAGGGACGGTGCCTATGTCGAAGTATGGGAAGGAAAGTCGAAAAGCGAAAGTGGTGCAAACAAAGGCACTGATCATGTCTGTATATGGAACCGAAACCTCAATTGCTATCTCCCTCCCTGTGGACATTGAATAAATGTTTGGATGTGCTGCCTTTAGACAGGTGCTTGTGTATTATTTCTCTGTAGAAGCTGAATGAGGAACACTTGGGCTTTAGGGCAAATGCGGGTGTGTTAATTGAAAGTCTTCATCATGCCACATTACTGAATTGGTGTATGAGTTCTAGTAATTTGGGGGTGGAGTTTTTTGGGTTTTCCATACAAAGTATCATGTCATCTGCAAAGAGAGAGAGTTTGACTTCTTCTTTGTCAATTTGAATACCTTTCATTTCTTTTTGTTGTCTGATGGCTGTTGCTAGGACTTCTAGAACTATGTTGAACAGCGGTGGCGAGAGTGGACATCTTTGTCATGTTCCTGATCTCAAAGGGAAGGCTCTCAGTATTTCTGCATTGAGGATGATCTATTGCTCTGGGTTTTTCATAGACTGATCTCTGTTCCCTTGTCCCCATCCAGCCCACATTGCATGTACCTCCAGACAGATTATTAGACAGTTCTCTGGAGGACGGAATGGCTCTAGAGAAAAGGTCTTTGCACGTTGAGCCGATCCGACAGGAAGTCCAAGAATTTCCCAGCAAAAATATGGCTCCCTCTCAGTCACCCCGAGGTGAAACATACCAGTTGACGCAGCTCTTCCATACATAGAAAGGTACCAATTAGCTTTGTAAACCTTTATCTTTAACAGGTATTAACAATCAAAATCTCTAGGCATGAGTAAAAGCCTTCCAGATGAAAGCGAGGCCAAACAAACATTCGGAAAAAATACCCAGAGGAAACAGAAATAATGCAGAAGTCATAATTAAACTCTCCCAAATAAAATTTCATGACTCTAGTATTTTTTTTTAAATTTATTTTATTTTATTTTATTTATTTGACAGAGAGAGATCACAAGTAGGCAGAGAGGCAGGCAGAGAGAGGAGGAAGCAGGCTCACTGCTAAGCAGAGAGCCTGATGCGGGGCTTGATCCCAGGACCCTGAGATCATGACCTGAGCCGAAGGCAGAGGCTTAACCCACTGAGCCACCCAGGTGCTCCATGACTCTAGTATTTTAAGATGAGCAAGAATATGTTACAATTATCCAACAACAACAACAAAGAAAGTAGAAAGGAAGGAAAGAAAGAAACCAACCAACCAACCCAGGGTACTACTTTAAAAATCAGTTCAATCCAATAGATTTTTTTAAAAGGCGGGCGCATGTACTGGTTTTATAAAAACATTTGTATGCACAGAAACAGATGAGTCTGGAGAAGGAGACAGGAGTCTCCTCTTGCTTATCATAGTTAGTAGTTTGCAGGTTCCTGTGATCAGAATAGTGTTTAGGAGATGACTGATGGTGAAATGGAGAATAGAGCCAAAGGGGCAAGAACTGGTAGCTCTAGGGTGCCTGGGTAGCTCATTTGGTTAAGCCACTGCCTTCCATTCAGGTCATAATCCCGGAGTCCTGGGATCAAGTCCCACCTCGGGCTCTCAGCTCCATGCGGAGTCTGCTTCTCCCTCTGACCTTCTCCCCTCTCATGCTCTCTTTCACTCTTTCTCTCTCAAATAAATAAATAAAATCTTAAAAAAAAAAAAAAAGAATTGGTAGCGCTACCAAACAACAAAGAAAGAGGCTTGTGTATAATTGGATGAGATAATGAAGATTAAACAAAGGCTCTTGCAGAGAAGCTCAGGTCAAGCCATATCAGAGAGAGCTGGAACTGACAGAGCTGCGTTATCAACCATGAGAAGAGAGTGGAGCCAGGGAAGAGCTGATACAACAGGTGGTGGGTCCAAGTCACTTGTCCAGTTAAGAGGACTTGCAGGAGAGGAATTGGGCTCGTGTAGGAGTCACTGGGATCCAGGTGGACTCTGAAGCTATGGGAGAAATTAGTTCTACATCTAAGAGCAAAGAGCAAGGAAGATAACAGGAACACAGAGACTGAAGGGAAAGCGAGGCTTCAAAGAAATTAAAAATGAAAAAGTGGAGGTTTGGTCTGGGGACTAGTGGGGAGCAATGGGAAATAATTTCAGGGAGTGTGTCAGCATTCTTTAACATGATGAGGCTGTTGGGCATGTCCACTGGGTTAGCACCTGTGGTGCTGATGCCAGCCTCGGTGGTCTGAGGAGCAAGGAGCCCGAGGGCACAGAGCACAGGTGCTGCAAACACGAGAAAAGCAAATGGAGCCCCGGGTCGAGGGCTGTTCTCTCTAGAAGCCTGTCTGGGAATGAGAGAACTGGGAGAGATTTGAGAATGTTTACACATGAAAGTACGGTTTCAGAAGGGGAGAGAGAGACAGAGAGAAAAGAGGAGAAAGACTGTACATGAGCGAACTAGTGGGTCCCTGAGGATCTGTTCTGTTCTGATTTTTCTATTTTGCCTTCTTAGATAAGTGAGTTTTGTAAATCCCAAAAAGATGAATTATTGTTCTTGGCACTGACTTACATAAGAGCTGTTTTAAAGCCCTCATGGGAAGGTGTGTTTTTCCTGTTGTATACCCTTTATCTGTATGTTTTCTTAAAATAAATAACAACATATGCAAAGGAACACTGAGAGGGGAATCAAACCCCAATGACACCCCAATTCTAGGGGTTATTCTCTGTGCCCAAACAGAAATAGCTCTGTTTGACAGCTTTCCTATTAACATGCCACCTCTAGGAAGAATGGGCAAGTGCTGTGCCCCACAGTCAGAAACTTTCTATTTCAACTTCTCCAGAAAGTAAATTGAAGGATTTCGTCTGGTATAAAGGAGGGTAGCAGGTGTGTGTGTGTGTGTGTGTGTGTGTGTGTGTGTGTTTCAAAGAGACTCCAGAGTTGAAATAGAACTCTTAATAGAATTAAATAAATATTTTTAAAACTTTCAATGGACAAATAGAATGAAATGACAAATAGAATGAACTATATATGATTTCAGGTGTGACAAAAGGCATTTCTGCTAACAAGCAGTAGATGCGGGCAGCCTCTGGAAGGCGGCTCCTGCCACTCCGTTTTAGAACCACTGTCAACAGGAAAAGTGCACATAGGAGAACAGAGCTGCTTTTCTGCATTAACATCTGACTGACCTGGGAAATGCATTGCTGTTAATATTGAGGACAAGATAAATATAATCTTTTTAAAAAGGTGGGGGCGCCTGGGTGGCTCAGTCAGTTAAATGTCTGCCTTTGGCTCAGGTCATGATCTTGGGGTCCTGGAATCGAGCCCCCCCTCCCACTCCCCCTGCTCGTGTTCCCTCTCTTGCTGTCTCTCTGTCAAATAAAAAATAAAATCTTTTAAAAATTTGAGGACAAGAGCTGGATGGTTATTATTAAACTATTTTGAATAGGTTTTCAGTGCATGTGCTGCTTGACTTGTAAGGAACAGGTTATTGACATTTACCATGTTGAGAGAGCTGATAAATCTCCAAGAGAAATGGGTTTCATGATTACCAAGCATATGTCCTTCTAGGCAAAAATACTGTGATTTGTGTTCCTCATATGAGTTCTGACTTTTTTGCCCGGCAACTGTCCTACACATTTTAAAAGCCCTTAAAAATTTTAGTAATTACAAATTCTATGTCATAAATACTAGTAACACCCTATTTAGCCAGCGGATGAATTTGAGACTGAAAAGACGTTCCTACATTTTGAGATTGGTATGTGAGATTTAAAGCTATGAGGAGGGAAGCCAATCTTCCTAGCAGTGGTATTCTGAGGCAAAATAGCTAAGATATGAAGAAAAAATCCTTATTTAGGGGCACTAGCTATTGAGTGTCCTTTATGAGAATCCTTATATCTAAGAAATTTTCATCTTACCTGGAAAACTCAGCCAAGTTCTGCTATTCTGATTGGTTATTTCCGTCGTGTATGTTCAGTCATTTATGTTACTTGACAATGTCTATCGTTACTTTTCAGGGTTCCTCATTTTATGGAATTGATATAGTTCTCAAAAATTGTGGGCCAGTAATATTTTTTTCCTTTTTCCCTCTCTTCTCTTCCTCCTTCCCATCCTCTCTTTCTGTCTGTCTCCCTCCCTCCTCCTCCTCCTCTTTCTTTTCTCTCTCTCTTTCCTATGGCTCAGTTTGAAAGGGGTCCTGCTGTGAACACTAGGTAAAGAATAACTTTATATCATTAAAAATATAAATGATGACTTTCCAAATAAGTACACATGTCTTTAACTAGCTGCTGCACAAATAGGGATCTGAAGGCTTCAAAATATGTAGCTAAGAGATGGACTCCTTATAAATTGAGCACCATGGCCCATGGTGGCCACTTAGAGATGGAGCTCTAATCCATGGAGCCGCCTTCCAGAGGCTAATTTGTCATAATAAATATGATAATATTTATTAAATACTCGCAAGGGGACTGAGGCACTTTGGGCCTAGGATTACTTACAGTCCAGTGGCACCCAATCTCATGTCCCCTTCTTGCTAGGGGTAGCTATTCCATCTATGTTCCCATGGTTCCAAATCTGTTATAGAATATTTTTGTAAGTTTCCTGTAGTCTCCTAAGAAAGTGTTATCATGTGATCCTTTATTTCTTGCTTGTTTTGTTTATGTTATTGTAGACTTCTAGCGACGTGAGACAATAGGAAGCGGTATGCACACGCCCTTACCCAGCCACACCACTTGCTTACACTTTGCCCCACTTGCTCTGTCATTTTCTTTCACTTGTTCTAAATGTTTATTTGTAATGTTTTTTTCTGAAACACTTGAGAATAAGGCTTAGACATCATGCCCCATTGTCCTGTGACTTCACTGTGTATTTACTGGGAACAAAAGATATTTTCTTATATAATTTGCATAAATGTAATCGTAAAATAAAAAAAAACTTAACACTGATATATTACTATTATGCAATCTATGGTCCATATTCAAATTTTATCAACTGTCCCAATGATGTTCTTTATAGTTATTTTTTCCCCCCAGTCCAAGCTCTAGCCAACGATCATGAATTGGTTTAGTTGTCATGCCTCTTTATTCTGGAACTCCCTCTTTCCCTTCCCTCCTTCCTTCCTTCCTTCCTTGTCTCCCTCCCTCCTTCCTTCCTTCTTTCCTTCCTCTTTTCCTCCTTCCCTCCCTCCCTTCCCTAAGAACGCAAGTGATTATTATTTTTTAGAAGATTGTATTTATTTATTTGAGGGGGAGAAAGAGATCATGAGAGAGTGAGAGCTCAAGCAGTGAGGAGGGGTAGAGGAAAAAGCAGGCTCTTTGCTGGTCAGGGAGCCCGATGTGGGGCTCCATCCCAGGACCCTGAGATCATGACCTGAGCTGAAATCAAGAGTCAGATGCTCAACAGACTGAGCCACCCAGGCACCCCATACTTTGGTCTTTCTTTGCCGTTCATGATCTTGATATTTTAAAAAGGCAGGCTAGTTATTTGTTGGAATGTCCCTCAGTGTGGGTGTGTTTGATATTAACTCATGGGCAGACAGTAGATCATGTATCATTAGGGAGAACGCAAAGCAATGATGTTCTGTCCTTCTTGGTGCTTCCTAGCAGGGCAGCACAAGATTCCCATTACTAGTGATCCTAACTTCATCACCCAGTTTAGGTGCCGTCTTCCAAGCTTTTTCTCTGTAAAGTAACAGCTTTTCTCTTTGTAATTAACAAACAACTTGAGAGGCACTCATTGATGATTCTTACCTGAATCAGTTATTACTGTGATGTTGCAATATGGTCATTTTCTAACTCCTTCTACAGCAGGGAACTTTTTCTCCATCATCATGTATTTATTCACATATTTATGTATATCAATTTGGACTTGTGGGACTTTTATTTGATTCAAAGGGCACAGTATTTTTTTATCATCATGTGAGGTGATGTATGTGTTAATTAAGTTGCTAGAGGAAATGCCTTCACAATTTATATGGATGTCAAACCATCACATACACTTCAGATATCTTACAATTTTATTTGTCAATGATACATCAGTAAAGCCAGAAAAATACATCCTTACAACATGGAATTTGACTCTACTTAATATATACAAAATCAATTATGAACAGTTAATGATTTTAAAGACCGGTAGTTTTTGTTTTAACTAGTATGCAACTTTTTAAACAATCTCCTAATACTACTAATTTTTCTTAAAAAAAAAAAAAAGAAAAGAAAACTGGTGTAGTGTGAAGTTCACCACCATCAGTTGCCTGATTTTCTCTTTCAGATTCTAGGTACCAGTACATTCACATTAGTCAAACCTTCTGTAAGATTTTTCTGGTTTCTCTGCTTGGGGACCCTTTTAACTTCAAAGAACAGAGGTCAGGAATAAATCAAAATGTATGTTAGTAATGAAGAGTTGCTCCTAATTATTATTGACTCATTTCTTCTGTGTGGCTTAATCTGGTAAGCATTATTCATCTGGGCTTTTAGTAGGTCTGTATTGTTTGGGCTATCTTTGGGTCAGTCTCTTTTTCAAAACCCTACATTGTAGTATTTTCAATGGACCTTATTTGCCTGTATAGAAATCTAGAGACTTATGCCAAGTAGAACTGTGGGCATAAACTCAAGTGTGAACCTACTGATGATCGTTGCTTCTCCTATTGTCATTGAGCAAGGAAGGCATAGGAAGATTTCACTGATTTTACACCCACAAAACTCTATACATTGGTTCAAAGGCTAAAGAACAAGGAATCTATTAACTGTGAAACTGCCTGGAGGAAAATTTGTTTGCAAAGACATCAAATCTACATCAGAGGTAGGGAAAACATACATATAGTTCTTTTTTGACCAGATGTCTTCTTGGATTTAGGAAAATAGGTGGGACTATTTGGAGGGAAAGAAGGGCTCTAGTGGGGCAGAGGCACTGAAATAGGGCTAAGGCTTCCATTCAGCAGGTCACTGAAGTCTTGAGCTAGTTTTGTGCCTAAGCCAAATAAGGCATTCTGTTGGTGGGAAGTATTTTCCCTGAGCTACTCTAAGTCCTTACTATTGTCTGTGGTATTTTTAGAAAGCAGCCTTGACTCTGCATTAGACAGAGGTTTACTTGAGTATGCAAACTGTTACTTTACAAGGTGAAAACCACACTGAGGTATCACTTTGCTTCACATACGGTCTTAAGTAGTACCTACTCTTTTTTTTTTTCTAAAAATTTTATTTATTTATTTGACAGAGATCCCAAGTAGGGAGGGAGGCAGGCAGAAAGAGAGAGAGGGGAAGCAGGCTCCCCGCTGAGCAGAGAGCCCGATGTGGGACTTGATCCTAGGACCCTGAGATTATGACCTGAGCCGAAGGCAGAGGCTTAACCCACTGAGCCACCCAGGCGCCCCAAGTAGTACCTACTCTTAATCATATTTAGATACTTCTCTTGGGAAAATAGTTTCTGTTGGTTTGCATTTAATTTTAGGGAAATGCTATTTGTTTACCCATGGCCTCAACTCAACCTATCTAGTTGTTGGTGCAGGAAACACAGCACTCTATAGTAAGTTCACATTTACTTGCCAGAATTGCTGATAAAAAAGTTAAATATCTCTCTGCTGCCTATAGTAGTGTAGAGAAAATGAGGTCAGGTGACTGCTCTGTCCAGATGCTACGGCTTCTATTCTTCCCACACTGATTCAAACAGTCTGAAAAATAAGTCCCGTTGCAGAAACTGAATGCTGCCACTCTGGGCTGTGGGGGCATAATGGCTTTCCCATTCAGCCTCGCCACGCTGGCTGCAGCTCCCTGATCAGTCATTAGCCCCGTGGCAGAGAGCTTCAGGAGGACAATGATGACTCCTCCTGAATTCAACAGTATATTGGTCACACTCATTTTAACGGGAGGGCCTTTGCCTCTATACTATTGCCGTTATCCTTCTCACAAGAATAGAAGGATTTACTCACAATCATTTAGTCAGTTAATTCGGGACTGTTTTTATATTTTAGACTCATCTTTATGAGCAGTTGATAACTAGTTTCAAGTTAGAAGCAAATCTTGATTGATGATAATATTTATTAAATACTCGCAAGTACTAACTGCAGCATAAAACGTTTGCAAGTCATGTTTCCTGTCATCTAACGGCTCATTATTTAAGATGCTAGGATAGTCATATATTCACCCTTCTGCCTTACTTATCCATTAGATCGAAAAGAGAGTGGCAATTAGTCTGTGCGTGAAACAATAACTTCTCTAGACATTCTTAATTAAGTCAGCTGTTTGTTCAGTAGAAGATGTTTGAGAATGTTTTGGGGAGGGGTAATTGATTACAGGTGGGCCCAAGGGAAGTTTTTGGATGATGGAAATGTCCCATGTTGATTGTGCTTATGTCTACTTGTTCATTCATTTTGACAAATGATTACATTTGCCAAAACACATCAAACTACATATTCAAAGTGGATGACTTTTAATGTATTTAAATCATACCTTGCTTCTAGTTTATAAAGCAATCCTAGATGTTAACATAAAACCTACCTGATAGAATGTTCTTCAAAGTATATGAGCAAACAATTCACAGAAAAGGAAATACAAATGGAAAGATACATACTAATGCTATACTCCCCTCAAAATAAAGGAGAAACACATTAAAATAACATGAAATTTCTACTCCTTTTCACCTGGAGGTTTGGGGGGAAATGATTGATAACAAATACATTGTGTAGAAAAATAGGTACTCTCATACTTAACTGGTTGAAGTGTAAATTGGTACATTCCTTTGGAGTTTGACAATAACTAACAAAATTACAAATGCATATATCTTTTGAGCTAGTAATTCCATTTTGGGGGAGCTTGTCCAACAGATATCATTGCATGCATGCAGAATAATGTATGTATCACATATTACTTGTAGAATTGTTAATAATTGCAGATGATTGTTCAGATGTTGCAAAATAGGGGACTGGCTAAGTGAGTTGTGGTTCATCCACGCAGTGACATACTATGTAGCTGTGAAAATGAGAAAGTCTTTAGAGGTTCTGGTACAGAGAGTTCTTGTTAGTTGAGTGAAATGATGAGGTACACTTTCCAGGAAGATAGAGTGGATATAATTTTCCCTATTCCTTACTCTTAAGTACAAATAAAAATTCTGGATATTTATATATGTGTAAACAAAGAAGCAAAATGATGAAAAGACTGAAAGATGGAGAGAAGACACGATTGATCAGGTGGGAATCTCAGGACCAAGAACCCATGGTGGTGAGTAATTTGGGTTTTCCTGGTGCCTCATTGTATCCAGAGTTATTGCTGAAAAAGCTGGCAACTTGGAAATGTCAATGGGAGAAGACAAAAATGCCTCGACAAAAGCTTGCTCTCTCCAACCAAAAGACTGGGAAATGGAAAGGCTAGCAGATGAAAAAACTTGCAGAGTAACTACACCAGCTAAGTCCCACAGAAAAACCTGAGCACAGGTTTTTCGAAACCTGTGCTCAGGTACCAGGCATAAAAGCAAAGCCTGAATAGGGGGAGGAGATTTCCATCCCACTGTTCCTACTCCCCTTTGGTCAGGATTGTGTCACACAATGTGCACTAAGTAGGGAGCCCAAACTTTCATCCATGCTGGGGATAAATTAGACTTAAGAAATAAATTAAAGGGGTGCCTGGGTGGCTCAGTGGGTTAAAGCCTCTTCCTTCGGCTCAGGTCATGATCCCAGGGTCCTGGAATCAAGCCCCGCATCGGGCTCTCTGCTCAGCAAGAAGCCTGCTTTCTGTCCTCTCTCTGCCTGCCTCTCTGCCTACCTGTGATCTCTGTCAAATTAATAAATAAAATCTTAAAAAAAAAAAAGAAATAAATTAAATTTGTGAATGACATTGTTAGAGGATGAAAAGATAAACCTTGATTGGGAGAAAATATTGGCAAACTATATACTAACAGAGGACTTGTAAGTAAAATATATGAAGAACTCTTAACACTCAACAGTAAAGAAAATCCAACTATAAAACAGGCAAAACCTGAAACATTTTACTGAAGAGGATATACAGATGGCAAATAAATACATCAAAAATATGTTCAATGTCATTAGCCAGCAGGAAAATGCAAATTAAAGCCATGATGAGATCTTATTGCATACCTTTCAAAATAACTAAAATAAAAACTAGTAATAACACCAAATGCTGGTGAGGATGTGGAGAAAATGCATCACTTATTTGTTGCTGGGGGGAATGTTAAATACTACAGCCACTCTGGAAAATAGTTTGATACTCTCTCATTAAACTAAACATGCAATTACCTTGTGCTCCATGATTTTTACTCCTAGGAATTTATTCCAGAGAAATACAAACTTATATTCACACAACAGCCTATACGTGAATGCTTATATTGGTTTCATTTATAATAGACAAAAGTTAGAATTTTCTTAATGAGTGAACGCTTGAGACTGTGGTATATCTCTACTATGAAATGGTACTAAAAAAAAAAAAAAAAGAATGAGCTATTGACATATGCAACAACCTGAAAGAATCTTTAGAGAATTGTGTTTTGTGAAAAAAACAAGTAGGTTACATATTACATGGTTTCATTTATATAATCTTCTTGAAATGACACAATTATAGATACGATGAACAGATTTGTGGTTGACAGGATAGAAGTGAAAGAGGGAATTGATAGGAAGTTAGTAGGAAGTAGCTATGCAAAGGGCAATATAAAGGATCTTTGTGGTGACAGAACAGTTCTTTTTTCTTTTAAGATTTATTTGACAGAGAGAGACACAGTGAGAAAGGGAACACCAGCAGAGGGAGTGGGAGAGGGAGAAACAGGCTTCCCACAGAGCAGAAAGCCCAATGCAGGACTCAGTCCTAGAACCCTGGGATCATGACCTGAGCCGAAGGCAGGTGCTTAACCAACTGAACCACCCAGACGCCCCTGACAGAACTGTTCTATATCCATACTGTATCAGTCTTGGTATCCTGATTGTGATATAGTTTTGCAAGATGTTACCATGTGGGGAAACTGGGTAAAGGATACATGGGATCACTTTGCATTATTTCTTCTACTTGCATGAAAATCTATAATTATCTAAACAAGTATAATTTTAAAAAGTCAATGTACAAAATAATATATCTGAAATGTTACTTTATATGTAAAAATTGTGAGAAATAATCTATAATTATTTTGTTGTAAATGAATAATGATATGCTAGAAAGACCCACTAAGAAGCTTAGAAATCTGGTCACCTGTGGAGGGAGGAATGCAGGGGAAATGGGGACAAGAATAGAAAGGAGACTTTTCATTTATACTCTTTTAACTTTCCAATTTGTATGTATTTTAGATGATAAACTCTGATAGGCATATATACATATGTATTCTTTTGATACAGACCTGCAGTTTTCTGTGCAATTAGTTTTCTTTTTTTAAATAATCTTTTTTAAAAATTCAATTAATTAGCATGTAATGGATTATTCATTTCAGAGGTAGAGTTCAGTGATTCATCAGTTGCATGTAACACCCAGTGCTCATTGCATCACCTGTGCCCTCCTTAATGTCCATTACCCAGTTGCCCCATCCTCTCACCTCCCTTCCCTTTAGCAACCCTCAGTTTGTTTCCTAGAGTTAAGAGTCTCCTATGGTTTGTCTCCCTTTCTGATTTCATCTTATTTTATTTTTCCCTCCCTTCCCCTATGATCCTCTGTTTTGTTTCTGAAATTCACATATGTGTAAAATCATGTGATAATTATCTTTCTCTGATTGACTTATTTCGCTCAGCATAATACCTTCTAGTTCCATGTACATTGTTGCAAATGGTAACATTTAATTTTTTTGGTGGCTGAGTAGTCTTCCATGATATATATATATATATATATGTATATATATATATATATATATATATATTCCATGATATAGATATAGCTGATATATATATTATATATATATACATACACACACACACACATATATATGACACATCTTCTTTATCCATTCATCAGTTGATGGACATCTAGGCTCTTTCCAAAGTTTAGCTATTGTGGACATTGCTGCTATAAACATTGGGGCGCAGGTACCCCTTTGGATCACTACATTTTTATCTTTGGGTAGATATTTGGTAATGCAATTGCTGTTTTGTAGGGTAGCTCTATTTTTAACTTTTTGAGGAATCTCCGTGCTGTTTTCCAGAGTGGCTGCACCAGCTTGCATTCCCACCAATAGTGTAGGAGGGTTCCCCTTTCTCTGCATCCTCATGAACATTTGACTCAACTTTGTCTCTTGTTACTGTGTGTGTGTATGTGTGTATGTGTATGTGTTAGGTGGAGGGGGAGTGAGGAACAAGGAGAAATGGCATATTCTACAGTTTAGTCTTTGGGTTTCTATTCATTTCTCAATTCACTTTCTATGCCCAAAGGCCACATGTGTTAAACAATTACATGTCAGGCACCATGTTAGTACTTTATATATTAGTTAACTTAATCCTTGTAACACTGCTATGAAGAAAGTGTTATAATTATTATCGCCATTTTACAGGTAAAGAAAATAAAGCTAAGTGAGGTAAACAACTTTCCCAGTGCCACCGAGCTAGTAAGGGATAGAACAAAGATTTAA
The DNA here is from genome assembly GCF_002288905.1 of Enhydra lutris kenyoni. Lineage (NCBI taxonomy): Eukaryota > Metazoa > Chordata > Mammalia > Carnivora > Mustelidae > Enhydra > Enhydra lutris. The sequence continues at coordinate 18,054,113 of NW_019154142.1, forward strand.
ATGCAGCTGTTTCTGACATCAAAATGTATGTACTTTGCTGCTTTGCTTATCCGGCTGAGGAATTATTGCACAAACTTTAGGAGAACAGAGATGATGCCTCGATGAACTACATGTAACACATCTCCAGCAGATTTCATGGGGAGAGAGGTGAGAAATGGGTAATACACTGACCAGGTTACAGTAGTCTGTATGTGAAGGGCCCGAGTTACCATCAGTGCCTGGGTCATTGTGAAAGGAATGCATTCTTTATAGAAAAAATGAAAACCATTTTGTAAAACAGTTGAGTGTGGAAGAAAAGAACAAAGGGTTTGAGGGGAAAGACATGGTTTTGACTCTTACCAGGGATCACTGGTAGTGGAGTTACCTTGGTTAATAAAAAGAGAGAGAGAGAGAAATGCTTCCATTGCCTGATTTTGCTAGATGTGTCAGGATGTTGTGCAGACAGAGAATGAGGAAGAGGACTGGCTATTTGACAAAAGGGGAAAGTTGGTGATGTGAAGTATATCTTGAAGTCGTGACTCAGGATGATTAGAATAGCTAAACTGGTTATAGATAGTGTACTTGGCAAGGAAAGGACAGTGCTAGAACAAAGATTGAGAAAACCAGACTCCTAGAGAAAAAGAGGAGGGAAGAGAGTTGAGCATGAATCAGTTCAATGATAGATGGATAAATTTGAAATAGGTCTTTGAAAGAAAGTATCAGATACATCTTGTGCACCTGTTTAAGACAGGATGGTTCTCTGTGCTGAATTATGTCAGTACATAATTTTCAGTTAATTTTAGGCTGATAGAAATATCACTTTCATGTAGCCTGCTATATCTCACTTCTTCTCGTGTTTGGCTTTCTGCCACTGAAAGTACACTCAGGGACCAGAGCCATAACAAAGTGCCAAGTCCAATTCCAACTCTAAAATTGGCCATTATGGCCCTTTGGGAACCCCAAAGATAGTCTTCAGTTGTAAATCATCGCCTTTCCTTTCTGCACCCCTTCACTTCGTGAGGCCAGAATTGATGCCTGGCTCTCCCAGATAAATGCTGGGTGGCTGCCAGCGCTGACTGGGACAATGGTTTAGAAAAAGCCTTTCATTGATCTCAGGGAATTTGCACACAGCATGGGAGAAATACTCCTTGCTGAGGCCCACACCTCAGAGACTTCACGGATTAACTAACTAAGACAAGAAATCTCTGCCTGGGGCGACAGCCTCCTTGTTAGTCCTGTGTCTTCCAGGTGAGAAAGTCTAAGACCAAAGAGCTGTTGTCAAGGTCATTTCCTTGTTGAGAGTCCTTCCTCCAAAGTCAGCTCCCCTCCATTGCACTGTCCAGTTGCAATGAAAGTCTCCCCTCAGCTTAAAAATGATCACCCAATCCAGTTTGGGGGACGTACAGTAGACTTTTCTGGTTTGTTAAATCACTGTGTCCAAGATCTAACCCACCATTTGCTGCTAATGTCTAACCAGAAGAAACATTTCTTTTTCCTCAAAGGAAATGGTTACTAAGGAGATTACAACTATTTAACAAGACTCAAACATAGTCTCAAGTTTAAACAAAGTGGTAGGGGAAAACAAGGTAAACTTTGGTGCAGTACTGAGGACTTTTATATTCTTCCTGGTTAAAGTTTATCTGACAAAACACTTTCTGAAAATAAAAATTCGATTCCTCAATGCTAACCTACACTCCTCAGGACTAGGACATCCAATAATGAATGGGATCCAAATAAAATGGTTAATAAAAATGTAATTATTAAATACCATAGAAATGATTATGTTCCCTTAAAAAGAGCTCTGTTCTTTTTGAGAGTCATTCTAAAATTCTTACAGATAAAATAATGTCATGTCTGGGATTTGCTTCAAAATAATCTGTATGTGAGGTGAAGGGAAGAGGTAGAGGTACAGAGAAGAGATTGGCAGGGAGTTAATAATTGTTGACTTTGGGTGATGGGGTACATGAGTGTTCATTGCCTCACTCATTCTACTTTTACTTATTTTTTTTTTTTCCCATCATAAGAAAAAAAAAAATAATACCACATCATAGTCACCCTTAGGGTCGTTTAGTTCTTGTGAACATCATTATTCTTCTCAGAGACACATCATCCAAAAGTTCATAGCAACTTTACATCATACTTACTACTTCCCTCTGTCCCCTAGGTCTTCATTTAGCAAGCAGTGTTGACAAAAAGTGTTAATGATTTTCTGAAGCGAAGCTCCAGGGAATTCAGCTTGATCAGCCAAGTGGGGAAGAATCTTTTCCATACCCCCATATGGGTGCTTCTAAGGAAGGTCTCCTGGCTGGGTCAAGAAACCTACATGTTCAATGCCAGACAAACAAAAGTGAGGTTTTAAAAAAAGAAGATAGAGGCTGACAGAAGTCAGTTCTTATGAGCTCTGGGGTCAATCCCCTACAATTTACTTAATTAGAATTTTCTTGAAAATTCCAATAAGTGCATTTTTTTAAAAGATTTTATTTATTTATTTGACAGACAGAGATCACAAGTAGGCAGAGAGGCAGGCAGAGAGAGAGGGGGAAGCAGGCTCCCCGCTGAGCAGAGAGCCTGATGCGGGGCTCCATCCCAGGACCCTGAGACCATGACCTGAGCCGAAGGCAGAGGCTTTACCCCACTGAGCCACCCAGGCGCCCCAATAAGTGCATTTCAAATGCTCTTATTTTGCAAAATACCAGAGATTACTGAGTTCATTTACAATCTCATCCAGAAAAATAACATTCCCAAATACACTGATTTTTTTTTCTTTTTTAAAGATTTTATTTATTTATTTGACAGACAGAGATCACAAGTAGGCAGAGAGGCAGGCAGACAGAGAGGAGGAAGCAGGTTCCCCACTGAACAGAGAGCCTGATGCGGGGCTCGATCCCAGGACCCTGGGATCATGACCTGAGCCGAAGGCAGAGGCTTTACCCCATTGAGCCAACCAAGTGCCCCTTCTTTTTTTTTTTTTTTTTTTTTTTTTTAGAGTTGTCTTTTGCCATAGTTCCCAGATATAGTATGCTAATTTTCCAAACAGGTCAGCAGTTATGACTTAAATAACAATGTAGGAACCATAACTGTTAGTGCAGGTACAATTTTACAATTTTAGGATAGAAAAATAGAGATGGATATAGTTTATTCAGTAATCAACTATTTTTGAGGGAATTATGACATGCTATATGCTCAGACTCTGGAACCAGACTGCTTGGTGGCATCTCATCTTTCCTTCTGCCTGTGTGGCCTTGGGCAAATTGTGAAACTTTTCTGTGTCTCACTTTCCCCCAGCTCTGTCGCGTAATTTTGTGGATTGACTAAGTTAATATTCATGAAGGATCTAGAACAGAATTAGCTCTTGCACTCATGGAGTATGTCGTTAGACACCAATTCTAGAATTTGATGCTGGAAAAAAAGATTAGAATGTCTAGTCTTACCCTCTTATTTAATATGAAGAGACTTTAAAAAATACCGATGGCCAGAGGTTTGGGGTCTGGGGTAGGACCCTTACGTGATTCTACTGTGCAACAGGAATGAGGGCTGTGGCCTGAGAATTACAGAAAACCATCCTCCTGGAGGCTTTTCTGCCTAACTTTAATATTTGAAATGTGAATGGAACATTCTATGTGGGATCCCAGCCCTTCTCCCAAATGTCTGTGCATCTGTTAGTACTATGTTAAAGCAGAGCAACACAAACATATAATTAGCATGCTCATACCTAATATTTATTACTGTGAAAGCCTCTGATTTTTCCCAGCTTAAAAATAGCTGTTTTCTTTAAAATGCCATATTTGGGGTGCCTGACTGGCTCAGTTGGTTAAGCATCTGCCTTCGGCTCGGGTCATGATCCCAGAGTCCTGGGATCGAGACCCACGTAGTGCTTCTTGCTCTGCGGGAGCCTGCTTCTCCCTCTCCCTGGCACTCACCCCTGCTTGTGGTCTCTCTCTGTGTCAAATAAATAAATAAAATCTTTTTAAAGAAAATGCCATATTTGAAAAGGCCAGCATGGCTAGGAGTACAAGGGAAAGCACTTGCATAAATCTGAAAGTGAGGAGCTGGGATTAATCCAGCAAAGTTGCTTTGGACAGTAACAATTTTCTGCCATCTAGTGGATAATTCAAAGAATAAACCATGTCTTTATTTTAAGATTCAACATTATCACAAAACTATGATTTCCAGGCCTCCTGCTTCTGGAAGGGAATGTTTTTATGTTAACAAAACAAACAGTTTTCCACAAATTGTGCTTCCAATCTATTCTCACATTTTTATTGATCTGTTGGTTTTTTAATGTAAAAAGATTCATTGTGTCTTATGATTTCTCTTAATGTTGCAAAAAAAAAATTGTGGCCACTCAATAAAATAGAAACCCAAGTAGAGTAGTCCCCCTTATTCAGTTTTGCTTGCCGTAGTTTCAGTGTCCCGGGGATCAGCTGTGATCTGATGATCCTCTTCTGACCTATCAGAAGGTCAATAGGAGACTAAGGCTATGTCATTCACCTTGCTTCATCTCAGTCTGTGGGCTTTTTATCATTTCACTTCATCAGGAGAAGAAAGGTGCACTCAAGGCAGTAAGATATTTTGAGAGAGGGACCACATCCCCATAAGTTTTATTATAGTATATTGTCACAATTGTTCAATTGTGTTATTACTTATTGTTGTTAACCTCTTACAGGGCTTAATTTTTTTTCCCTAACATTTTTTTTTTTTTTTACTAACATATAATGTATTACTAGCCCCAGGGGTACAGGTCTGTGAATTGCCAGGTTTACACACTTCACAGCACTCACCATAGCACATACCTTCTCTAATGTCCATAACCCAACTACCCTCTCCCTCCCCTACTCCCCTCAGCAACCTTCAGTTTGTTTTGTGAGGTTAAGAGTCTCTTATGGTTTGTATCCCTCCCGATCCCATCTTGTTTCATTTCTTCCTTTCCTACCCCCCAAATCCCCCACGTTGCCTCTCAACTTCCTCATATCAGGGAAATCATATGATAATTATCTTTCTTTGATTGACTTATTTCGCTCAGCATAATACCCTCTAGTTCCATCCACATAGTCGCAAATGGCAAGATTTCATTTCTTTTGATGGCTGCATAGTATTCCATTGTATATATATACACCACATCTTCTTTATCCATTCATCTGTTGATGGACATCTAGGTTCTTTCCATAGTTTGGCTGTTGTGGATATTGCTGCTATAAACATTCAGGTGCACGTGCCTTACAGGGCCTAATTTATAACTTAAACTTTACTATACATATGTTTGTATAGGAAAAAGCATAGTATATATAGGGTTCTGTGTTATCCGTGGTCTCAGGCATCCACTGGGACTCTTGCTTGTATCCTTCACAGATAAGGTAGGGGAGGGGCTACTCCATGCTCAATTTCTAAATGGTTGAATACTTATAGCCCTACGGCATAGACAAATGTGTCTATATTTGGCTCTTTTAAAAAATTCTCCTTTCTCCAATGTTGGAGGAGGCAGTGGTATCCAAGGTTAAAAGCATGGGCTCTAAGTCCAAATTTAAAGTTGGAGATCTCCCTTGTGCTAACTCTGGGAATTTGGAGAGCTTAATCTGTCTGTTCACCTGTTTCCATCTGGTCATGATCCTACCTGCCTCATAGGGCTGCTGGAGGGATTAAGTCCATGCAAAGCACTTAATGTTCAATGTCATTACTATTTTTTACCATTGTTATTTGTTTACAGGTGTGCCAGTAATTACTCCTTATGAGGAGGAAGTTCAGAATTGGCTTATACCCAGACTCAGTTCAATTTAAATAATCAACAAGCCTTTCTTTAGGCTTATTTTATATTCAGCATTATGGGGGATACAAAGCCGAAGAAGACATTGCCCCATTCTTGAGTCAATGTTCTCATAAACTAATAGGGGCAAATTAACTATAATTCAAAGCAAATATAATGAGTGTGAGGCCCAAGTTATCATAAACAAAGTATGGAGGAGGAGAAGGATGTTTCCAGTGGGAGACATCAACTTATGAGCTGTAACGTAAGTAATAGGTAAGTTTTAATGGAAATTAAATCATGTAAGTGGAGATGGTAGGGAAAACTCTCTAGGTAGGAGACTATTTTAAGCAAAGGAATCAAGTTGGAAAAAATCTAGAATTTATTTATTTTGGGAGCCAAGAGTAATAAGATTTGACTAAACCGCAAGATTTCTTCATTCTTATTTGAGCACCTACTCTGCCAGGCTCTGTTCTAGATGGTACCTACATGCTGGTGAATAGAATATACAAAGATTTGTATTCCAGGGTGGAAGAAATACTGGGAGAGAAACCTTAGGAGAGAGGATGGTGCTAGATTTGGGAGGGGGTCTAATGGAGAGCCAAGAAGCCTGCTAAGCAAGATGGAACCATGATCAGGCATTACTTTCTCTGGTGGAGAAAGTATGAGGGGTAGACAAGAGAATGAGGCATGGAGCCATGGAAACATATTTTCATAGGAGGCAAGTCCAGGTGAGATGTGATGAAGCCTTGCACCACTGGAAGTGAAAAGGACAAAGGAGAAGGAGATCCAACAAGTGGGAGACTGGCATCCACAGGGAACGGGCATCCGGAGAATGATGTGAAGTGATGATTCTAGGTTCACTGCAGAGAGATGAGACATGGTGTGTCCAGGGTATCGTTTGCATTGCTGACAGTGTAGCTTTTAGAGTTGGGGCCGCCTATATCGTGACACGTTGTGGCAGTCAGTTTATCTCTTTAAAGCTCAGTGTATGAGGGGAATAATTGAACATGGCATTTTTCAGAGTGTTGTGGAAAACAAAGACAACATCTCCCACGTTCCTGGGGGTGTGGTGACCCTCTACCCCAGAGTCTGTAATGAGGGGAGTAAAGAAGCAACACAGAGTTATCTACACCTGCTTGCATTTGGTATCAGAGAGGAATTTGAAAGGGAATTTGCTCCCACCTTGAGATTGACAAAAAAAAAAAAAAAAAAATTTTGAGAATTTTTCAACAATGACCCCACATTAGAAAATGAACCACAAATCATAGGATTTTTTTTTAATTTGGGAATCAAAATCGTTGTATATTTTGATATTATTCTGCTCACCCACTGGGAAAGACTTCGTTTCAGTTTCTGGAAACATACTTCTGATGCAGGGATAAAGAGAGATTTCATGAGAAACCCAAGAATAAGAATTTGACTACAGTTTCAATCCCCTGAGTGTTTTATTTCCCCAAATCTCAGAGCCCATCTCTGAATATTTGCTGACTGCTGACCTCTATTATCCCACCCTTAGGAGCTATGCACAAAAATGTTTCTGAATATAGAAGCATCAGGCAGCAGAAGTGTACGCACTGGTTAAGGAGCGGCCGGTAACAGATCCAAAGAGGGCCTAGATGTTTATTTTCTGGAATTCCACCCAAAATAACTCTGTGAATAGTTGCAATCTAAGTCTGGAGGGAATTAATGCACATTAAGAGAAAGAAAACACCGAAACAGGAGAGGTGAAACTGTCAAGCAAAGGGGAAGCTTAATAAGGAGGAACGAGAGCAAGGCTAGACCCTGGGAGCGCTGGGGCAGCCCATGCCTGTGATGAGAGAGCTGAAGGTGCCCAGAGCTACACATACTCAGTAATAGGTTAAAGTAGAATCCTCTGCACTTTTGAGAGACACAGAGAATGCATTTGGTTGTTTAAGCAAAGTAAGTGCAATTACATTTCTAACTGTGAGTACATGATACAAAACTTGTTGGACAGATGGACTCCAGAGTCAGCAGGCTTGGGATGGTCTGGTTTCATGTAAAGCTATGTGGGGTAGGCAAAATCGACTTTCGAGGTCCTCGAGGAAAGCTTCAGAAACAGCCAGTTCTTCTCCAGAACACCTGGAAAGTAAGTGTCTTAGGACACCCATGGGAGTGCTGGCTGCGAGGCACACTCTACAGATGGGTCGTCTATAGACAGAGGAAACGGTGACATCAACTTGAAAAATTCCAGGCCGATGCCTGAAATTGCAGTTGCTGATTTTCAATCCAGCTGCTTCTTAATGGGCCACTCCCTAGAACATGATTAAGGTGAGTAGGGAGAGGGATTTACATATTCAGTCATGGTGAGTGACAATCAACATAGGGAGAATACTGTTATAGAAAGAACACTATTTTCACAACTAGAATTTAGTTCAGAAAGTGTTGGTTGTCTGTCACGTGCCAGACATTTTGCTAAGCACTGGGTTTATGAAAGATGAATAAACGTACGATCCAGGGGTGGGTTGGGGGATTGGAAGGTAGGTGAAGGTAACTGATATTTAATAAATATTACCGAGTTAAATATGTTGCCAGTAGACGTGAAGCAGTTTGTGTATTTTTCCCTTAATATTAATTGCAGTTTTTTTAAGTTCGTATTATAGGTCCCCAATTAAAAATGGGAAAACCAAGGTCCAGACAGTTCAGTAACTATTAGCACACACCGAGGAAATGGCAGAGCCGAGCTCTGTACACAGTTTTTCTGGCTCCAAGGACCATCTTCTTTTAATTAGATTGCCTCCCATCCCTAACTTGTAATTTAAATCAAGTTGTTTAAAGTTCTCACAGAATTGTAAAAGTTGAAGAATAGTGATTACATTTTTCTTTTTCTTTTTTAAGATTTTATTTATTTATTTGACAAAGAGAGAGACAGCGAAAGAGGGAAGACAAGCAAGGGGAGTGGAGAGGGAGAAGCAGGCTTCCCACTGAGCAGGGAGCCCTGCGGGGCTTGATCCCAGAACCCTGGAATCATGACCTGAGCTGAAGGCGGAGGCTTTAACGCACTGAGCCACCCAGGCGCCCAAATGATCTCATTTTTCTAATCCATGTTAGTAAAGATTTTATATCAGAGGTAACTTTGATCTGGGTTTTAGAGGATTAAAATTTTGACAGGCAGGTGAGAGGAGGAGACTCCTAGGCACAGAAAAATTAATAGGAATGGTATTTTGGAAAAACAAAAGCTTGCAAGGGAAAATTAAAAAGTTATAAATTTTCTTGTAGGATTCAGAAGTAAGGCATTGAGGAAACGAAGAGTCAAGAGAGATAGAAAAAAACAGCTTTGTTGATATACTTTACATATCATACAATTCACTCATTTTAATATGTAATAGAGTGATTTTTACTAATTTTACGAAGTGGTGCAACCACCACCATAAATGAGTTTTAGAATATGTTCGTCCTCCTCAATAAAGGTCTCTCATTCCCACTTAGAATTAATTCCCATTCTCACTCCCATGTACTCTCTGTCTATAGCTGTGCCTTTTCTGGGTATTATATATAGTTAGAATTGTACAATCTGTGGCCTTTTTTGTCTGGCTTCTTTGATTTAGCATCATGTTTTCAAAGTTCATCCACATACCCGAACTTCATTCCTTTTGATAATGGAATAATATTCCAGTCAATGCCTTGTCTATGTTTTGCTGATCGGCTCATCATTTGAGTACTTGAGTTGTTCCACTTTTCGGCTATTATGAATAATGATGCTGTGAACATTTGTGTGAACATATGTTTCCACATCTCTTGGATAGATACCTAGAAGTAGAATTGCTGGGTTTTATGGTAGCTTTATATTTAACTTTTTGAAAAGCTGCCAAAATATTTTCCCAAGTGGCTGCACCATTTTACATACTTGCCAGCCGTGTATGAGGCTTCCTGTTTCTTTACATCTCAATGGCGCTTGTTACTGTCTTATGTATCATAGTCATCCTAGTCTGTGTGAAGTGGTATCTCGTGGTTTTAATTTGTGTTTTTCCTAAAGACTAATGGTGTTGAGCGTCTCTCCATATGTCCAAATCATAAATTATAAAGGCTCTCTTTGGATAATGTGTTAATTAAGATGCAGGACATAGGAAGATAAGTGGAGTTTGCAGGAAGGGTAATAGAGTTGCAGGGAACTGTTTGCACAACACTGAGTTGCATTTGTCCAGAAGGCTGCGAAAAATCTGAGACTGTACCTCAGAACTTAAGGCAGAGGATGTAAGTTTGGGATGCAGCTATGCAGAAAAGGCAGTTGAAATCATGTAACTGGAGAAGCTCATTCACATAGAAAATGTAGAGCAAGAACCTTGAGGAGAGGATATTTAGAAATATCTGTTTGTAAGGAATAGATGATCACTTTATTTTTATTTTATAGAATTCTTAAAAAATCCTAGTGAAACATTAAAAATCTAAAATAAAACAAAATAAATCTTAAAAAAATAGATGAATCATGTATAAAGTTTTAGGGGACTTAGGGGAGACTGGTATCATGGATACCATTAGAAGAAATTTTTTTGTTGTTGCTAAGGTTAAAATTTTATTGTACTTCTTTGCAGACTTTTCTTCACATGTAAATAGCAACATTGGATCATATCATACATGTTATTTTACAACATTCTGTTTTCACTTAACCTTCCATCATGAACATATTTCCATGTCATTAGGTAGTCTTAAGCCTTTTTAAAAAAAGAATTTTATTTATTTATTTATTTATTTATTTAGAGTGTGATGAAGGGAGAGGGAGAGAGAATCTCCAGCAGACTCCCCCCTGCCTGTGGAGCCTGGTGAGGGGCTTGATCTCACGATCATGACCTGAGCCGAAATCAAGAGTCAGAGGCATAACCAAGAGAGCCACAAAGGCACCCTTTAAAGTTATGTCTTAATGGCTATTTTAAAAGTATTTCATTGCAGTTAGGTATCATAATTTTTTGCTTTTGTTTTATATGTATATACATATATATATCTCCACATAATATATATAATTATATTAAATATATATAATTATACATAAATATACACATATATAGAAGTTCCTTTTTATTTGGACCTTTAGGTTGGTTTCTTGTCAGAGGCTATTTTAACAGCACTGCAATAAACATTCTAGCATAAAAATATTTGTGTGGCTCTTCAGTGACTTCCCCAGTATAAGTTCTCACGTATTAGACTATCTTGCTTGAAGCTGTTGAAAACAATTTAAAGACTCTTTTATATGCATTGCCAAATTGTCCTGAGAAGTATTTTTCTCTCCCCAGCAATGTATGAAAGTAATATGACAAGTGTATTGAGCATGAAAAATATCTCATAAATGTAAGGAAAATATTTAATATCATTACTATTTTAGAGAATCTGTTTTTAAGACTGCTATAAGTATCTACTGACGGGACTGCCTCCGAGCATTTGTGTTTTTTTTTTTTTAAGTTTTTGAAATTATTTTATTTTTTAAAATAAAAATTGTACATATTTAAGATGTACATCATGGTCATTTGTCATACATATATATAGTGAAGTGATTATTACAATTGGATTTTGAAAGAGCAAGGAGAGGCCTACAATCACAAATACCTCACAACAGCAGAGAACACTGAAGAGTACCGACTTTGGTAACTGCATAACCATTGGTGGCATCTGGAAGAGTACTCTCCCTTGCTGGGAGGAGGCAGATATCATATTGTAGTTCTCAAGTACAAAATTTTATTGCAGTTTTTTTTAGTCCATTTAGTTTTTTTACTCCGGATGCCTTGTGGTTTTGGAAATTTTTTATTATACAGGGAAAAATTAAAAATTTAATTAATTTGGTTTTATTTCAGGAATGTCAATTTTTACACCAGTATTTTTTCTCCATTTGCCCTGTATCTATACTTCCTCATTCATTTCCTGTTTGAGGGCTTGGATTGGGGTTCTTATATAAATGGATCCATACGTGATGCTGTAGAGACAAACCAGAGATAGGCTGTCATTTGTATAAAGAAAGAATAAGCCTTTGGGATTCAGCGTGTGGATTTCCATAAATATCAAACTTGATTTTTGTTTTTGTATGTGATGAGAATAGCATTTAATGTCACTGTTTGAGTCATTGAATGGATGTCTGTTGAGCTCATTACTGTTTCTTGTTTAGAGAACCCTTTATGGACATCCACTCCATGAAGTTACTACCATTCGTGGGAAAATATTTGACCCAAATACTCTCTGCTCCTCTGTGACATGGGTCATAATTTTATCACAGTGAGCTGTTTCCTTTTCAACTGCAGAGATATACAATCCAGTCATTCCGATACACACATATCCTACTATTTCTTTTATATAGACTCAAACTTGAGCATGGATCTGTTGCTGCTTTTCCCTCCTTTCTGGGTCCCAGTTTGTGAAATCTCTTTCCCACCTTCACATTCAACGAGGTAGCTGGTCCTAAAGCTGATCATTCAGGAAAATTCAGAATGGTCAGAATTCTGGAAAAGAACTTCTCTAATTTTCTCCAGATGATGCATATTTAGTGCCATCTGGGAAGCTATACAGATATCTCAGTGGATGGACTCATTTCTATTTCTCTGAGTGGATTAAGTGAAGATGCTTGGTATCCTTGCTCCTTGGTGTCCATTTGTTATGTTGGCATAAAAAATCCAGATACAGTAATTTCTGAAAAGTGGTAAGGTCAAATCTATCTTCTGATATATTTTCCCAAGTTTTGATAGATCTTTACCTGTCCCTAAAAAGGGGTCCTCTTTAAAGGACCTTTATAGTTTTTTTGTTGTTTTGTTTTGTTTTTTTTTAAAGATTTTATTTATTTACTTGACAGAGCTCACAAATAGGCAGAGAGCCAGGCACAGAGAGAGGAGGGAGCAGGCTCCCTGCTGAGCAGAGGGCCCAATGTGAGGCTCAATCCCAGGACCCTGGGATCATGACCTGAGCCGAAAGCAGAGGCTTTAACCCACTGAGCCACCCACGCGCCCCTGGACCTTAACAGTTCTTTACAGTTACCCCCAGCTGACTCTTAAAATGTTTCTGGTTGAGTAATAGAGATCTAAAGATCTGACACTTCTTGGAGGAGAGGTTCAGGATAAAAGTACTATCTTAGCAATTATAACTTCTAGTGACATTCTGACTCTTTTGTTGAAGAAACACTGTTCCAAACCATAAAGTTTTTTGAGTTACCCATTCAAATTTCATTATATTTCAAAGCCATGTGATTTTCAAAAATGAGTTAGAAATTTTTGGTAAGAGATGTTTTTCCAAATGTTTCTCTGTGGGATACACCTGGACATTAAATGAACTCATAATCTATAACATAACTCTGAAGAGAACCTAACTAATATTTATAATGTGAATTAACTAGTTTCTTAAGGGCTTGGGTTACAGACACAAAGTTCTCTTTAGATAAAATAAATAAGAGTTTAAAATCCCTTTATTTTGAGGTATAATTGACATATAACCTTATATTAGCTTTAGGTGTGTAACCTAATGATTCAGAATTTGTATATATTGCAAAATGATCACCCTAAGTCATCATACTAGTTACAATTTTTTTCTTGTGATGAGACTTTTAAGATCTACTCTCAGCGTTCAAATATGCAGTACAGTATTATTAACCATAGTCACCATGTTGTACATGACATCCCCATAACTTATTTTATAACTGGAAGTTTGTACCTTTTGACCCCATTCACCAATTTTACCCTCCCTCACTTCCCATTTCTGGCAACAACCAATCTGTTTTCTGTACACAAGAGCTTTATTTTTTTTTTTCTTTTCCAAATCTTGATTTAAATTCCAGTTAGTTAGCATACAATGTAATATTTGTTTTATGTGTAGGATTCAGCGATTCATCACTTACGTACAACACCCAGCGCTCATCACAAATGCCCTCCTTAATTCCCATCACCTATTTAACCCAGCCCCCTGCCCACCTTCCCTCCAGTAACCCTTAGTTTGTTCCTTATAGTTAAGATTTTGTTTCTTGGTTTGCCTCTCTTCCCCCCACCCCCACCATGTTCATTTGTTTTGTTTCTTAAATTCCATGAATGAGTGCAATCATATGGTATTTTTCTTTCTTTGACTGACTTATTACACTTAGCATAATACTCTCTAGCTCTATCCCTGTCTTTGCAAATGGTAAAATTTCATTCTTTTTTATGGTCAAATAATATTTCATTATATATATACATACACACATACCACACCTCTTAATGCATTCATCAGGTGATGGACACTTGGCCTCTTTCCATAATTTAGGTATTGTAGACAATGTTGCTATAAACATTGCCTTTTTTTATACCCTTCAAATCAGTATTTTTATACCCTTTGTGTACCCATGAGCTTTAAAATCACTAAGAATTCCAGCAATTCCTCCAATATAGAAATAATAAGAAATTAGCTACAGCTATCTAAGTTAAACAAGGTAATCAAATTAAAATAGGCCTATTCTGATAAGATATTTTTAGGATCACAGAAATGATAATTAGAAATAAAATAATTCGTAGCTTAGAATGTATAAAAAATTTGATCACTGTAGGAAAGATCACAGATGTGTTATTTGGGTCAGATAGAATTCAGTTATGCTGTTTTTATATTAATACTCTGAAATGGTATCTGAACATGTAGTTAATTTGGGTGTTGTAAAAATGGATGGGACAAGAAGGTAAAAGTCATCATGCTACCTTATGTACTAGAAGTAGAAACATGACAAAGCTATTCCATATTGACACAGTTAATGTAAAAAATAAATCTCTAAAAACAATTGAGGAATGAGTACTATGCAAATTTATTCAGCATAAGAAACTTCTGAAAATGACAATTTGTAAAATAGGTAAAAACGATATTATTACAATAGTAACTATCTAAATTATTTGAGAATAATTTATGTGCTCACTTAAATATATCTGAAACATACTCTAACAATCATTTTCTTATTTAAAATATGATTATCAGCATACCAAGTAGATTAAAAAATACCTTTTTCTTAAATTCAAAACTGGTGTCACTAATATCAGAGGTATGTTATTAGGTTTTATTTTTTATTTGTGGTTCTATATTTTGCAACAATTTTTAACCAACACCATTTGTGACAGCGTTATGCATTTTCACAATGGTTGGCCAATCTTTCATTCCAATGTATAACTTAATGTTCTTTTTTTTCTTTTTTTTAAAAAATTTTTTTATTTTATTTATTATAAACATATAATATATTTTTATCCCCAGGGGTACAGGTCTGTGAATCGCCAGGTTTACACACTTCACAGCACTCACCATAGCACATACCCTCCCCAATGTTCTTTTTCTTCTTAATGTTCCTTTTAAAGTTATAGTGACTGTGTACATTTTGAATCCATGATGGTACTCTGTCATACTTCACTTAACCAATGAACCTGGACTGTTCTAATATAACATGTTTATGACCTTGTTAAGTGAAAAATTGAAACCTTGTGTACCCTACCTATTATTATGGAAACAGAAATTCTTTTGTTTTTCTTTGTCATATTTAATCCTAACATGCTAACATAAAATATTTTGATTCATTGACTTGTATTCTCATCGATAGCTCTTGGTTTGCATTACCCATTGCTCCTTCTTTCTTTTCTGTAGCCACTCACCAAATGTGTTACTGCATTAAGAGACTTAGCCTTTGAAATCCTGCCCCCTTCAGTTCTAGGCCATACAGAATCATTAGCATAATGTTCCTCAAACACAAGCATAATGCTTTTCTCCTCTCTTTAAGAGCAGTTAGTCACTTTCTAGTCTCTGTTATATCACATATAAAGCTTTTATCCTCAGAATTAATATTCTGTCTTCATCTGACCTTTTCTCTTTTTAGCTCTCTCATTTCTTCTTGCTCTTTGGCACAGTCTCTCTGGTACTTCCAAGCCATCTGGTTGTTATTAGCACCCAGGATTGGCTTCTAACTGCTTTCCTGCCCGTGCAGATGTCACTCCTTGAATCACTGGGTGCCCACTGCTTGCTGAGGCAGTCTATTCCATCTCTGGATAGGTCAGTTAGAGAGCTTTTCTCTTTACTGACCCGAAATCAATTATAGTATACAATATAGGAGTTTTACTTATATCTTTGTGTGTATGGCAGTCTAATGAGGTCTTCTTTCTTCATAGTTTTGCATATGTATATTACGTCCACAGTGGCACTGTTTTTCAGCTCTAGGGAAGATCTCTGTATCTGGTAATCTCACATTTCCATACCCTGATCTCCCACCACCCCAGAACCACAGCGGTTTGAACTCCAACTCTGTGCATGGTACAATACATATCTGATAATGAAGCTAAATTCTAAATATGGAATTATTTATATGTGAAAATATATATACTTAAGTATATGTATCAAAGGAGAAAAGAATATCTCAGAAATGAGAAAAGAATCTCTATCTCAGAAATGATTCTGTGAATTTTAATTGTACAGATAGAATGCAAACCTGACCATGTGCATATTTGCCCATACACAAAGCGAAATGCTTAAACATTACTCACTGTTTAACTTAGAAAACATCACATTTTGCATGTTTTTCTATAGCTGGTTAACTGAGACAATGTTACATATCATATATTTATCCAGACCTTTTAAAAGGGCTTGGTTTTCTAAATATATAATGCACTATTATGTTCTGGATCATAGAACAATTGGAGTGTTTAGTTCTATACGTGCAAACAATGCAGGAAAATTTAAACAATGCAGGAAAAATATTGACGGTTTTACCTACATCTTACACTGTGAATGTGAAAAGTTATCTTGGTGTTGTTACTACACATAGACAAAAAAAAGACAGTTATATCTTTCAAACAGCCTTTGTAGCCTGACCTTTTATTAGCAACTCTAAATTGTTAGCATCTCCAAACGTCTTTGCATTTTGAACTATTTCAAAAATTGTGTTTCCATAACAATTTTAATTGCATCTCCTGTGATACTATTTTAATCACTGTAATCAGCTACATCATATAATTAGGTTTCAATCAGAACCTTTAGTGCTAGGCAGTAATCTGAAAGTAGACACTTATAAAAATGTTACGTCTGCGTGGCTTTCTTCTGACCTCCCTCTACTCCAGCTGAGTGACACTATAACAAAGACAGTAATTGACCATGGAGAAAAGAGTTTGCTTTCCATTTGTCCCTCATAATGTGGAAAATATTGCAGCTAGGTAGGGTGATCATTAGTTGATGTCTGGCAGAAAGACACGCATATGGTGATAGACTTTTCATGGAGGCTGTTTCTTCTCTTGTGACCGATAAACACTTATTTGTAGAATGGCTGCTCAGGGTTGGGAGTGCACCTGTGGGATGCAGGAGATTGGAACTCTTGGGACATGGTTGGCATGGGGTGAGGTGGGTGGCACAGGTGTGGCGCAACAGTGGGGAGGGCTCATCTACAGCCCATATCGGTCTATGGTATTGCTTTGCAGGTCCAGAATTATCAGCAGTGAATTATTTTTTCTCACTTCTTATTATTACTAAATTCTGTCAAAGCCCACTTTCATGTCTTCTCATTAATCATCTGTGTAATTTTAGAAGGCAAAATGCATGAAGCTCAGAGGTAATTATGCATTCTATTATGCCTGTAGATATCTGGATGAAAGTCATGTTCCATCACTCAATCCCTTTCCTAAAACTCATTTCCACAAGTGATGACTTAATGATCTATTTACTTTAAAGGTTTGCCTTTGGGGACAATGATTACCCCCAGTTAGCTCATTTGAGAGAATAGACTTCTCTTTCATGGAATCTGTTAAGTATTTAGAAAAATCATGTGGGCTTTGAAAATGCATTTGGTGCAACATGTGTTGAAACCTAGGCTTTAACTATCCCCAGGTAGAGAGGACCCCTTCATAACCATGCAGAATATGAGAGCCACAGTGTCCAAATTCTCATTTCCATTTGTTAAACGTGGAACCAACTAGCTCTGGAAGCAGCATAGAGGAGGGCAAATTGCAGTTTTGTTTTGCAGCTCCAAAGTCAGTATGTTTGAATAAAAGAATGATAAAGGGGCAGAATTCTCAAATAGGATGATTACTGATCAGTTTTTCTGATCAGTTTTGTTCTTCTACCAACAATAGCCAGTCTATCACTTTATATATAACTAGCTAGCTAGGAATGCAAACATTAGCTTCACATGTGCCTGTCAATTTAATCTCTTAATTTCCTTTTTTACTCTGCAGTTTTGAAAACATTAGTCTTTGGTAATAACATCCATACTTCTAGGTATAGGTCATATGTTTGATTGCAATAAGGAGATATTTTCCTATGTTTTTAACAGCAGAGTGCAGTATTTTGCAAGGAGAGATGCTTTTGTGAGTTAGGATATGTTCATTCCTGTTCGACTGCTTTTTCTGAGCTCTTATGATACAGTTCAGTCAGTGTGTGTGTGTGTGCAAAAATCCTCCTGCTATAAACTCTGCATTAAAATGTGCTGAAACATAAGTCAGAAATACTACTTCAAGCAAGGTCTGGATTTAGTGAGAACAAAAGCAAGGTGGATTTCAGGTGAGGAACTGCTGTCTCCCTCTAGATGTCAGTGTCCAATCCAGAGCCACATTTGCGGCAGAAGATTTCCTTGTTCTGGGTCAGGAAGCCTTCCCCCACCAAGGAGACCGAGCACTTTCCACAGTTAAAGCATTCACTGTGCCACTGGCGGTCTTGAAAGCAGATAAACTTGGCACCTCTGAGACCTGTAAAGGAATTGGGGGAAAAAATATTCTTCCAATGAATAGATTAAGGATTCCGTCCGGTAGTCTCCTAGGAACTGTAGAGAACAGCAATGAGCAAGACCGCATAGAGGCAAGTATGCGACCTTCCATGCCCCTGTGTCCATCTGGGAATGTCACCCTAGGCAATTTCCTGATGAGGTCCAGCCTGAGTCCCAATTTTTTCCATAATCTACAAAAGTAGATAGAATCTGAATGTACAAAGCAGGTATTTTGGGAAACACATAAAGATCACCTAAGAGAGGGGGGACAGATTTCAAAGTAAGAGATACCTGGGTGTGACTATCTTTTTTTCTCTCTTCATGGCCTTGTTTTCTTAAAGCAAAATTAAGGTACAATAAAATAAATGTATACTTCCTAGCCTGGTATCTGATGTTTTAATGACTTTGAGTTTTCTTTCCTCTATTTCTATGTTTAGTTTTACTCAAGATAAATTTCCATGGTCATACTGTGGCTTGGGACATGATTTCCAAAAGTCCCCAGTAGAAGATTTCATCCAGACCATCATGTAACTAGCCTAACATGATGACCTGATTGCCTTGCCCAGAGACAACATCAGCCCAAGCTTGCAATAAAGATCTGTGAGTCTGATCACTCGGGCCACTGAAGCCATGCTCTCCAGTAATTTGTCTCTAAGAGACGCCTTGTCAGCCTCTACAACTTCTACCTGGGCTTCGCCTGAACCGTAACATTTCCAAGAAAGGGAATAGAATTTGAGTCTTCAGTGACAATCTCTTTCCATATCCCTAATATGGATCCAGACTACAGTTTAAGGGACTGCCTTTGAGGAGTAGAAAGTGAGAAAAGGTGTAGTGGTTGGGAATGGTTTGGGATGCCTTGGGTCTTTATTTATTTGCCAAGATTTTTTCCAAGTGATCATTACAAACCTCCCGTGATTTGCTCATTACTCACAGAGTGTGGCTAACATAGTTCGTGGGTTGAGTCACATGTAATTTCCAAATATTCCATTTGGGGAATAAGCATTCTATTTCAAATAAACTCTCCTTAAATATGGATATATATATATAAAATATAATATAAATATATGGTAATTTATAAATTTATATATAATACATAATATATAAATTTATAAAATACATATATAAATATGGATATATAATATAATAATACTACTTAAATATGGTAATGAACACTTATTTCCATACTAGAAATGTTATTTGATGTCTTTACATGAAATTTATTAGTTTATAAGTAAATGCACATCAAATTTCTTTACCTTCTTTGATTAAATTTATAGCTTGCTTATTTATGATGCTATCATTATTACTTGCTAATAAGAGTAAATCAATAATGAGCCAATTAATTCCCTGAGTGTTATTCAAAACATTAATAAGCTGACTGCAAGAATCATGTTCTATATATGCATGAATCATCGCTGTTCATAAAACTGATTATTACATATCTTGCATTTTGATGCTCATGAGTTTTTCTTGATTTTATTAGTGAGCCCATATAAATGGTAAATATAAAAACAATTCCCCCAGAATTTTACGAAGAAGAGAGAAATAGAAGCATCTGGTAGCTGGAATTTAAGAGAGGCAGACTCAACATGTCAGATGCTTATAAATTGTTTCAGTTTTGAATAAATTTCCTCCATTAGGTCGTGAGGGTCATTGTAGTAGGAAAGTCCCCCAGGAAACCCATCGCTGGCCCTTGTTTTATTTGACTTCATTTATTACTGAAAATTCAATAGAATAATAGCTAGCATTTGTTCAGCACTTGAAAATGAGTCCATCACTATCCTAAGCCCTTTACATATCTGCATCACATAGCTCTCATCTTACCTTCATGAGTAGATCTTATCATCAACTCTGCTTTGCAGACAAAAATTTATGAACAGAGAGGTTCAACCACTTGCCCAAATCAGCCGTTTGGTATGTAGCAGATCTGGGATTCAATCCTAGGCCATCTGGCTTCAGAACCTGTGCTCTTAACTTCCCCAAATTCAGTCTGAATTTATCTTTTGTAAAGACCATAACCAGGAACACTAGCATTCTTTTCTGAAGAAATAACATCTGAAACTCCTTTTACTCAAAATAAATAGAAATGGCAGAAAGTGAAGATGTGATCCTATTCAACTCCGCATTTGCAAGTAAGGAAATGAGGAGCTCCATGCTGGTGAGTTCTTTACCCATGGTCACACAGTAGTCAGGGGGCATAGGCAAGGCCAAGTTCTTTTACTCCCACTACATCAAGCTGCTTCACTTATCCCAGAAAATTTGAAAGGTTGATCCTATCTTAGAGGAGAAAATAATTACAGTTCCACCTTGAATTTGTTCAAATGAATCAAATTTATTCGACGAGATTTTAAAAAAAAATCACACCTGAGACTCATAGATAGATTTAGTTAATATAAAAAAGTATTTTGAAAACACCCTAACATAGTTTCTTAGATTGACATATTATTGGCATGAATGTGCAACTTTCAAAAGATAAATATATGGCAGCATAAGAATTCCCTGTGGAACATTAATTCAAAGAGCTCAATTTTAAAGAAACACTACTACAAAGCATATATATATATATATATATATATATATATATATATATTCAGATAAAAAAATAGTGAAGTGAGTTAGAAGTTTTTGCAGACATTATAGTCTCAGGTGTCTCTCATCAGAGCCAAAAGAAGATTATGATAATTATAAAAAAGCTGATTATTCTGAATTAACTACATAGTCCCATATTTGGATTACTTTTGGGTCAAATCTGTGATTCTTAAGGCATCCTTATATTACATGCAGGACAATGTGTTTTTTCTCTCTGAACCTCAAAGACCTGGGCTCAGTGATTAACAGGAAACAACCCAACAGAAAAAAGTCCCTTAGCTACATAAATCTGTGATGGATCAGAATTGAAACTCCTCAAGTTCAGGGCTCACACAGGCTCTTTGCAGGTCAGTATTAGCCATTTGAGTATCCAGGAAGTTTTTAAACTCATTTGATTTGTTTAATTTTCTCATTTCCTCATGGAAGTCCCCCCCCCTCCTTTTTCTGGCTAGTTAAGAAAAGTGTCCTAGAATAAATCAACTGCATGCATTGGGCTGTAATTGCAGATTCTCCCAAGGAGATTTATGAGCTCCCAGTACTGATGCATTTCTGGAAGTCCCATTTTCTAACCAAAACTGGTAGAGTGACAGTGGCTTATTCCCCTGACTGTAGGACATGTGAGATGTATAGAGGCAGGGGAGTGGAGTGGTGAAGAGCACAAGTTTGGAGCCCAATAGTCTGGGATTGCCAACGGAATCCAGCGCAAGGGCTGGGAATGTAACAGAGCAGAGGGATGGAGAAGAGTTGTGGGGAACAGAGTACTGGGGTAGCCACTGAGCCTGTGACAGAGACCCAGATGGGGTATGCGAGGGCAGTCTGCTCACCCCAGGCAGGCTCTTCATGTACTTTTGGCTACAGAGATAGGTTTTGCACTTGTTTCCAAACATGTGCAGGCCAAACAAAACAAACCTGCCAGCCAGCTGTAGCCCTGGACAGGGTGGGATGCTGAAAAACAGTGCCCTGTGCAGAAAAATGGGACTTTGTTTGTCAGGGTAACTCTCTCTCTCCCTCTTGCAAGTCAGTGAAAACCTGCCAAGCTGGGTTTGTAGTGAAACTCTTCTTTCTTTGGAGATATAAGAAGATTCAACTTTTATTTTGTGATATATTTGAAGATGGAGGAGGAGGAAAAGCATAAAATAATCTTTAATTCTATGTTACATAAACTGAACTAAAAGAAATGGAGTATGATCTAAGAATCCCAGGAATGGGGAATAGAAGTACAGTTCTGCCTAAAAGTGTAGCTGCTGTGGTTCTCAGGTCATGCCAAATTCTTCTTCTTCTTCTTCTTCTTCTTCTTTTTTTTTTTTTTTTTTTTTTTTTTTTTTTTTTTTTTTTTTTTTACTATAGGATTAGCATTTTGGAGGTTTCTCCAAGGAAAATAAAATACATCATTTTACCTTGAAAATCTTTTAAACATGAATCAGTTTATCATTGGTGATATTTTTAAATCATATCACATGTATTTTGTTCATTCAGCACAATGCTATCCTGTTTTATTTCATCTATTCATAATTAAAATATATTACAAGTGGATAGAAAGAAAAGAGAATGATACACTTGTTAGAAGCATCTTGAAGTTTAATTAATTCCTGACCTATGCCACCCTAATTATTACAGCTTTAGATTTTTGTATAATACTTTGCATTTAATTAAAACCTTTTCTATTTCAGGGATCTTTGCCCTTATTTGGAATTAAGCAGGATTTTTCTTTATAAGTAAGTATCCCTTTCTCCCACTCAAATCGTTAAATGTCAGGCTCCTGGTGAAATTCTTCTCTGACCTCTCAGCTCATCCTGTTCCTGAATGATTACTTTACTTTAGTCATTACCATTAGGTTTAGTATTAATTACCCTCTACAGAACATGGGTGCCCTAATTATGCTCTCCACTTGCTTTGAGGGGGTCTGTGTAATATTTCTATTTATGTGTGGGTACCCCTGCATGTGTATCTTAGAAGATACAAAGAGATGGAAGACCATTCCATGCTCATGGAACAGAAGAATAAACAATGTTAAAATGTCTAGACTGTCTAGAACAATCTATACTTTCAATCCCATCCCGATAAAAATTCCACCAGCATTTTTCAAAGTGCTAGAACAAACAGTCCTAAAATTTGTATGGAACCAGAAGAGACCCCGAATTGCTAAGGAAATGTTGAAAAAGAGAAACAAAACCGGGAGCATCACGTTGCCTGATTTCAAGCTTTACTACAAAGCTGTGATCACCAAGACAGCATGGTACTGGCACAAAAACAGACACATAGGCGAGTGGAACAGAGTAGAGAGCCCAGATATGGACCCTCAACTCTATGGTCAAATAATCTTTGACAAAACGGGAAAAAATATATAGTGGAAAAAAGACAGTCTCTTCAATAAATGGTGTTGGGAAAATTGGACAGCTATGTGTAGAAGAATGAAACTCAATCATTCTCTTACACCATACACAAAGATAAACTCGAAATGGATAAAAGACCTCAACATGAGGCAGGAATCTATCAAAATCCTAGAGGAGAACATGGGCAGTAACCTCTTTGACATCAGCCACAGCAACTTCTTTCAAGATATGTCTCCAAAGGCAAAGAAAACAAAAGCAAAAATGAACTTTTGGAACTTCATCAAGATCAAAAGTTTCTGCACAGCAAAGGAAACAGTCAACAAAACAAAGAGGCAACCCACGGAATGGGAGAAGATATTTGCAAATAACACTACAGACAAATGGCTGATATCCAAGATCTATAAAGAACTCTCAAACTCAACACACACAAAACAGATAATCAGGGGCAGAAGATCTGAACAGACACTTCTCCAAAGACGACATACAAATGGCTAACAGACACATGGAAAAATGTTCATCATCATTAGCTATCAGGGAGATTCAAATCAAAACCATATTGAGATATGACCTTACACCAGTTAGAATGGCTGAAATTAACAAGACAGTAAACAACAAGTGTTGGGGAGGATGTGGAGAAAGGGGAACTCTCTTACACTGTTGGTGGGAATGCAAGTTGGTGCAGCCACTTTGGAAAGCAGTGTGGAAATTCCTCAAAAAATTAAAAGTAGAGCTACTCTATGACCCTGCAATTGCACTACTGGGTATTTACCCCAAAGATACAGATGTAGTGAAAAGAAGGGCCACCTGAGCCCCAATGTTCATAGTAGCAATGGCCACAGTTGCCAAATTGTGGAAAGAAACAAGATGCCCTTCAATGGAAAAATGGATAAAGAAGATATGGTCCATATATACTATGGAGTATTATGCCTCCATCAGAAAGGATGAAGACCCAACTTTTGTATCAACATGGACGGGACTGGAAGAGATTATGCTGAGTGAAATAAGTCAAGCAGAGAGAGTTAAATATCATATGGTTTCACTTACTTGTGGAGCATAAGGAATAACATGGAGGACATGAGAAGATGGAGAGGACAAGTGAGTTGGGGGAAATTGGAGGGGGAGACAAACCACGGAAGACTGTAGACTCTGAGAAACAAACTGAGGGTTTTGGAGGGGAGGGGTTTGGGGGGTTGGGCGAACCTGGTGGTGGGTATTATGGAGGGCATGTATCGCATAGAACACTGGGTGTGGTGCATAAACAATGAATTTTGGAACACTGAAAAGATATAAAATAAAATAAAATGAAAAAAGAAGATTATCATTTTTCTACTCACCTTTCCCAAATTAACTATATAGCATCCATATAGCCATCGTAGGACCATATTAAACTGAAGAACTTACCAGTAATGGACTTGGTGCAGGCTGCACACTTTTTGGCATAAAGATGATTGTAGCAGTCCAGACAGAATGGATAATCATCTCTGGACGTAAACTCTTCTTCACAGAGCTCTTTCCTACAGCCACTGCACAGAAAACACTCTTTATGCCATGGCTGGTCATGAAACGTTATCCCACCTGATGTTATCACCTGCCAAAGGATCACAAAAAGCAGTGACCATGGGAGCTAGTATGATTTGTATGATCTCTTCTGTGTCCACAGTGGTACTTTGGGCTGCTCTATCACCTTGTGTCAGGATGTCCTTTCCCTGTGATTTTTTTTGAATCAATATGAGAAGCAAAAGGCTATAGGGATTAAATAGAACCGGCTAGAAATATCCTAATTTTTCTCCTACAGTGGAATAGAAAAGAAGCAGGGCCATCATGGACTCAGGAAAGTGAAAAAGAAGTAGAGCCTTGATTCCTTTTCTCATTGTTCTCTTTTTTTGTTGGGCTTCAAAGATCTGCCATCAGAACTAAGATATTTTCTGCACCAGGTTCTTATTTCCATGTCTGACTTTTAAGGATGCTGAAAAAAGTGACTTTTCCCTGAAAGCTTTAATCCATCAGTAACAACCCTGAATGGCATTGTTAAGCACCATCATCCACTAATCATGACTAATATTTCTGAAGTGAGCTTTGAGTCCTCAGCCCTGTGCTAAAGGATGACCTCTTCTTTTGTTCTTAACACAACAACACAGCGAGACTATTATCTTTCCGCCTTTAAGAGATGAGAAACTACTGAGTGTTAGAGTGGTCAGGTCACTTGCCAGGTCTCACAGAACTAGCATGCAAACCTACACAGTCTGACTCCTGAGCCAGTGTGCTTAGCCAGTAAAACAATACTGACCAAGGTTACTTTTCGTTCTTGAACAGTTGATAAG
Source organism: Enhydra lutris kenyoni (assembly GCF_002288905.1). Taxonomy (NCBI): domain Eukaryota; kingdom Metazoa; phylum Chordata; class Mammalia; order Carnivora; family Mustelidae; genus Enhydra; species Enhydra lutris. Next base: position 18,079,745 of record NW_019154142.1, read on the forward strand.
TCCTTGTCAAATGAGTGAACAAACGCCAAGGGAAAAAACATTTGGACAACAATTCTGGTATTGTATCTAGCACAGATGGAGTGCTGTGCCAACTGTGTGGGTTTTCAGCTTTAGAACTCTATGTAATGAGCACAGCTTGTATGTTGAACCTTAATGTGTGATGTGCGAGGGTTTTGTCAGACATACTTATTATTCCTCCGTAATATATATAACGGAGGAATTTATATGTATATATATATATATGCATATATATATACACACATATATATACACCAAACCAGTTTATTTATTTATTTATTTATTTTTAATGATTTTATTTACTTATTTGACAGACAGAGATCATAAGTAGACAGAGAGGCAGGCGCAGTGGGGGAGGGGGAAGCAGGCTCCCTGCCGAGTGGAGAGCCTGATGGGAGGCTCAATTCCAGAACACTGGGACCATGACCTGAGCCAAAGGCAGAGGCTTAACCCACTGATCCACCCAGTATACCAAATATATATATATATTTGGTATACTGGCCCCATATACCAAAGCAGTTTAATCCATGGGTTGTAATTTTTAAAAGGTGGAGACATCTTTATTTAGAATCAGATGGGTAAATATTGGACAACTGTTCTTGGGTAGCAATTTTTAAGCCATAGTGTCTTTAGAACCCATGGCTGTTGAGCTCTTAGAGTAGCTCTGGAATCTAGAATGTGTTCATCTGCTCCCTGAGGCAAGTCCTGCAATCTCTGTATTCAAATTAACTGGATATAGAAAATGTGGAGACTCTTCTAAGCCATCTTATTGATGAAAAATTTAAAAAAAATGTTGTCTATGATACAGGCTTTTGAAAAGATGATTCTAAAGATATTTTTGAATCTACAACAAATATCTTAAAAATTAAAGATATTTGATAGAAAAGTTACTTTTCCTACTTGAAAAAAATGTATACTAGTCTAAATAAGTAATGGGAAACATAATGGTGTGTGTGAACTAAAGCAATTTAAAATACCCCCTACTGATTTCAAATGCCTCATTGCAGGCACAGCAGAATTCAAGATGCCTTTGATTTGTTGGGTCAAATTATTAGCAGGCAATGCTTTAAAGATTCCAAGCTTGAAAAATATATTCACAGCAAAAGAAAACTTGATATATACACCAAATACTGTTTAATTAGAGAGAAGAAACTCTGGAACATTAAAATAGTTTGCTTGTGATGATGTTCCTTTTGAAGAGGCAAGCCCGCTAAGATGAAGCTGAATATCCAGGCATGATGTTTGCCATTGGTTGGTCCCGGGATTTGGAACAAGTTTCTTCTCTGGCAAAGTGGAGGCAGTACTGGTTTTGTGCTTAGTAGCCAGAGCTGATGAATCAGAGAATACTCTATTTGAACCTCGAGGAGTTTGGATTCAAAGCACCTGTGGTTTGAGGTTACTTGTTTTTGGTAGAAAATAAGTTTTATCTATTTATTAATCTATTTCTATTTTATTTTATTTTATTTTTTTTTTTTTAGAGAGAGGGAGGGAGAGACAGAGTAGGGGTGGTGGGGGCAGAGGGAGGAAGAGAGAATTCCAAACGGTCTCGATGCCCAGCAAGGAGCCCGATGTGGGGCTTGATCCCAGGACCCTGAGATCATGACCTGAACCAAAATCAAGAGTCAGACCCTTAACCAACTGAGCTACCCAGGCACTCCAGAAAATAAGTTTTAGTTTCACAAAATAAAATCTATGAAATCAGTTCTAAGGGGCTGGTTGTCCAGTATTTTTTGCCCATTTTTGTTTGTTTTATCTGGTCTTTGGTTTGAGTTGAAACATTGTTTTTCTTGATCAGAAACATTTATATCCAGCTTTCCTTAAAAGACTTGTGGTTTTAAAAATTAAATAGAAAATAATCTGGCATGTCGTGGTCTATCTACTACCCAGTATAAATATTTCACAAAGTTTTGGTGACTTCAGATCATATTCTAAATATAGGACAGGCTCCTATAACTTGGGAAATGCCAGTGCTTTGGCCTCAAACAGTGCTTAGCGTGGATGTACTAGAGAAATTCCCCCTCTTGAATTTTTATAGCATTGAAAGAAACTTTATATTGTATGCCCAATAAATGATTTTAAGATAATTTCCACAAGTCTTATTCATATTTTAACTGAAGTCTTTAAGAAACATAATGTGAACATGGTCCACGTAGTTGTCCTACAAAACAGTGAGATAAATCTATTTGCTCCCAGCATCTGTTTCTAAAGATTTTATTTATTTATTTGACAGAGAGATCACAACTAGACAGAGAGGCAGGCAGAGAGAGAGGGAGAAGCAGGCTCCCTGTCGAGCAGAGAGCCCAATGCGGGCTGAGATTATGACCTGTCTGAAGGCAGAGGCTTAATCCACTGAGCCACCCAGGCACCCTCCAGCACCTGTTTCTAAAATGGATGTCTTCAGGGGCTCCTGGGTGGCTCAGCTGTTAAGCAGCTGCCTTTGGCTCAGGTTATGATCCCAGGGTCCTGGGATTGAGCCCTACATCGGGCTCCTTGCTCAGCAGGAAGCCTGCTTCTCCCTCTTCCACTCCCCCTGCTTGTGTTCCCTCTCTCACTGCGTCTCTTTTTGTCAAATAAATAAAATCTTTAAAAAATATAAATAAATAAATGAATGAATAAATAAATAAATAAATAAATAAATAAATAAATGCATGTCTTCAGGGTGCCTGGGTGACTCAGTTGGTTGAGCATCCAACTCTTGATTTCAGCTCAGATCATGATCTCAGCGTTGTGGGATGGAACCCCATGAGGCACTCCATATCCAGCATGGAGCCTGCTTAAGATTCTCTCTCCTTTTCCCTCTGCATCTACCTACCTCCCTTGTGTGTGCTCTCTCTCTCTCAAAAAATAATATAATAAAATAAAATAAATAAAATGCAGGTCATCAGCTCTGATAAATCGTCTGAGCTACATATATTTCAGAGTCATAGGATCTGAGGGTTGCCTATAAAGTCATTGTCTAAGTCAGTGTTTCTGAGGGAGTAATGGAAATTTCTGGGTATAAGATGGTTTTCTATCATGTTACTCTCAATTGTAATTTCAGCCATAATTATAGTGTATTCTAATGGTTATGATGTAGGAGTTTATTGTTTTCTCTGCAAATGCAGTCCTTGTGTTTTAAATACATGTAGAAACTTACCGTGCACGGGCGCTCCCATAGAAAGTGGTAGTGAGGCTTCTAGCTGTCTAGATGCAATTATACAAATGGTCTTGAGATCTGCCAAAGCAGCCCATAGATCAAAAATGTTTAGACACCACTGCTTTCCCATCACAATTCATCGTGTTATTTTAAACTTGATGATGCCTTATGGGTCAAGGATTTCTTCAAGTACATCAATATATATTTTACGAAATACAGACAGATTTTATCAAGGTGATAGAGATGAGTGACTTTTCACATTAATGCTTAAAGGCTAAAAGAGGTTGGACGAAGTTTACTTGAAAGCATGACTCTTTTCTTATTGGAAGATATGGTTTGAATGGGTGTCCAAGTCAGAACAGTCTGGAACTAGAAGCAGACCACTTGCTGCCCTTGTCCTCTTTCTGTCTTTCTGTCTAATGAATTTCCCTAATGATCTTGTCACTCTCTTGAGTCTACTTATCTACTCTTTAGAAATTTTGAAGCTTCAAGCCAAGAAGACATTTGTGTTGCTGGGACATAATGTGAGAAGTTAAACATCCCATTTAAACTGGTTCTTTTAGTGACTCTGTGAGAAAAATCGTATTTCTCTGAAATGAAATGGATCCAAAACTACTTTCTAAAAAATGTCTTGTATTCTATGAGAGATGTATGTCCTTTGCCAGAATACATGAATCTTTTGAGGTAGCAGTGAATGGAACTGGACTATCATGAGCTTTTGGAACCTTACATTCACATTCTGGGTAGAATTTTATGACGATGAAAGTAGGTGGCTGTCTTCATCATGATGGGCAGTGTGCGTCTGGCCATAATGGAATTCAAAACTAATGTGAACGTGTAAAGACAGAACATGGGGTGCCTGGGTGGCTCAGTGGGTTAAAGCCTCTGCCTTCGGCTCGGGTCATGATCCCAGGGCCCTGGGATCGAGCCCCGCATCGGGCTCTCTGCTTGGTAGGGAGCCTGCTTCCTCTTCTCTCTCTCTTTGCCTGCCTCTTGGCCTACTTTGATATCTCTCTCTGTCAAATAAATAAATAAAATCTTTAAAAAAAAAGAACATGATGGTATCGGTGCATTCCAAATATCTAGTGAGTTTAAAAAGCAATGGTCTGGAAGGTTCCACAAGCTTCATCCTCTTTAGATAATTACCTTCTTACAAAAGCTGCAGTAATGAGCAAACTCCTTCTCAAAACATGGCACACAATAATTGCCACTCTCTTTGGAAATCAAGGGTTTAGTTCCTATTGGCTGTCGGCAATGCTCACACACAAAGCAGGTTTCATGCCAGTAGTTTCCCTTAAATTCCATTTTGCGGGAACCTGTGCCACCCCAAATAAGAACCTGTTAGTATAAATGAAACATCATTTTATTTATTTTAAGTAAAGGTATGTCAAATTACTCAAACTGTATATTGTAACATTAAGATGATAAGCCTAATTGTCCTCACAGAAAAACAGTGTTTTGTTGGCTTCTAAAACACTTACCTGAGAAAAAGAAGGTAGAGTTCAGCCATGATGAGGATGAGTTGCTCTTTTACTGACTCTCTTGTGCTGTGTAAGCTACAATTTTGAGATTTGAAAGTACAACTGATGGAGATTCTGAAAGGCTGCATGGGGTTTAGACAGACTGGGCCATAATTATCAATCCGGGGATATTAGGGATGCCTGAGGCACAAACTCTTGAGATTGATGTTGTACAGTTATGGTCTTCTAGAAACTCTTTGAATTCATAATAAGAAAATGAGAAAGATTCATGTTTTATGCTGCTGTCCCTGGGGATTTAGAAGAGAATCAAAACAGAGAAGGTGTTTGCCTGGAAGTATAATGATGTACATGAATCCTTGACTTGCCTAGAAGGAATAAAGATGAAGGACCCTCAAACTATTTTTTTGTCCTGCTACAAAATGATGGTTGGCCCCATTCTCCTATGATGAATTATGCTTCCCGATGCCATTGTTTATGCCGAAGACAGGGTGTTCAATGCAGCCTTAGTGTTATTGGTTTAGATTTTATCTTTATTCTACGGCCCAGATTGTGGTTGAAAATGTCTCTGTGAATTAACTTCATGAAAATACATCGAACACTGTAATTTACCCACACAGAATAATTACCCAGAAAGAATAATCCTTTAATTTCTAAAAATGTACAAAATGAAATTAAGAGATAGCAAGATAGATGTCTTTCTCCAAAGGAGGGCTTTCTTAGCTACTCTGCTCTTCCTGTGCTTGGGTGTAATTCAAGGGAGACTGAAACCCCCTTGGGATCTTACCAGGCATGATGGTCTTCTTGCAGTGGAAGCACTTGCAGGAGCACTCGTTAGAATAGCACTCTGAGCACAGCAGGCGCTCATCCTTGGCAGCAAAAGGCTTTTCCACCAAAGAGTGATTGCATTTGGCACAGTTGAAGCATGCTTCATGCCAGTGTCGGCCTTTGTAACAAAGATCCTTCGAGGCAGTAAATATGAGTTAATTAAATGTGCTAGTGACAAAACAGGTCATTTGATAAGACAAAAATGAACCCTCCTGGGACTCTGGTGTCAGTAGTTTGTGCTGGTGGCTTGAGGGAAAGTTGTCATTGATACTATTACCCATGGAGAGGAGGCTCTCTGGGGCAATTAAGAGCTAGAGCCTGGGGCTTTCTTAGTTGGTCACTGAAGACAGATGGAAAATAAACTCTTTTTTCTTCAGATTTCCTCTTCCTTCCTTTTGTAAACTGTAGGATCATGGAAATCATGGAATGATTTTTATTTTTAGGTTGTAATATCCTATTATTGTTTGAGATTAAACAAAATCTCAACACCACAACACAAAGACAAAAAGAAAAAGAAAAAAACAGCAATGTGCATTGTGGGAGGAATGGGCTCTATAAGGGCACAGTGGATTTAGGGGAGATGAGCCTGATTCGAAGTCAGAAAATACAGATTTTTGAATCTCTACGCTTGCAATGATTTATGTATTTATCCATTTATACTCTTGTTATTCCAGAAATAAATCAGCATTTTCGCTGTGTAACATAATCTCCTTAATCTTTATAGCATCTTTAACTATCTTCTAAGACCACTGTGAGGATTAAAATGTATATTGTGTTTCATAGTGCTAGACACCATACCTGGTCATGATGGTAACTTTGAAGGTGCTTATATCCAGTAGTGGAGCAATACAGTATTAACAGTCAATACTGAAGGAAACGAGACATTCCCAAGCATTGGTCTGATTGTTCGCATGCAGTCATTCTGTGAATTGAAGACCTACCTTGGAACCTGATTCGATTGGTTCTTTGCACTCCTCACAATAGTTAGAAAAGATACGATCGTAACATGAAGCACAATATGGATTGTCATTCTTTAGTACATACTTCTTCCCAAGAAGTGATGCTGTGCAGTATTGACAATCAAATTGAGCAGTTGTCATTTTGGATCAGTCCTGTGAATAAGAAAATGATTCACGTACATGAAAGAAAATTTTTTATAAGAGAAATTATCAAGCCTTAATAGGATCCAAACACTTGAATGAATTTATATCTTAAGCAAAACAGACAAAAAAAACCCCCAAAACTACCAATTTAGGAAAATATGCTCTAGTCATGGTGATGTTTGGAGTGATTTAGGAAAGGCTCCTCTCCCATTTTGGCAGTTCCTGTGTGTTTTGTTAACAAAATGCAGTAAGCCAGTAGCCAGATTATGCAAAACATCTTGTATTCGTCATTCACTAATGTGAACTTCAATGAAAATGTGATACGTGTTGAAAGAGGACAGTTCCACCTCAAGGATATAAACATGAACTGTTGATAGGTCTTTCACTAACTGTCATCACTTACTAACTTGCTGGAGAGTTCTGGAGGTAGAGTTCCTTGGAAATCACAACCATCTGAAATAGAAGTTACTAATCAAGCACATTGTCATTTTCTAGGCCATTCTTTTATTTCTCAAATTATTATTGGGCCCTTAAGAAGAGTTCTGCCCATTAGTCCTTAGATCTGCCTGTACTACATACTCTGTTGGGACATCCTCCTTCCTTGTGGCTTGAACCTCCCCAAATATGCTGTTGACTCCGAGATCCATAGCTGAAGCTACGCTCGCCTCCTGGGCATTTCCTTTGGGATGGCCCACACTAAACTGGCCAAATACAACTCCTAAGCAGGTAAGACTTAGTCCAAGCGCTTGGTCTTTCTGGTTACCGTTGAGCAATTGCCCAGACGTAGAAGCACAATGGAAACCATCAGTGGTAGGAAAGAACTCAAACCTTCTTTAGGTTTTAGAACTAAACTAAAACTAAGATGTATATAGAATGGTGAATTGCAGGGGCATTTGCTGAATGAGAAACGGTTATGAAACATAAAGACAAGGATAAGAAACCAGTAAAGAACAGAACATATGGCTTTCAAAAGGTTTAATTAGGCATCGAACATGAGTTTTTCATTGTCATCAAAAGCACTATCACTGATTTTCTTGGAAAATTAGATTTGTTATCTCTGGATTTACTGGGATATATTAGGAGGTATGAATATGTCCTAATTCTCTACCTTGGAAATTTTTTTTTTTTAATTTTAGCAAAATCAGAAAATCCATTAATTATTGTGATGCTTTTTACATTTTTTGAAAAATTTTTTATTATGTTCAGTTAGTTTTTACAGCATTTTTAATGCAAGTTTTTATTTAGTACATTCAAATTGTATTCCCATACATTTTTGCCTTCTTTTATTTAATGATGAGGTATTCAGAAGACTGTCTTGCTGAATATATATTGTCATTAATTCTGTACGTGGCAGCTTTGCTATATTGTTCTTCACTAACAAAGAAAAGACAGGATTTAGAACATGTGGGTTTTTTTCCCCAGGGAAGATGAAAGTTCATACTAGAAAGTTCCCAATGGAACATGCCAAAATTATCTGCAAGGAACATTGAATTCTCTATTTGATTAATTCCACAGAAATGTCCTTTCCAAGTGAATACAAACACACTCAAAGAGTTACTGAGGACTTAGAAACAGGAGGAAAACAGATTTGATGCCCTTGAAAGATTTTGAAATGCGAGTTTTATTCACATTTACAGTGATCATGTGTTTATCTCTTTAGTGAAATAAGGTATATATACCTTTAACTTTCATCACTTTGTATGGAAAATGCCATTTTCATTATTAGTATTTATTTGGCATTAGATGTATATAATAGCATCGTGGAGCAAGGCAACTCCCAGTCTACTTCCATTTTGTGAGGCTTTTGGTATCTGATAAAATGAAGACGCAACTGAAGGGATTACAAAACTGGTAGTGTTTCAGCATTTTAAACACAACACTGCAATACCTATATCTCATTTATTTTATAAATATATACATATAGATATCAGAATATATATCAATAAATATATTTATCTAAATAAGTATCGCCATCCTAACCACATAATAGGTCTTGCTCCCTAGAAAATTCTTAACAAAATGGACCATATTTTAGTATTTTTTTAAGGAGAAAGTTTTATTTCCTTTTTTGGCTAAGATTTTATTTATTTGACAGAGAGAGAGAGAGATCACAACTAGGCAGAGCAGCAGGCGGGGTCGGTGGGGAAGCAGGCTCCCTGCTGAGCAGAGAGCCAGATGTAGGGCTTGATCCCAGGACCCTAAGGTCATGACTTCTGAGCCAAAGGCAGAGGCTTAACCCACTGAGCCACTCAGGCACACCTAAAGAAGAAAGTTATTTCTTATTTTGTCTTTTTTTTTTTTTCCCCTTAAAGCAGTATCAGAGAGTTGGGTAGGGTGAGAACAGTCATTTCAACATCTCAAAACCTTGTGATTTTGCAGTATACAGTGAGAGAGTCAACATGTGTTGAATATCTACTCTGTAATATTTGAATTCCCTGCCCTCCAGAAGTCTGGATTCTCTTAGTATAACTCTTATCTTGGTCGTAGTGGACATAATTTGAGGTAAGAGAACAAACTAAATGTTCATTTTCTTATTCTTGGTTGGGGAAAATACACTAAGTAATTCAGCCCTCATTTTCATGAAGTCTCTTATTTACCTGTAGGTATGTGAACAATGTCCAAAGAGGGGTTATAACCATATAAGTGATACATATTCTACTGGAACCATGGAGGTCTTAAGGAGCTAATAGAGAAGAGGGTGAGGAGCTATAGCATCAGGAAACCTTCCTGGGGAGATTTTAAGAATGTTAAGTTGAAAAAAAAAAATGTTAAGTTGTTGGAACTCAGGAAGGAAGAGGAGGAGGGAGGGAGGAACGTTCTTGATTTGGGCAAAAAAGGAAGTAGAAAAGACAAATGGGAGAATGGCACGGGATCTCTTCTGAAGTTGGGAAATGGTGAGTCTTGGGAACAGATTTTCAAGACTTTGAAGCTAAAGCTTCTTAAATCTATTTGAGCTTTTAATACAAGCAGCTCTAAATGGGGTGGGGGCAGGCAAGAGAAAAATTGTATTTCTCTAATCCAGTCACTTTTTACCTAACCTTATTCTTTTCTCAACATCATTCTGTCCTTTTTCCTCTTCTTTATCCCTAACATTACTATTTTCAAATACTTGGGGAATAACTTCGTAGCTGGGAGAGCAGATCAAATGGCTTGCTCTTAATCATTTCCTAACACTCAAAGCTGTAAGAAAGGGGATGAGGACCATGTGATTTTTGTCTCAGGAGCCCCCATCTGAGGGTTAATTTGGCAAAGATACTGGGAAAAATTTCCCTTTCAAATATTGTAAATCTTTCTTTCTTTCAAAGATTTAAAAAACAGATCTATAATAATACATGATAAGAAATCTTAATATTAACAATGTAACCCAGTTGGATAGCATTTAATTTTTTTAGGTATAAATTCAGAAATGCTAGTATCAATATCAAGTAGACGTTCTTGTCAAACTTCTTTCAAAGGGATTATATATTTCAACTAGATATATTCTAGTCAAACTTCTTTCAAAGTCATTCTGTAATTATACAATAGTTTAAGTACAGAATTTTTATCTTTGCATACTGGGGTTTTAAAAGATAGATTTAGAGATATAGCACTGACATAGCACTGATATAGCAAAGAACTGATATATCTAAAAATAAATAAGTAGCTCATAAATCCAGTGTCATGACCAGTGTTCCCTCCTTTATTTCAGATTTCTACTTAAAAGGATATGAGTTTATTGGCAATAGTTTCCAAAAACTTAAAATGCCATTGCTTAGATGTTATTTTTTCAAACCAAGAATAATTTTGTGTCAAGTTATATTTTATGGTGAATTATTGATTAGAAGACTGATGCTGTGAGCAATGTATCCATTTATATTTTTACTATGCTGAGCAGAATTAATAGATTCACAAGAAATGTACTTGAGACAATGTCAAGCAGGAGGGAGGCAGGGACTTGATGTGTGGTATCTTTAATATGCTTTTGTTTGCAAGGCATTATACATCATTTATTCATGTAGTCAATCAACATTAAAGTTTTTTTTTTTATTTGCAAAGTAATCCACCAGAAGTTGTGAAGGACATAAAAGAGAGTAGATTCAAATCTTATCCTCAGAGAACTTATCATCTAGTAGGAAAGGTAAGGACATTTTATAAATAACTAAACAGAAGTAAGGAAGTGATGAGGAGAAATGAAAGATTGTAAGAATTTAGAGCAGTGGTTCTAAACACAGAGTGCACCTGGGGGCTTAAAAATTTCCATAGTGCACCCCTACCCCGAACCAATTAAATCAGAACTTCTGGATGCGAAGAACAAGAATAAGTGCTTTTTTCAGGTCCAAGGTGCTTTAATGTCCAATGAGGTTTGTCCAATGGTGGTGAACACCACCAAGTTAGAGGAGACGGAAGAATGATGACTTTTAATTAGGAAAAATCCAGGAACAAGTTGGAGAAGGTGGAGTTTGAATGAATCATGCAGTAGATATTATAGGTTAGCTCTCTCAACTTTGGCTTTACCCTCCCCGCTCAAGAGGTCAGGAAGCTAAAAATATTTCCTGGCCCCTCTTCAGCTGGTGTTCAGGAGGCAAATTTGGCTCTGCTAACTCAAACCATGTGTGTAAACTGGATGCTGGGAGGGAAATGGAGAATGTGTTCCTGCTACTGTTGATGCTGGCAGACTGTGTCAGAGCTATGTGAGTGGCTTCTACTATTTTGAAATGCTTGGGATTCAGGTTGTCCAGGGTTCAGTGACTGGAGTTTTGGCTGTGAGAAACAGTTGTAATGGTATCAGGGGCAGCCGCAGTAGGTCTCTGATCTCTGGATTACAGAGCAGAATGGATGTAGAGGTGGGCAAAGATTGGTCACTCCTACCCTTGGTATTTTATAATACAAATATAATATCAAATATTCATGTTACCTGAGTCCCAAGGGCTGTATTAACCGTTTTGTATGGATTATCTCCTTTACCCCTCACTTAATGCTCTATTATTATTATCCCAATTCTTCATATTATTATGAAGAAACCAAAGCTTAGTGAGGCCAAGAGCACCTGACTGGTAAAAATGTTGGATCTAGAATTCAAATCTACTGGTCAGAAGCTGAAGCCTGGGGTCTTAGCCTGTGCAAACCTCTCTTTCCCTGGAGATGTGGGGAAGGGCACTTAAGATAGAGCAACAGAATTAGGGCAGACATTCATACTCGGATATATGAGGCAGGTATGGGAAGTGACAAGTAGTTTATTCAAAGTGGCTTACAGGGCAGGAGAAGGCAAATATTGGAAGACAAATTGGAGTTGAACATATTTTTTCTATAGAAAAGAAAATAACCACTGATGACTGAAAATAGATGACTGAAATTTTTTGAACTGATACTCATGAAAATTAATTTAAAGATAATGATAGAAAGGGTTGGAAGATGAACATACCACAAACAGGCAAATCAATTTGGATTCTATTTTTGAATATTCCATTTGGTCAACAAATATTATTGTTCTTCCCATGTAAAAAAAAGTGTGTTTTACATGTTTTATGGGGAACATGAAGGAGAATTCTTTTCTTTTTTTTTCTTCTTCTTCCTCTTTTTTTTTTTTTTTGAGAGAAGTAGAGAGAGAGGTGGGGGGAGGGCAGAGGGAGAGAGAGAGAGAGAATCCCAAGCAGGCTCCACACCCAGAGCAGAGCCCAACAAAGGGCTCAATCCCAGGACCTTGAGATCATGACCTGAGCTAAAATCAAGAATGGGACACTTAACTGAATGAGCCACCTAGGAGCCCCAGGAGAATTCTTATTGAAGAAATAATGGCCAGTCTTCCAAAACTGACAGATTACATCATGCTACAAATTTATAAAACAAAACAAAGCAAAAACTATGAACCTCAACCAGGCTAAAAACACACACACTGAGGCATCTCAGGGCAAAACCACTAAAAACCAAGGGCACATAACATCTAAAATATAGGGTTAAAATATTATGTGCATTGTAACAATAAATTAAGAAGTTACCTACTTCCCAATAGAAAAATATGGAAGCTAGAAATGGGAAGATAAGGTAAAAGTTGCTGAAAGAAATTAGAAGCTAACCTATTTTATCCTCAGATAAAACGGTTTTTGATAATGAAGGTGGACAAAAGACATTTTTCAGACAATCAGAAACTGAATATATCCAGAGCACACCCAAATTAAAATAAATACCAAAAACCACTTCTCAGGCAAAAGAAGCATTGATTGATCTTAGATTGAAGCTCAGAGATGAAGAAAGCAGTAAAAAACAATTGTAAATATAGAGGTATATATAAATAAACATGGACTCTGTGGAAGAACTTTGGTTAAATAATTAGAAAATTTGGATAAAATGGGAAACTTCTAAGATAAATAAAATATTAAAACTGATACAACAATATAAAATTATAACTAGTTGGTAACTATCAGAAAAACTGAATTTGTTATTCAAAGCCTAGGATCACAGTAAAATGCAAGCCCAAATGGCTTCACCAGTGAATTTTACCAAGCCTTAAGAAATAGCACCATGCCTAATAAGGTATGCCAAATATTATGAACAGGAAGCATCTTGTGAGCCCATTAAAACTCTGATACCAAAACCTGAAAACACGAACGAAAAAAACTTATAGGCCAATTATGCTTATAATAAACAATAAATTTTGCAGTATACACAATCTTTCCTCAAATAATAACTAACTGACCCTAGTGATATGTGAAAATGTTAATCATATCATGATAGATTGCGTTTCTCCCAGGAATGCAATTTTGGTTTAAAATTGAAAAGATTTAACCACATTTAACCAGTAAAAGAGAAAACCATGTAATTATCTTAGTAGATGCATTAAAGGCCTTTGATGAAATTTGACTTCAATTCATAATCAAAAACTTAGTAAACTAAGAATAAAAGGAATTTCTTTAATGTAATTTGAAAAATAGCAAGCATATCTAATGGTGAATGCTGATAGCTTTTACTCTGAGATCAGAAACAGAAAAAAAAAATGTCTGTGATCATCACTTGTATTCAGTTTTATGTGAAAGGTCCTGGCCAGTGCACTATGATGAGAAAAAGAAAAATATCAGAATTGAAAGGGAACAAGTAAACTGTCATTATTTGTTGCTGACTGATTTTATGTGAAGAAAATCCAAATGATTCTTTAATAAACAATTATAATTTGTAAGTGGGTTAATGGAGTTGCTGGATAAAAGGTCTATACTCAAAAATCTAATTCTTATAACAACAAACAGAAAATGAAGTATAAAAAATTAATTGCAGGTAATGCATCCTCATAGATGAACTTTACAATATTGAGTGAAGCAAGTAGGTTGCAAAAAGTAAATACACTTTTATAAAGTTCAAGAACAGCCCAAACCGATTATTAGGAATGATAATAAATAGGTTAACATATTAAAAATGCATGTTAATATGTTAGTTAACATGTCATTAAACATAATAAATATGTATTATTCAAGCTATTTTAAGAAGCATGATGGTGATAAATACAAAAATCAGAATGCAATTTAAGATTAACTTCTGGAATTAGGGTATTGAGAAGTTGCAAAAAGGGTTTCAAATATATAGGATCTAGGTATTTACCCAAAGGATACCAAAACACTGATTCCAAAGGATACATGCAGCCCAATGTTTATAACAAAACTATCAACAATAGCCAAATTATGGAAAGAGCACAAATGCCCACTGACTGATGAATGGATAGAGAGTTTGTGGTATATATATACACAATGGAATAGTACTCAGCCATCAGAAAGAATGAAATCTTGCCTTTTGCAATGACATGGATGGAGTTAGATAGAGTATGTTATGCTAAGCAAAATAAGTCAGAGAAAGACAAACATTATATGATTTCACTCATATGTGGAATTTAAGAAATGAAACAGGTGAACATAGGGGGACAAAAAGAGAGGCAAACCATGAAACACACTCTTAACTGTAGAGAACAAACAGGGTTGCTCAGGGAATATGGATGGAGAATGGGTTAAATGGATGATGGGGATTAAGGAGGGCACTTGCGATTGAGCACTGGGTGTTGTATGTAAGTGATGAATCACTATATTCTACTCCTGAAACAATATTACTATCTGTTAACTAACTGCAATTTAAATAAAAACCTGAAACTATGAAAAAAATCTACAAAGATCTATAGGAAATGTTTGATTTCTTAGACTAAGTTGCTATTGTACTTTGCATATATATTAGAAATATTCTTTCCTATATGTGAAATACTTTATTTTTTTTAGAGATTTCAAAAAATGTGTTGATGATAAATAAGGAGAGTAGTATGTATTAAACAATCCTTTCTTATGTTTATCAAAAGAGAAATAATCCATAAGGACGTAGTAATATCTAGAGAAAGGCTTTGCCTGCTGATGGTGGTCATGGAAATTGTCTAAACAGGGAAGATCTGGGATGTATGTTGACTGAATCAAAAGGGACCTGAAAGGGACCATTTTATTTTACTTTTTATTTTTTGAAGATTTTATTTATTTATTTGAGAAAGAGAGACAGAGAGAGAGAGGGAGAGAGAGATTGTGCACCCATGAAGGGAGGGGCAGTGGGAGAGGGAGAAGCAGATTCCTCGCTGATCAGGGAACCCAAAATGGGCTCAATCCTAGGACCCTGAGATCATGATCTGAGCCAAAAGCAGATGCTTAACCAACAAAGCCATGCAGGCACCCCAAGGGGGACCTTTTTAGATGCAAAAAAGGGGAGCAGTTGTCTCTCACACATTCTGTATTTCTCAGAACTGTGGAAGTGTGCAAGCAAGAACATGGTTACAATATGCATGAGCTTTGTGCATGAACATTGCGCAAATCAAGGACAATTCTGTATGTACCTTATGACTCTCCTGTCATCGATTATAAGTTTCAAAAGTGAGAGGGCTTTTCCATCTTATGGTGGAGTTGAAATGTACAAAGATATAATTTGAGTCTTCTGGCTTCCAGTAACGTCTCTATTTTGGGTGTATTTTTGAGGAATTTTATTTATTGAGGTGGTTGAATTACCATATTTTTAAATTCTAAACATCGATTATAACTTACTTTGTTTTGGTAACAGCTTTTTGTTCCCTATGGAAGCGGGTGATAACGTATAAAATCATCACATTGATTGTAATCCTGAAAATAGAGGATATACAGTAAATGGTATTTAAGATTACTTCTGTCTCTGATACATGATCTGTAACTTTGGCTAAATAGATACAAATAATGCCATAACTACTACTTTTTCACATATATAAAAGCATACTGCTCTTCAATTCAACGTTCACAGGGATTTCTGGCTTAATTTCCATCGGGTTATTCCAAGCAGCTTTGCTCAGTCTGTATGAATACATCCATGGTCCTAGGAGAGTGTGGTATGACTATTTCAACTGCCCATTCAGGCTTTCTTTGACTCAGTAACGTAGATTTGTTTCTGCTTTCCTTTAGGGAAGAACTCGGGGAGGAACTAAATCTAAATGGTGTAGGGAATAGTCAAATCCTCTCGGGAAGTGTTAGTACAAAATGATGAAGTCTTTGAGATTCGTGATTGATCTACCAAACTTCAGTGGAAACAGAAACAGGATGAAGAATCTTAATTCAGACTATACTTAACTGAATTTATTTGTGATTTTCCCATTTTGGATTTTATTATTATTATTATTTTTAAAGATTTTATTTCTTTATTTGACAGGCAGAGATCACAGGTAGGCAGAGAGGCAGGCAGAGAGAGGGGAAGGGAAGCAGGCTCCCCGCTGAGCAGAGCCCCCCCCCCCCCCGATGCAGGGCTCGATCCCAGGACCCTGGGATCATGACCGTAGCCGAAGGCACAGGCTTTTACCCACTGAGCCACCCAGGCACCCCTCCCATTTTGGATTTTAACTTGAATTGTTGCTCTGATGGCCAGTCAGGAGCATTTTGGAAACCTCATTGAACAAAATAGATTTCCCTATGCTCTGTGGTTATAGAAACTATCTACAGTGCCTTGTTAGATAATTGCCTACACTCCTGAGGCAACAGTTTCTACCATTCTCCTCTCCTTCCTCCCTGCCCACACCCCCTACCTATGTTTATTGGGTACCACAGCCTATAGATCCCACTTCGGAAGCATCCTTTCAATCTTCGTTTAGGCCCTTTTCTTATCTCTGATGGGTCATAGTGGTTTACATTGACCTGAGAGATTATTAAAGATTTTGTCTTCTATTGAGTGGAACCAAGCACATTTCTACTACATGACTTTTGTTCTCTAATGATAAGCTCAATTTCCCCTAGGGAGTTCTAGAACATTCTCCACATGCTCAGGAAGAATCTTTCTCAGTCTCCTCTGATCATCTCCCCTCGGGAAAAAAATCCCAGTGACTCATGTTTTATTATAAAATGAAGTCTAAACTCCATTACTTAGCATAAAGACCCTTTACTACCTTGCTACTTTTCCCCCTCTCTCCAGCCCTCTCCAGACCCAGCACTGCCCAACACACCCTCATCTCATCTATGCTTCAGCACCTGCCAGTGACTCTCAGGTCTTCTAATACATTACATCCATTTATGCTGTTGAGCATCTACCCAGGGCTTTTCTTCTGTATCTAATGCCCTCCTCCCTGTCACACTGACCTTGTCTGCTTGATGCTTCTCCTCAACCATCAAGGTCCAGTTAAAAATCCTTCTCTCTGTAGCTTTCTTATATCCCTCAGGAAAGAGTTGTTGCTCTCATTAGTTCATACATATGTCTGCTTTCTTTTTGCCACATTTTGTGACAGTATTTTTGTCCCATATGTCTCTCTCTCTCACTCGTGAGCTCCTCAAAGAGTAAGGATGTTGCTTATTTCATTTGTGTATCTCAGGTCTGAGCAGCACCTCAGAACATGATTTATGACTGAAAAAACAAATGCCTGGAAAACGTCCTGGTCTCTGAGGGCTTGGAGTCCAAGACAAGTACTGATGGAAACACGTATCTAAAGAGGATTTCTATCAACAGAATAAAGCATAAATCCTCAAGTAGAAAAGAGCTAAGAATTAGTAGGCTAAGTGTCTGTCCACTTGAGTAGTGAATTCATTTGTATCTGTTACCTCTGTGGCAAATATGTCAAAGGATGGAAAATGAAGGTGAGGGAACAGAAGGCAAAGCCCCAAGGGCCCGTCTGTGGCAAGGAATGTCCTTTCACTTTCCCTGTGAGGGCAGCCAAAGAAGACAGCTGGAGGGCTCCTCCACTACCAGCCAAGGAAGATATCAAAGAAATAGCAGAAGTAGGTGGTTTATCTGCTGATATTATTAAAGAGGTTTTTCTCTAAACTACGAGGACTAATACACTTCTATTAACAGTTTTCAAAAAAGATTTATTTATTTATTTATTTATTTATAAGCAAGAGAGCGTGTGCAAGGGGAGGGGCAGAGGGAGAGGGAGAGAGCGAGAGAATCCTGAAGCAGACTCCCTGACTGAGGCACCTAGGTGCCCCTATCAGCAGTGGGATGTTGAATGAGATACTTCAGTTGTCTGTTGGAAGTTACACCAGGCTTTTCAGGTCTGTGCACATAGCATTTTGAGACAAACCATGTCTTTACCCAGATCACAAGGTCTTTGTCTTCTGAGATCTCTGATGTGAGCTGTTTGATTGAGTAGTCACTCAATTTGACAAAGTTTAGGGAAGTTAAATGAGATATATTAAAAAGTAAATCTTCCAAAGTCTGTGTAAACTAGGCCAGATGGGGCAAGTATATGTTTTACAGCAGAAGCAGTTAAAATGCACATATTTTTAAAAATATGAAGGAGTTAAGATAATTCATAAAGAAGTTCTACTTTTAGGTTTTCCTCTCTTCTCCTGGTTCTGAGGGTTGAGTTGAGCAGACCTGCATGTACTTCCTTAGCTGCTTTTGCTTGTAACCCAAGACAGAACATATTCAGAAGAACTAGGTTAGAAATCCGAAGCTGTGGATGGTTGCACCATTTGCTTAAGCACTGGCATATTACTTATCCACTGTTGCGGAAACCATTGAACCTTCCGGGTCCTTATGTTCCTTAACTATAAATGAGAACAGTAATAGCTGCTCATGATCCCACCCAAGTATCAGCTGAGATGTAAGAATGGAAAAGTCATGGGTAAATCAGCTGTAGGTATACTTGACTTGATGGAAAATATGTAATTATAACTAGTTCCCATTTTGAAGAAGGAAGTTATTTCTCCCCCCCCCCGCCAAACACAACTTTTAAAAAACTCAACAATTTTTAAAAATAACTAAAGCCATAACTTCAGGCCATCAATCAAAAATAACCTAAAACTAGCTTCATAGAATTGTGGTGGAATGTTTGATATTAGTCTCTAGGGACATATTTGCAAAACCAGTTTGTTGGAAGCTGAATGTCTTGTGTGGAAAGGTCAAATACAAATTCTCCTGAGAGCTGATGAACTACTCTCCCATGAAACAAAACAGCTGACCAGAGCCTTCCATCTGGTTAATTTGTTCTATGGATACTAACAAAGGAAATAAAAAATGCTTTGATGGTTTTCTTGGAGGGATTACATTCAGAATCATCTAGTTATAGCAGTTATTACTGAAATAGTGGTAAATAGATCATGGTAATATATAACTATATTTTATCAAACATTATATTCTTTAAAAATAAGTCGTAAAATATGTAGGTTTAATACCATCCTCGATTTCTTTTTTCCTCACTGGGGTGTAAGAAAATTGTCAAGACTAAAGAAAAACAGTCCTTTTAAGATGAAACTGGATTATCTAAATCTCTGTCTATTCAGATCCCAATTTTCTGTTTTTAAATTCATTGTTAAGTTTGCTTCTGTATTTTGAGCACAAAGGAACCAGGAGCGTTTCAGTAGGTTTGAGCTGAGTTTTCTCTTCCACTTCCTGCAAAATTACTGTTATTTCTGTAAAATGTGTATTGAAAAAGCAGATCTGTTCCTAGGTTGACTTAGGGTCTCCTCAAAGTCTTGAGGTTCTGATTAAGTGCAGGGTTTGGTAAACATAGGGACAGCACGAAAAGACATTTTATCTAAAAGTATTTAGCATAGGTCAGCACATGGTAGGGGCAGGGACTGAATGTTTCTTGTGTATGAAGCCCCCAAATTAACCCCATTTCCTACAGATGGAGTCTATGAAGACATTGCACAGCTAATATAAATATTAGAAAGTATTTCCCTTGCCTCCTCTCTATGCTTTTTTGGAAAATTCAACGAATACTCTTTGGAGTAGTAATTGTATCCTCAAGGGTAGTAATTTTATCAGTTTGTCTTGTTATGTTGGTCTTCCTTTCATTTGAAGAACAACTTCGTCATACTCATTAACTACTATCTATGTAAACACTAGGAGCTGTTTTCTAACAGTGAGTAGGGAGCACCCTTGATTCCTTTATTTAATCCTGTTTCTGTCTGCCTCCCCTTGCATCTAATGACAACTACAAGCTTCTTTAGCAAGAAGTGGAATCTGCCATTGTAAAAACGAAGGCTACTGAGGAAGGACTGAATCTGGAATCTCGGCCATGTCTGTAACACACACTCATCAGCTGAGTCACCCCCACAGGGCCAGCTGTTTGAGCGCAAGAGATCACGTGAAAAATATGCTATGGTCTGGGGGATATACTTTATCAGAGAGAAAATACAATGTCTTTTGTACCTCTTTTTCTTTCCATTTTTGAGTTCAGTATCATGGGTTAGAAAAAGATTGTGAGTTAATCACTGTAAAGCCAAGATGGCTATTTTATTTTCCCTGGTGTTTTAAAATAAACTCTAATTTCCCTCCATAATTTGTGATGAGAAACTCAATCCTCACTCAATTAATTCATCTTAAGAGGATGTTCAATGTAAGCAGGTTAGGTTAATAACCTGTTAATAACCATGGATCCAGGCACTGTGCCAAGTGTGCCAATCTTCACAGAACAGTCGGTTCATCTGAACCCTATCAAATCTTGAAAAACTAAAAGTTACATACTCCTTATAATATAGGAGAACCAAACAAAAAAAATACTTCCTATTATTTTCTTTTAAACAAATATGTTTTTAAATATAAGAAATAAACCATCTCTATTCTGATAAACCAGTATTAGAAATTATCCAAGAAAAGTAAGGGTGTTCTTTATTTGGAAGGTGGGCAATATAAAATGATAGATGTATTCTTTATCCAATAAAGCCTATAAAGTAGTTTTTTAAATCCATGACTTACCTAAATGATAACTCCATTTAAACAAATTAGTTAGGAAGAACTTGTAGCCATTCAACTAAGAGCAATGAATAAGATTTCATGATAATCACATAATTCTTTCCTGAGAATAAGCCAAGTCTAACCATACAATATATTGGCTTTCATATATCCTGGCAATAATGTGCATTATAGCTTCTGTTGGTTTATGATCTTCAAATTCATAAAACACAATGCCGAAAGAAGAGTTCCTTTTTGAACCTTCTGAAACAAAGGCAGCCTGTCAACAAGTTCTATTTCACCTTGGGCTTACAGCTGCAGACATTTCTGAATTTTAAAGTATATAAAGGCACATTTATAAATTGTATTATGAATGTTTGATGAATGCCCTTTTTGTTTTTCTTAGATATTGTTTATATTCTACCTTGTATGATAGATGCTCTGGAGGTTTGTTGTATTTCTTATAACCATAATATAAATTCACTGAGGGCAGCCACTGTGTCTTACTCATTTCTGCACTCTATTTGAAGCCTAGTGATGCCCCATACTTGGTGGGTGATCTTTCAGAATGTCTTGGATAAAACTGATGGTAATTGTTAAAGATTTCTATGTTATTGAAAGTGATGATGGCTCAAGATCAGGAAAATAAGCTGTAACACCTCCAGTCTTAGAATCTTCTGATGGAGGGGGCATCATGTGATAACATGATTCCCCAGCAACTAGAAGTGCTCATCAAGCACCTTTTCCTTGATTTCTGGAGGGGAGGCTCCAGATACTCTCGTTTTTCCTTGGAACTAAGAGGCCAAAGCAAAGGATAACAAGGGTCCTATCTCTTTGCATGTCCACCAGCAGTTTTGCAGATGATTGTAGGCATGGAGTAGGTATTTGCTGTCTCTTTGGATCTTTTTGTTCTGTGTTCAAAATTAGTGGTATCTGCAGCTTTTTGACTTCTACAGAGCCCATGGCTGGGAGGGGAGTGCTGGACCTTGGATGAGAGAACTCTGCCTGGTCCTTTACAGACCTGGGGAGGACAGAGTCCCAAGCACTTCTGTGAAGCCCAGCAGCCTGTTACTAAGGCCTGGTGTTAAGACATATGCATCCCTTGTCATATGCATGACATTTCTAAACTATCACCAAATTAATTAATTAATTAAATTTTGAAAAAAGATTATTTATTTGAGAGAGAGAGCAAGAGAGAGAGACGGACAGGGAGAAACAGACTCCCTGCTGACCGGAAAGTCTGACTCAGAGCTTAATCCCAGGGTCCTGGGATCATGACCTGAGCCAAAGGCAGACGCTTAACTGACTGAGCCAGCCAGGTACCCCATCACCAGATTCTTTTTTTTTTTTTTTTTAAAGATTTTATTTATTTGTCAGAGAGAGAGGGAGAGAGAGCGAGCACAGGCAGACAGAATGGCAGGCAGAGGCAGAGGGAGAAGCAGGCTCCCCGCCAAGCAAGGAGCCCGATGTGGGACTCGATCCCAGGACGCTGGGATCATGACCTGAGCCGAAGGCAGCTGCTTAACCAACTGAGCCACCCAGGCGTCCCCCCATCACCAGATTCTTAACTTTCAGTTGATTTTGGGGGACAGATAACAGTAACATTTTATAAAACCATTCAATTATTAACATTCTAATTTTTGGTATTTTGACAATGCTAGGATACATATATGGTAAAAAAAAATGGCATTTATATTTTGCCTTGCAAAGCGGAATATTGTAAATGATGTCCATAAATGGTGCTTTAGAGCAAATGAGAGAATACATATCAATATATCTTAAAAACAATCATGCAAGTATATGCAAGTATAAACATTGCTGAAAAGGAAAGCATATAGGAATGAGAATAATTATAGGTGGAAAATGACAAAATTTTAAGAATATTTACAATTTGTTATCCTAGTAGATTTGTAATATGTGGTATTGATCAAAGCCAATCTTGGCTTCTTAGCAACTAACATTTCATTTAAAAAATACTTAGAGTCAGGGTACCAGGGTGACTCCGTCATTTAAGCATCTGACTTTTGACTTCAGATTTCAGCTCAGGTCATGATCTCAGGGTCATCATCTCAGGGTTATGGGACTGAGCCTTTGTGGCCAGGCTCAGGTCTGGGCATGGAGCTTGCTTAGGATTTTCTTTCTCCCCCTGGCTCTCTTCCCCACTCCATGCCCCATCTCTCTCTCTGTCTCAAAACACACACACAAAAAAACAAATAAACTTGGAGTCATTCTTGGAGAAACCAAAGACACAGTGTGATGAATACAGGAAAGATGTACTTTTCACAGTATAGTGAAATTTACTTTTCACTGTCTATATAGCCCCTGTACCTTTTGAAATTTGTTCCAAAGGCATGTGTCTATTTTAAAAATTAAATAAAATCTTAACACAAATCAAAAGACTAAATATATTTTCACCTTACTCTCTTGTTCCTAATCATAGAATATAAGGCCTAGAAGAGATAGATTAGTTTCAACTCACTTTATGGATATGGAAACTAAATTCAAAAGGTAATACTCATAGTTACTTTCCAGAAAAATTAGGAAAAATGGAATATATCTTCCAAATAATATTTCGTAGGCACTTAATAGAAAATACCCATATTGCTAATCAAAATGAGTTTTTTAAAATATCACCAACTATTTTATTACATCTGTCATTTGCATGAATCTTAACAAGTTTCTTTTTAGACTAGATTACTACTTTGTAATGAGTGACCTATACAGGACCAGGTTGTTAAATCAATATGAAGAATTTTCTTTATGTTCGGCCAAAATTGATTGACAGTTTAGAGACCCACTTAAAGAATCTTACATTTACCACCATTTTGGTAATTTTTCACAATTTGTTTCTCAGCTCTGCTCTATGTGACCTTGTTTTCTCAAGGACAAAGAAAGTATTAACTTCCACCCCCCAATAAATTAGTTTCACAACCAGTCTTTGCTATAATAGTTTACTCAAAACAAACAAACAAACAAACAAACAAACAAAACACTTGATCAAAACACCTTCTGGGAGGGTGATCCCAGAAGAGAATTTTGGGAAACTCAGGAAAAGGAATCCCCTTTGGGTACAATAAGATATTTAGAGATAAAGCCTCTAATCATAAAGCCCCAGTCATTTTGACATTTGGCCTTCCCTGTAAAAGCATGCTTCTGATCCAGTCCCATTTTGACAGAACCACTAAATCTAGGAGCTGGGAGGGGTTCTTGAAATTCCCTAGTTTGTTCCTCTCGTCTATTAAGTGAGAAAAACTGAAGTTCAGGCCAGCGCATTGTTTTTTAAAGCTGACAAAGTGGTTCCTGGAACAGCTTCCACCAGAGTTCAGATTTCTGGCTGGTAATGGAAGCCATTTCATGTATATAAAAGATTGTATGGAGTGATGGCCTTGGTTACTGCTGTGATTTTTTTCCAAAGGTGAAAAAAAATAAAATCTCTCCTTCCTTGTATCTGGCACTCGAGGTTTGAATTACTGACAGGTGACAACCTCCCATGTGCAAGCAGAGAGGTTCATTCTGTAGCTCAAGCCGAGCTGCCATTAGCTGTAGAAAACAAACCAATTATCCTCAAAAGCAAGTACATGTCCCCTCCAACATTCAAGGCAATTCAATTTCTGTTGAGTTTTGGTTCATTATAGCTATTACTGATTTACTCTGGAGTTGGGGCGAAAAATCCAAAACCACATTTGGTTTTATTTTCTGTATCCTCATCTAAAAAAACAAAACAAAACAAAACGAGGTAGTGATGTGTGTGTATGTGTGGTTTGTATATTTGTGTGTATGTGAATACGCATGGGTATGTGTGCTGTGTGGCATGTGTGGCATGTGTGGAGGTGTTTGGGTTGAGAATGGGGGGCGGGTGGTGGAAGTTGAGGTTAACTAATTTTTCCAGTATTTTTGCCTGAAGCAAAATAATCTTCCTACAAGAATGTGATTTGAAAAGACACAAGGCAGAATTATATCCTATTCTTTGGTGATAACACTAATCAATAATTTCAAATCACCCTCTCGACAGTTTAAAATTTGTTGGTGATAGAGGGGGTGACCATTTGAGTGGTTGTATGGTGATATTTAAAACCAGCTTTTTTAAAAAGATTTTTTTATTTTATTTTATTTATTTGACAGAGAGAGAGATCACAAGCAGGCAGAGAGGCAGGCAGAAGGGGAGGAGGAAGCAGGCTCCCTGCTGAGCAGAGAGCCTGATGTGGGGCTCCATCCCAGGACCCTGAGATCATGACCTGAGCCAAAGGCAGAGGCTTAACCCACTGAGCCACCCAGGAACCCCTAAAACCAGCTTTAATTTTTTATCTGTTCCCAGTCTTAGAGATTTAGATAAAGTTGGTTCTCGGCATCTATCAAAGGGAAATGACCACAGTCAAAATGCTCACTGCCTCACTGGGCAACTGTGGCTTACACCTACATGATGTGTTGATCTCAGGTGGCTCGTGCTAATTTTGGAGAGAAAGTAAATGGGAAAATCTGTTATCATTCCCTTGGAAACCAAATGTTCATAGTATTAGCTGACAAATATTGGTTATGATTTAGTATTATTTTCATTTTCACCCAAAGCCTCACTCAGTGTGTGAATTGTTAAGGCATGTCAATGTGTCATACACACAGGGGCAGAGAATTTCCTGCCTGGTTCAGGGCTGTGTCCCTGGCATCTAACACAGAGCTTGGCTCAAATATGTGTTGAATGAATGCAGGAAGAAAGAAGTCAGTTGTCTGGCCACAGAATCTTAAAGGTTTAGAGCCAAAGAGCCACTTTCCTCCCATTTTATAAATAGAGGCCAACCCAGAATCTTTGGATGACTTGTGTTTGAATCATGCTATTTTCTGTGACCTTCATAATCCAAGCTCATTAGCATAGCATTCCAGATCTTCCATTTTTCACTTTAAACCCAACAATATCCAACACTTTTAACAGTTTTTTCACTTTTAAACAGTTTTTCAGTTTTAAACAGTTTTAAACAGTTTTTTAAGTTTTTTCAGTTTTAAACCCAACAATATCCAACAGCTCTCTGAACACAGTGTACTTTAGGTCTGTGGGTTTCACAAAGAGCTCTGGAGTGCCAGCTTGGGCCATCCACGGTGCTTGGCAGTGAAGGTAAACAGGTCTTCCTGTGAAAAGCTTCCATCCTGGCGTGGGAGAGAGACTCACAGAAAATTTCTTTACTCTGACCTTCCACCGGATGAGGAATCTGACTCTTAAGTTCTCATGGCTCTCGGTACTCTCACATATAGTTGGCCTTAGCTCCAGTTCATCATTTTTCATACTCAACAGTAAACTTCAGGTGGGACAGATGCTCTGTTCCCACTAGATTCCTGGTGTCTGGCATCACACCACCATGTGCTGAGTACTCAGTAAATATTGCAGATGGAAGGAATGAGGACAGAAAGTAGAGATGACATGCAGAAATACTTGAACAAACACATGGGGTGCTCTGGAAATTTCAGGAAATTTCTAGAAAACTTCAAGAAAAGCTTCTTCTAGAGCTGCATCATGAAGGTTGAGAAAGGCTAGTCTCTAGGAAAAGGTGGAGGAAGGTTCCTAGGCAGTAAGGAGTCCACAGGGCTGTGGAGGTGATGTGGGAGCATGCCGATGGGTGTGGGCGACAAGCCAGGGAGCACTATGACAGCCGCTTGAAAGACGACAGCTGCAGGGCAGGATTTTGACCATAGTTGGATAAGAAAAGAGTCATTCAGAAACGAAATATTTTTACATGTCAGAGCTTTAAAAACTCAGCTATACATTGCCACGAATATATTTAGCCTACTGTTTTGCTCTTTCAACCGAAGACCATACTTTGTAAAAGGAGGTCTTTGACATACACTTTTAACTAAAAATCTCTGACTCAGCATTTCCGCAAGTCACCTTGATGACTTAAACTTATAAGAAGCCAGGAATGCTTCTTTGAATTAAAAATCATGAAAGGGAAAAAAATCATATGAGAGCTCTCATTTCCTCAGGTTTCAAAGTCCTCAGAAAAAAGACTTTTTCTTTTGAAATTTTGTGGATAAAATGTCCCCACCCCACCCAACCAGATCTCTGGGCTCTCTGATTCTGTTACACTTGAGGAGTGACTTAACTGATAAGTACCTGGGCAAAGGGGGCCTCTCCTTTGTGAGTGAGGGTAACTCACTCTCTCCCCATCACTCTGATAGAAATAGCCAGTGCACAGGCTTCCACTCTGCTCTCCTCCCTAGACACAGCCCAAGGCAGCCCCTCAGCTCTGCCCCAGGAAGGCCACTGTCACTGTGGGAGCCCATGGGCTCTTCCTGCCCTGGCCTGGGAGGGGCAGTCTTTGGAAGAAAACCTTTTCCAATTCAGCTTTAGTAACAATAAAATTGATAATAAGTTGATTCACATATGACACTTGTATCTACTTCTCAGTTGTCTTAAAACTTGAAAAGTAGAGATACATGATTAAGTGGCGCTTTCAAATCCACACATATGTTGCAATAAAGGTGGTTTTATTCTTCAGTTTCTTTGTGAACTACGTATATGTGTATGTGGGGAAAAGGGAGGAGAGAGAGACAGAAATCCATATACTGCTTTTATTAACCAGGATATTGAAAACTGGGATTTTTCTGGTTATGCTAACTTTGTAGTTTAAAACTTAAAAACAAAATGAAGGAATGATTAGCATTATTTTTAAGCTCTTGGCTCAGCCAAAAAATAAACAAAACAATAAATATTCTAATTACCTTGATCAGAATAATTGTTAATTCTTACTTTTAGTGTGTTTGGGAATGTGACTTAACTATTTTCTCTTTAGGTTCTAGTTTATAAGGTTTTTGGATTTCAAGTATCAGTTTCCTAGGTGCAATTTTGGCAATGGCATACATTTATTTCTATTAATCAATTTTTTCAGGTCATTTGGGGTTTAATTGAATAACATCATAAGTGAAATACCAATATGTGTTTTAATAAATGATTTATGGTTGAGATGCCTGCTTCTCCCTGTCCCTCTGAACCTCCCCCCGCCACTTCTACATGCTCTCTCTCTCTCAAATAAATGAATAAAGTCTTTAAAAAAATGACTTATGATTCACAAAGTGTTTTCATGTATATTATCTGAAACATGATTTTTAAACATTTTAGTTTAAGAATTTGTTTAGCATCTAATGAAAGCTATTTATCTCTTCTTAAGAACATTTATCTATGCATGTTATCACAGAAGCTTCTCAAACCTGGTGAAGCCAAAGTTTTTGGAACTAGGCTTTAGATTAGCAGTTGCCTTCTTAAGCCCAAGGACCAAAATCTAGCCACTGCTTGTGTCTGTATGGCCTTTGACCTAAACATAGGTTTTACATTTTTAAGTGAAGAAAAAAAAACATAAATCCAAAAGAGGAATACAATGTTTTGACATGTGAAATGATAGGAAATTTAAATTTGTGCCCATAAATAAAGTTTTATTGGAACATGACCATACTTCCATTTACATACAGTCTGTGGCTACTTTATTTTTTTTTTAAGATTTTATTTTTATTTTAAGTAATCTCTATATTTATTGTCTGGCTCTTTACAAAGAATGTTTACTGATCCCTGATGTAAAGTTTCAAAGTATATTTTGTGTTTTTAGTTCTATTTTGTTAACTGCTAAATTGTGTCTAAGTTTAGGATTTGAAAAGGACTTTTATAGGCTGCTTAAAAGAATATGAAATTATTTACCAAATGACTTTAAAATAATACTAGAAGTCACTAATATGGTGTTTGGAAAAATATTTAATGATGTGGCAAAATGGTTCTGATATTGCTTTAAGTAAGAAAAAGAGTATGAAGTGAATAATTAGTGTGATCTCAACCACATAAGTACCATTAAAGAGTAGAAAACAAGTTTAGAAAAAAATACACTCAAATGCTAGGCCTCTTGATTGAAGTTATAGATTTTTAAAAACATTTTTACTGGCCAGTACTCTATAGAAATTGTACAATGTATCCTTTGATAATAAGAAAAATAAGATATTGAACAAAGTTAAGAGTACAGTTGTTTAATAAGAAAAAACTTTCAAAGATTAGAATCTTCTGTGATAGTATAACTCTAAAAGTGTTCAAGAGAACAGATTAATAGAGTGAATGTAATTATAGGACCAGAAATCATTTTTAAGAATTGTCTTACTTCATTTAGGTGGCATGACAGCTAGGTGTTAGATGCTTTATTTTTCCCTCCATGCAAATTATATCCACGAATCTGCTAAAGAAGTGTTGGTCTTAATGTTAAGACACAATTTTCCACAAAACTGAAGCATTGTGAGTTCTATACTGAGAGGCGTTTGGTCAAAATGTATGCTAGACCATTCTTTGTTCCAAGGAGACTCAGGTAATGGTCATCATCATAACGCAGAGATTCACGCTCTATAGAAAACTGAACGGTTGACCCGTTTCTCTGTAGGTGCTATGCTGGCTTGGTCTGCTTGATGAATGAATGAGTGAATATATGAATGAATGAATGACCTTTATGTATGACTTTTTGGCTCTGTAAAAAAAAATGATTTATATTTTTTTAAAACATGCTAGGAGATAAATGACCATGTTAATTAAATTGTCTTATGAACAGCTATAAGGAAAAGGAATCATTAAAGAGAACAGGAGCAAGCTGGGAGACAGGAATCCCAGAAGCCTGTTCTGCACCATCTTCAGTGCTATAGTTGTGATTAAATCGCCAATAACCTCAGAAGGTGTATTGTTAAATAACATGAGGGGAGAATCTGATACATCAAAGCGATCTACTGAAAAATAAAACCGGGATCCATTTGGTGAATACTGCTCTGGCAGAATAAACAAGCAAAGGAATATCTCAAATCTTTGCTAGTAGCAACAGAATTGTAACAGAAGAATTTGAGAAGAAATAAAAATTAAAAATTACTTTGCTCTAATACAAAATTCTACAAAATAGGTGTTTGTATTCCATCATTAAGGCAGGGAAGCAAACTCATCTGCCTGAGTTCACAGGGGGCTCAACATGGACCAGACTTCAAAGTCTTGACTCTCTTCTTTGTATCACACTATCACCATTTCATTGACTTACTAACCTTGTTTATTTATTTTATGAATTTGAAACTTTTTTTGTCCTTTCCATTGTGTTAACAGTCCGACCCAGAGCAGCATTTGGAGGGTTACATCCGATATTTCCCTTTTCTCAAACCAGATCTTAAAGCTCTCTGTTCCCGATCTCCATTTCTCATTTAGAGGTCTTTGGAAATGCGTCTATAAAATGCACTCATTCTTGGGGCGCCTGGGTGGCTCAGTGGGTTAAGCCACTGCCTTCAGCTCAGGTCATGATCTCAGGGTCCTGGGATCGAGCCCTGCATCAGGCTCTCTGCTTAGCCGGGAGCCTGCTTCCCCCTCCCTCTATGCCTGCCTCTCTGCTTACTTGTGATCTCTGTCAAATAAATAAGTAAAATAAATAAGTAAAACTTTAAAAAAAAAATGCACTCATTCTTTACTGATCCCTGCAACCTGCAAAAGAGTGTGAGAAGCTAGAAAGTCAGCAGTAATTGCCGCAGTCCTTTACTCTAATGGGATAGATAGTCTTATAGGAGATACAGATAAACAAATGAGATAATCTGAGACCAGAGGGCACACTGGTGATGTAAGCATACTCAAAAGTGGTATGAAGTGTGGACTCGGATGGAGAATGGTCTGTAAGTACTTCCTGGAAGATAAATCATCTGAGCTGAGATCTAAATTAAGATGAGGGCGATTGAGTTGAGTTAGGGCTGTGTGCAGAGGGCTCTACCAAAAAGTGCTTATGGGAACTTGACAGAAAAGAGGCATTTGCTCTATTCTTAATTATCTAAAGGTCATTCGGTATGAGTGAGCA
The DNA here is from genome assembly GCF_002288905.1 of Enhydra lutris kenyoni. Lineage (NCBI taxonomy): Eukaryota > Metazoa > Chordata > Mammalia > Carnivora > Mustelidae > Enhydra > Enhydra lutris. The sequence continues at coordinate 18,110,247 of NW_019154142.1, forward strand.
GTAGTGTGCGTGTTTGTGTGTGTGTGCACACACATCAGTGCCATAGTAAAAACTGGTTTGGAGAAGAATGGAGAGCCTAAGTTATTGAAGGTCTTGACTAATGATAGTAAGTGGCACTTAACACTTACTCTGTGCTAGGCACTGCAGCAAATAATTTTAATATAACATGTTTATTCCTCATAACAAACCTAAGAAAAAGGTATACCATCATGATCTCCATTTTATATACAAGGCAAAGGAGACACACAGAGAGGCTAAGTGACTTCTTCAAGTTCTTCGACCAAGTGAGTGACATACCTAAGACTTGAGCTCCAGCCAATCTAGCAGGAGAAGCATGGTCCTTCAACGAGTATCATTAGCTTCACCTGGAAATCTTGTTAGACATGTAAAAATGCCTGAGGCATCGATCCAGACCTACAGAACCAGAATCTGCATTTTAACAAGGACCAGGTCCTACCCGAGCACCTTAATGTTTGAAGAGATCTGCTGTAATCCCCTAGACTCTATTGTTTCTCTTTAACCTTGAGAAGGAATCTGGACATTATCTTAAGGTCAGTGGAGTATTAGGGAAAAGTGTGAAGAGAGAGGTTGGCAGAATTAAATGTGTTTTTAGAGCAATTGTTTTAGGTCAGTTGTTCTGGCTTCAGTATGGAGAATGTAGTAGAAGAGGACAATTCTGGAGGCAGGGAGACCAGTGAAAGGGCTGTGGTTCACCGAGTAAAAGAAGATGGCAGCTTCAAATAGTGTGGTGGCAGTGTCAGAGGAGAGGCATAGGTGAATAAATGAACTTGGAGATTCTTTGGGTCTCCAAAGATACATGAACTGAGGGAGGGAGGAGTTCCCCCAAATTTCTGGCTTGGGCAACCGGTTTCATCATGGTATCATTTACCATGTAAGAGTATACTTTAAGGAAGCAGGGCGGGGAGCAGGAGAGGGAAATGATGAATTTACTTTTAGATTAAATCATGAGATTTGAGACTTTGGGGTATCCAAGTAGAGTTGTTTAGCCAGGACTAAAGAGAGCATTGGAAACCATATAAATGACAGGGAAACCATATAAATTACTTGGGCATATTGGAAGGGGTCTTAGAGAAAGTCCTCATTGTTCTTGATGTCCCTCCCTCCTTCCCGATTTTAGTCACCAGGCCTCAAGCCTGCTCTACTCAGTTCTGTTTTCAGCAGACAGTTGAACACATAGGTCTATAGCGCAGAAAAGATATCTCAGATCTAGATTTTTGGATTCGCCTATGGAACGGATGATAATTGAAGCAGTGAAATTGCCCAGGAAGAGAAAAAGGGAGTCCAGCATACAGGGAGAAGAAGGGGAGCCTGCAAAACAGACCAAGAAGAGTGGTCTTAGTGGGAGAGAACCTTGAGTTTGGTATCATAGAAGCCCTGGGTGAAGAGTGTCTCAAGGTGCGGAAAGTGGAGAAGAGGGTAAAATTGATTTGAGACACTGACGAGATAATGAGAAATGTCTGCTGGATTTAACAATTCGCTAGTGATTGATAACCTTCATGAGAACTGGGGAAAACCGGTGAGGACGAAAGCCAGACTTCAATAGATTGAGAAGTGAGACTCAGGAAGTAGAGATTAATAAGAGTGTAGACAAATTTTCCGGAGCTTGATTTATGAAGCTGAGGGAGAGGGGAAGTGTAAGAGCTCAGTCATGAAGGAGAGGCATTTTAAGACGGATAATTTGAGCATGTTTAAGTGCTGATGGAGGGAGCCAATAAAGAAGGGAAGGTTGAAGAGGGTGAGCCCTGAAGAGTAAGGTATGCCCCGTTAAGGCACTGGTTTGGCTCTTCCCTTCTAGGTTCCAGTGTACCGATAGGTAGGTATGGAGATTTAGGAGGATGGTCAGAGAAAGAAGAGGACATCTCTACAGTCATCTCTTCCACATTCTGGGGTCCTCAGTGGGTTAATCCTATTCCCCTTCCATCCTAAGTCTTGTTGTCCACAAAAGGAACTGTTCTGTTACTTGAGTACTCTGCTTTTATTTCCATGACCCGCTGTTCAGGACAAGTATGGCCATGAATTAACTAAGCACCTGCTTTAAAAATAAACCCTTAAACTGAAATCCTTGCCTTAGCCTTACCTGCCTTCAGGTGAGGACAGTTTAAAGAGACAGTTCAGGTGTTCTTCTATCCTAAGACTTCTGAAGATTTTGGTGAACCCACTGGCGCCAACGTATGCCTAAAACTGAAGTTTCTGGCTTCACAGAAAACAGTAGTTCATAATCAGGACCTCCAAAAATACTCAAGGACAGATTTCAGGGGTCTCTCAACCCCAGAAATGTCACTGAAAAAATCTATTTGCAATAGGCCTTTTTTGTTTGTTTGTTTTTAGAAGAGAGTACATTGATTCTGTCAGATTCTTATTTTTTTTTAAGATTTTATTTATTTGTTTTTGACAGAGGGAGAGAGATCCCAAGTAGGCAGAGAGGCAGGCAGAGAGAGGAGGGGAAGCAGGCTCCCCGCTGAGCAGAGAGCCGGATGCGGAGCTCGATCCCAGGACCCTGAGATCATGACCGGAGCCGAAGGCAGAGGCTCAACCCACTGAGCCACCCAGGCACCCCTGATTCTGTCAGATTCTTAAGGACACCTGTAATCTGGAGACAAATAAATGCCCAAGCTGATCATTTCAAGGGCATCAAAAGGTAACCAAGAAAAATTATGACAATCACAGAGGAAAAAGACAATTACGAGAGCACAGAAATACAAGTTTGTTGAACTGATATCTGACTCAGAACTGCCCATGCGAACCCAAGGATTTGGTTTTCAATTCTAAAGAAATCATGTTTCCTAGATTGAAAACATGAAAAACAAATCAGAGCTTTTCCAGCGTGTTCTAGATGAACCTTTATTTTCAATATTACAGTAGAAAGTTACTAGGCTTGCCTAAGGAACGCAAATTAATCCACCTTTATTCAAAATGTTGTTGGCAAGTATAATAAAAATAAGAGGTAAACTTGTCAGTGAAGTGATGTGATATTAAGATGCAAATGTGCCCCTCTTGGTTAGGTAGAACAGACTCAGAACTGGCAACTAATGATAACGTGTGGAAATAAATAGAGCAAGTGTGGAAAATAGACGTGGGTGTTTACCTTCCCCATCAAACGATTCGGAGTATGGCTTCAGGCATATATCATAACAAATGTGGTAAGAAATACCGTGTATGAAACATTTTTGCAGTGTTTGTGTGAAATATTCATCTATAGCCTTCGCTAATGAAAACGCTAGAATTTATACACGACGATATTATGGATGTGAAATGACAGCTAAAGTGACTTGAGGATTTTCTTACATTTTATTTATCAGGATTACACATTTTATTAATGAGTCTTTTTAGTTTTCACCTTTCTGAAACCCAGACTGACAGCTGAGGGGTTGCATTTGGTTTTTCAAATGGCTGACAGACTCTGAAGGGAGTCTGACTATATACTGGTAAAAAACATAAACACATGTGGGATGCATCCTTTTGCTGCAGTAACCGTTTGCTTCAGGAAGCAATGCTTTCGATTCCAGTACTAGATTATATATTTGTGTGGGCCAGACACACAGACATTTCAGTTCAATCTCCGAAAACCTCACATTAGGAATGGTGTTTAAGCCTGCATCTGGAAAGTAGGCAGATTTTTCTTGAAAATAGAAAGAATCTCACTAATATTTAAAATCTGTAAATGACTTTGAATTGTGCTGTGGATATATAAACCCAGCCATAAAATAACCACGGTAATAAAGTTAGTCATTCAAGTAAGTTAAGCCAAGTAAATTCCCAGAATCCTGCCACCTCCTTTTCACGGCAACAAAGCTACACATAGCCCCATGTATAAAGACCACTTTCAGAACAGAGGTGACAACTCGGAAGAGTTCTCTGACCACTGTGTAACCTCCGCATGCATATTATTGAAATGAGACATCTGAAAAGCTCATCTTATAAAATTTGACAACTGTTGGCTCAAGTGGCTTTTGAAGAGTTTCTAAGAAACTTCAAGATACGCACTTACTTGCCAAGTAAGAATTTTCTCATAAGCAGTCACTAGAAAGTTTATAAGAATCTCTCATACTTAAAACAACAACAACAACAACAAAAAACAAAACAAAACAAAAACAAACTAAAGCCGAAATACCACATAAAAAAACTACAAAGGAAATATTACGGAAAAAAAAACAAAACTTACTTTTTCTCGAGGCTGCCTTTTCCTGTGATTTAAAGGGTATGAAAGGGAATATATGATGATGATTTTTGTCTTCCAACACTTTCAAATGTCCACTCCAAAAGGAACAGAGGGGACCACCAGAGCTATCTGAGGGTCCCTCCCAACTGCAGCTTTTTCAGCTTTGTAGAAGGAAATAGGAGAGTGAGTTGGTTTCCTCCAAGTCTTGTGATGTGCACATAGCTGACTCCTACTGGGCTGAAAAAGCACTCCCTGTCAATTTTTACGTCAAATTGTGAGGAACAAATTCTCTGCAGGATATCCTTAAAGGGAAATCCTGCCAAAATTAGTACTTGGAATATCTGGATAAGCCCCCAAAAGTTTAAAATACAAGTGTATATACAGACAACTCACATACATACGCAAGAAATTTCCACTGCTTAGGCTAAATTAAGGGCATATTTAACTTTTTAAAAATTTCCAAAATGATGATGTACTTTTTTTTTCCTTGATTAATATATATTTTTTTAAATTTTGTTTTGTCTTGTTTTCTGATGACTCTCTGAACCTATCTTTTAGGTTAGAAATGGTTGCATTACAGAGCTTTTCTGTTGAACTATCTGGAAGAGATGAGGCTTCATGTTCTTACCTGCAGAATCTTTTGTTGCTTGAGAGATAAACCTTGGGGTACGGCCTCTATCACTGCGTTCTTAGGAAATTTGAGAACTTAGAGCCTTGGATTTGACTAGAATAACTGCAGGTCGTTACCTGCTTCCTGAACCTCACTGTGGACTCGCCATTCCCTGCTTTTGCCTATTGCCCCGTGAGCTGGCAACAATTGTTACGTCACGGCAAGGCTGTGTGACTTCATTTAAACAGAGACTTGTCTGGTCTTTTGAAATCTTTGATTAAAAAATGAGGAAAAGTGGATTGGGATCCCTGGGTGGCTCACTCGGTTAAGCTTCTGACTTTGGCTCAGGTTGTGACCTCAGGTCATGACCCCAGGACCTCAGGATCAAGCCCAGCATCGGTATCCTTGCTCAGCAGGGAGCCTGCTTCTCCCTCTGCCTGCTGCTCCCCCTGCTTGTGTGCATGTGCACTCTCTCTCCACGCCCTTCTCTCTCTGACCAATAAATAAATCTTTAGGAAAAAAAAAGGGGGATAGAGATTTCGAGAGTTGAATCTAAAGAAATGTTTGAATATTGAATTAATCCAGGACAGGAATTTTCCGTGGTCAGTTTGATCCATAAAGCAAATAAGGTTGTTCCTAGAATCTCTGCTTGAGGCTGTTTCTTCGTTTTATAAGGTGGGGTGAGAGTAGAAGTGTTCTGCTTTCACCCCATTTATTCCCAGACAAAAACTGTTCTTGTTCTAAGCGCTAACGGAATTACACACTAATATTTTCTGAGATCGAACTCAGGTAGATACAATAAAAAAACTTGAGTTAGGGAAATGCAAAGCCAGTCAAGTGTGTGCATTGCTATTCACTTGAATTCGATGATTAAGATATGAAAATGAAAACATGAAAAAAAAACATGGCAAGCAGCGACAACAAATCGATTCAGTGAGAGAAAACGAATACACTCAACTAGTGATAGATTTTTTTTTTTTAAGATTTTATTTATTTATTTGTCAGAGAGAAATCACAAGTAGGCAGAGAGGCAGGCAGAGAGAGAGGAGGAAGCAGGCTCCCTGCTGAGCAGAAAGCCCGATGCGGGGCTTGAACCCAGGACCTGGGATCATGACCTGAGCCGAAGGCAGCGGCTTAACCCACTGAGCCACCCAGGCGCCCAACTAGTGATAGATTTTAACCCTCGTGATACTACTGCTAGCCAGGAATTATTTTTATCCTTTTCAAGGCGAGGAAGTGGAGTCTTGGAGATATAAAATTGCATATGTTCCCACCTAATTATGGGGCCATCATCCTTTGTTTACTCCTATGCTTCCCGAGAGGGTGATCTACATTCACTGATAAAACTACTGATCCTGGGGCCTCTGGGTGGCTCAGTGGGTTAAAGCCTCTGCCTTTGGCTCAGGTCGTGATCTCAGGGTCCTGGGATCGAGCCCTGCATTGGGCTTTCTGCTCAGCGGGGAGCCTGCTTCCTCCTCTCTCTCTGCCTGCCTCTCTGCTTACTTGTGATCTCTGTCTGTCAAATAAACAAAATCTTTAAAAAACAAAAAACAAAACTTCTGATCCTTCTGGTTCCTCCTCAGACAGTTGCATGAAGTCCTCCCCTTGAACCACTCCACCAAAAAAGCTTCATTAAGTTCGAAAAAATGTCTTAAGGAGCACTTTAAAGGGTGCGGTCTTTAACCTTACCTGAAATTTCTCATCTTTGGCCCTATTTCTTTTTGAAATTTGCCCTCGGTTTCCCTAAGTTACGTGCTCCTGATTTCCTCCTTGTTCTTTAGCCTCCTCTTCTTTATTCATCTCACCCTTCCCTAGAGCTTCCTCCTCAGGTCAGCAGGCTTCTCAGCACACTCTCCATGGCACTCCTGATGGAAACCATTAGCGATCACATGACTCCCAAACCTGTATTCTCACTGTTATCTAAGGTTCCAGACCTGTCTCCTGTAGGCTGTTGGCTGTCTTTGTCTACAGGCCCTCATGCACCTCAAACTGAAAAGTCCCTAATACATCATCTCATCTTCTCCCCACTCCAAACCTGCTAGTCTACTGGAGTTCCTCCTCAGGGCATGACACAATCATCCAAGTTGTCATCTTAGACCGTCCTCCCTTATTCTGCCCCAGCCCCATTATTTATCCCCAACTCCAACTTCTGCTGGTTCTACTTTGTTAAATCTCCCCCTCAAGTTTTTCATCATCCCTGCATTCTGGTGCTCACTTTTCTCCCTTGGATTACTGTATCAGTCTTGAAATGGTTGGTATCCCCTCCTGTCATTTCTCTATATTACTGTAAAACAATATTTTAAATTTATTGGTTTATCAAATTATAAAATACATGCTTCTTGCAGAAAACTGGATTAAGATTTGAAACAAATAAAGTTTAAAATGACTTGCAATCTAAGAGAGTCACAACCCAAATCTCTTTAGAACATTTTGTATGCATGCATAGAACTATACAAGGAAATGTTTATGTAAATGTACTTATGCTAATGTTTATACAGTATATTTAATTAGAAAACCAAGGCCACATTATATATATAGTTCTGCATCCTTTTCTACTTAATATACTGTGAATGATCTTCCAAATCAAACATTTTAAAGTGGTTATGAATTAAGGCTGCAAAATAATGAGACACATGAAATATATTGTGGAATAGTGCACTTCTGTCTCTCTGATTTGTTTTCTTCAATACCAAAACTTACCCCGAGCATTTATAATGTATGAATCACAAGGACTTAGATTTTAGTAAGAAATGGGGAAGGAGAAAAATACAGAACACTCATTTTAAGTTCATTTGCGTTCATTAGATACTATTTAAACCACTGTGTATTCTATACTCACTATGTGTCCTGCCTCCGAGCAATCTATAAGTCTACGTGATAGAGTTAAGGTACAGGTACATTTTAGGTGAGTAGACAAGCTCAGTAGGAAAGCAATTTGACCAAGCACTTTTTCTTCTTCACATTGAATGACAAGAATTATAAGAGAAAACCTTTGGGAACTTTGTCTTAGCTTGACTAGTCAGAGAAGCGTGTTTTTGTTTGATTGCTTGGTTTTGTTTTGTGGACGACTGTCATCTGAGTAAGCAAGAATATTTCAGAGCCACGAAGACCACCTCATTTCTGTGTAAGACAGGTTGTCCATGCTCCTTTTTGACTACAGGCTGGGAAAAAGACTCCTACATACTAAGTCCCCATTTTACTTTTCAGATAGGAGAGACACTAATTTCACAAATACTATATTTTAAAGGATTTTGCTAAGTTGTCAAACTGCCTTTCAGAATGGGTGGTCTTTCTAAAAGACAGATCTAATTACCTTACTTTCCTGCTTAATCTCGAAAAGGTTCCCCTTATTTTCAGGAAAATGGCTAAACTTTCTCGCTTAGTGTACATATAAGGAATTTCAGGATCTCTTTCTGGTCTCTTTAGCTTCATCTTACCCTACTTCCCCAGACCATTTTTCATATTTCTCATACTTAGGGTTTCCGAAATGTCTATTTCATGTTAGTTCATGTTTTAGTACTTCCAGATCTCTTCTGTCCCAGAAACGCCTGGCTGCTTTCCCTTCCCCCATTTTCCCAAGGCTAGTCCTCCTTTTCTTTCAGGACTCAGTTCAGGAGGTGATCTTTTTTTTTTTTTTTTTTAAAGATTTTGTTTATTTATTTGTCAGAGAGAGAGAGGGAGAGAGAGCATGAGCACAGGCAGACAGAATGGCAGGCAGAGGCAGAGGGAGAAGCAGGCTCCCTGATGAGCAAGGAGCCCGATGTGGGACTCGATCCCAGGACGCTGGGATCATGACCTGAGCCGAAGGCAGCTGCTTAACCAACTGAGCCACCCAGGCGTCCCAAAACAAGGTGTATTTTTAAGATGTACATTGGTACTTCTAGTACTTGGCAGTCATACCTGCATCCAGGATATTGCTGTGCCAATGATTTAAATTCCCCATGTCTCCCCTTTCTTCTATCACACAACATAATCCCTTCCTTCCTGCTCTTTAAACACACATCAAGGTTAAGTCTTATTGCTAATCACTGAAGGGAAATAGAGGTACAAATAGAGGCAAGGCTGGTAAAACAAATAAAACACAACACTGGGAACTTATAAAAATTTAATACATGTCCAAAGTAATTATTCCCTCTTGTTTGGTGATGTAAATGAAATAAACACTGTATTTCTGAAAGCCTGAAACTCAAGGTTTCTTTTTTCGATGGTTTGGAGTCTCTCTTGGGTTCTATCTATTTATTTAGTGTGGTCTTCAAGGTAGAACAACTTGTGTGAATCCTTAGGCCATTTTAATGGCCACTTTCATAGTGGTCCCAGATTTCTGTGGAAAATATACATCCCAGAGTTTATCTACATGCTTCTTTCATCTCCCATATACACTGGGGTAAAGGCTTCATTGGTATTAGTCAAAGAAAGCAAACCTTCCATTGACCCCACCCTCTACCCAACTCACATGCTAGTCCTTGATAGAAATAAAGTCCCATTTGGCCCTGGGTTGAGTAGCATTTCTGGGGAAGGAATGAACTGCTCCTTCTCAATCTATACGCTGTACTACCACGGTTGCACTTTGACCTCATCCTTGGTGCTTTATGGTCTGACTAAAATATATTCTCTAAAGAGTTCAAGATGGTTCTATATTCAGTTTAAGCAACTTCTACACTTATTAATCTAATCCAGTATTAATGTCTTTTCTGAAAATTCACTGATTTTGGTAAGATATGCCACTGTTCATTGAATTCTTCTGATGACCAGAAGTGGGTTTCCCTTGACTCTTCAGAAACACGTGGTCTGGAGGCAGAAACATGAACACGTTTTTCAAGTATCTCTATTGTATCTGCAACAGTAGGAAGTAGCAGATATGAGAGTACAGCTGCACATTTGCTGAAATTCAGCTAACTGAAAATGATTTACTAAGGTGAAATGGTTCATGAATGGTAAACATTCAAGGAATGAGATATTGAGGACTATGGAACTATTTTTACATAAGAAAAATTTAATAAAAACTTTGAAAAATGTTCAGTATCAGAATTTTAAAATGTAAATACATTACATATAACACACACACAATGCATTCTAGTAATTAAGATAATGAAAGCTTCAAAGTACCACAAAATTTAATAGAAACAGAAAACTTTATTTTTAATAACATCCTTAAATCTGCCTACCAAGATCATAGTAGATAACCATTTAAGAATTTTTATTTTATTGAAATTAGAATTTTACATACAAAATCAGCTAGATTTTTTTGAAAACAATAAAAACTCTTATTTACTGTGGAAAAATATGAACCATTTTGATGAATGAAAAAAAATGAATGTGAACAGGACAGAATGGTTTTCTTTTTATTTGCTTGGTTGTCTCTCCTATTTTTATTCCTACAAATTAATAAAGTCAGAATGATTTTATTTGCTTCACTGTCTATGATCTAGTTTGACACAAATGTGGATTACTTTGGTATCTGCTGAGATATAATTGAGAAGGTTCTTTAAGACTGAATAAAACATTGGACTGGGTGTTCAATATTTTGAAAACTGAATAAACAAAACTAACTGAAATTTGTGGTCACAGAGGATTTGTCATTTTTCTTCCTTTGCCCATATGAAAATACATTAATAGAAAATTACCAATGGAAAAACATTTTTAAATTTATGTTACATTCCTATCAACTTTAATAATAATGCTTAGTTAGCAATTATATCAATTTCTTTCACTAAGTATTAATACTTTGGAATTAGAAGTAGATGAATATTTGTATTCAGACATTTCAAAACACATACCATACAAGGAATTACATAAAATAGTACTTTCTTGATACTTGAGATTTAACTTACTATTCTATTCAAAATAAATTTCTTTTTGATATAAAATAAATTGTTGCTTAAATCTCACTTGCTTGAAATTATTACTCCAAGAAACTATTTGTTACTTTTAACTATTAATAATCTTTAGAAAATAAGAATACCTATTTTCTTATAAGGATTTTCATTTTTGGAAAAAAATAAAATTCTAATGACTTCAGTGCACTTCTGGATTCTCCCATAACAAAGAATTAGATGCCAGAGTGACTACTGTTATAAAAAAAAAAAAAAAAAAAGACATTTAGAAATGCAAACTGGGTTAAAGAAAAATACTTGTATTACATTTTGTTATTCCAATGTTGAGATGTGACTTATACCTCTTAAGAAGCAACTTTTTTCTCTCACTTGTTAGCATCTTGTGTTAGAATAGACCACAGCAGTGCATGGGCCCCTCTGATATTCTGCACCTTTAAAGATATCTCCAACCAAGGTCACTCTTGTGGGGGATATGGGAGGCCCTCTATCTGCCAGAAGTAAGAGCAAGGGCCTAGTAATAAAAAAAAGTTTTTGTAAATTTCTGTATTTTAGGTTTGAAGCACTCTTTATTAAAAATCCATGATTTTTATTCTGACACCAAAGGGTTTTCTTTTCCTTAAAAAAAAAAAAAAAAGACCACATTTTAAGGTGCTGCCTAATATATATATAAATGTAAGAATGTCATTTGAAATCTAACAACACAATGCATGAGTCCTTTTCTAGATGGAAGATTTCAGAAAATTTATTCTTCATTCGGCATCTGAAAATAAAATAAACCTGAAATGGTAATTTTTAGAATTACAATGTGAAAAAGAAGTCCTCCATGGTTGAACCCAATTTACAAAAATTTCACGTTTTTCTAAGATTTACACTGAATACGACACTCCTCTTTAAACTGAATTGTGTGTGGGGGGGCGGTTATAGGGGGAATCAAGGGTTGTGAAGTGAATATTTTTTGGTAACCGCTCACTTTAAACTTCGGGAAAAATGTTTACTATATGACAAAAGTAAATCAAGATCATTACTCTTCTGTCACAGATGATTTCCTGGACTTGAGAACAAGGTCTTTAATGGATGAAGAAAGTTCCTGAAGCTCTTTGCGAGTAGTGTTGGTGATATCTTCTTGTTCTTTGTCTAATTCATCACTCAAGGGATCATCTCCCTGTCCAGTCTTCTTATTTTGACTAACTAAATGCTTTACAACTAAACCTTGATACTTTACCAAAAGAGTATGCTGATCCTGCGAAAAGAGAAAAGAGAAGAAAGATTAACAAACATATTTAATTTTCTATGGAACAAACCGGATTTGTTCAGCCAATACACCATGAAGGTCTTCATCTTTACAAATCACTGGCCATGTAAGTAGAAAGCTCAAACTAGTAAGGTTCTTACTGGCAAGGAGTTGACAGGTTAGGGGTGATCAAACATGAATACGCATCATTTTAATGCAAACTGACTCAGCTAAATTCTATTAACTAGAGATTAAGTCAAAGTGATATGGAAGTTAAAAGAAGCCAGATTCCTTTTAGCTGAGAAATTTCTCAGAAGAATTTGTGCAGGTTAAGACTTTTGGAACGGGTCCTTGAAGAACAGGTTAAATTTGAATAAGCTGAAATGGAAGACTTCTTTTTACCATAGATCTTATAGAATCCCCAAAAGATTCTTGAGCTATGCTGAGTTTTTAAAAATCAATCTTCTGATTCACTGTTCACATTCTTAGAACAGGAAGTCATATTCATATGTTTTGTGTCTTATTGTTCATGATGATTTATACCTATCCATTCAAAATATTCAGAATCTAAAAGCTTTAAAAGTTTCAAGTGTGTGGAAAATGTAATACCTCTGGAATTTTACTATTAAGAAAAGCAATGATCTGTGGGACACATCTTCCAGGTGCATGGAGCATGCTGTGGGTCGAGAACTGAAACAGAAGGACTGCTGTGAGGTGCAGAATAAGAGCAGGGTCTTCTGTGACTTTTAGCTGTTCAGCCAGTGCTTGTCGATGCTGGAACAGTATCTGCCTAAACAAAAATAAAATCACAAAAACACATTCTCATGTTTTAACAAGCTCTCACCAATTTTAGTTCTTCCCTTCTGTATTCATTTTTAGTCTTCTCTAGTTTAATTATCTAGCTCCATAAACATCTTCAGGGACACTTAAAATATGAAATATAGACACGTAACCCAAAATGCTGTGGATAAACTAATACACTAGAACATGACAGAGAAAACGATATAGCTGGGATCCTTAAAGTGTACTTTTTATTTTGAGTTGCTGGGGATCAAACAGAAGTGCACTGATATAGGTAAGATTTCCTGTAAAGAAGGTCTCAAAGCTGGTATAAAGTTCCCAGGCTTGGGATTAGGAAGCCTTGCTACCTTATTGATACTGGTCAGAGAGGGCCACCTATGTATTGGATATGCTCGATGGTATGCAGCCATTTGGATACAAGCATTCTTTGTGCAAGATTCAGAGAGTCAAATTCCAACTTCGGATATGAAATATCACACATCTAAGAATTTATTAATAATACAGATTAATTCAATGTTACCTTTCCCTTTTTTTGTCTCCCCTTTTCACCATAATATCGCAAGCTTCTGCCGCAGAATCCAGACAAGAAAGAAAGTCTTCTATGCTCTGAAATAGGTATTTAATACAGCGATTTACTTTTATTAACAGGTTGCCTAAAGAAATATAGTCACTTAATGGTTTTGTAATTTTACATCCTAAATACAATTTTTTAAAAGGTCATTTTGTTATTGAACTTGAAATTATGATTTAGGATAAAATGTTCCCAGCCTGTTCTCCCCCTTTACTTCTAGAAGAGATTGAGTTTATATTTATTCTGATAAAAATCTACTCAAAGATCACAAATTCTAGTCCCATTATCTAAACAGAATCAAACTTTACTTACCTTTTCATTCAGAGAGCTATGGAGTTTTGTGAGAGCTACTTTGGTTTCTTCTGATAATTTACTTAAAATTTTTTTCCTTACCTATAAAGGGAAAAAAGTTCTCTTGGGATTGTGACTTTGACATGCAGTAGATAGAAGATCAAACAAAAGAAAACAAAGCATATTCATTTATTACTATAATAGAATTACTATAATAGAATGCGGAATGGAATTTATCCTTGTTTGTGAACTTCAGCTTTCAAACTAGGGACAAAAACATTCTAAAATTGGAGAGCTAGCCAAAAGCCAGTCAGCCAATCAAGCTAGGTATAGCCCTACTCCTCCCTTTTGGCCTAGAAGCGGAAGAGAAAGATGGGGAGGGGAGGGAGAGAGAGAAAAGCACTCATCTTTTGGGGAAAAGAGAATTTGGGGTTAAGAGGCTACTCCCTCCATTTTCCATTGGGGTGAGAAGAATATTCTTCCCTAATGCCGGATGAGGGGGTTCCCACTCCCAAGTTCCAGAATGCCTATAAACTAGAGAACTTGCTCCAGGACTGGCTGGCTGTTACACTCTATGGTGGGCGGAATCTTTTCAGCATCCCTCTCCACATAAATGTATCTTGTGAAATATGATGGCATTCTTGACCAGAGTCTGATGGCCCTATGAAGTGTGAAATTTCTGGTGGAGGCCTAGTGGAATGGGTTGACTGAAAGTTACAGTGAATCTTGGAAGATGAGGGAGACCTACTGACTCCCTGTCACATGCCACACCAGTTCTTCTGTAGCCCCCAAAGGGCATGGGACAGGACCCCATGTGTTTCCCACAGCAGAGGTTGGCACAGAGGCAGGATTTATGGAATTGTCCAGGCAGTTGGAGAGTCACTGCTCAGGCTGAAGGTGGGAAGGCATACAGTACTGTGCTGGGGTAGGAGGGAGAAATAAATGTGTCTCTGTTTGGAGATTTAGGGGAAGGTCCTTGCTAAAGAGGGAGTCACATGCTAAAAAACAGCCTCAAAACAACCTACACCACCTGTGGGGCAAGAGATACATAAGGCCACAGAATTGGACCTAGATGATAACCAATGATACGCAGTCACTCCTATGAAACACTTTTGCCTCCTTCATTTTTCTTAAATCTCCAACTTTAAGTGGATCTATAGGGATAGAGAAGAGGAGGAGGAGGAGTCGTAGGGACAGATCACACCCCACCTTCTCTAAGCAACTGGGAGCCATAGCACTACCTTATATTTTGAGAGAGGAAGAAATGAACTTTGACTTTTTTTTTTTTTTGAACTTTGACTTTAGATTGAGATTAGCATTTTAACAAAAAACTGCAGTTCATCTAAATATTGAAATGAGATGGTGTCACTACTCAGAAATGACTGCGAAATTATGGAATCTGGCCAGAAAACAGTCAAGGGATCGGCAACTCAGCCAGAAAAATGGATGTGACATAACAAAAAGTAGGAAAAAAATAAGTGTTGATTCCAAAGTAATTAGCATTATTTTCAACAGACTGGTTATATCACCAATTTAAAATAAAAATCTGATTTTTTTTCCTTAAAAACCCTTTCCTTTATTTTACTTTCCTTTAGACTACTTCTTATGTGAGAAAATAAAATATGCTTTTATTTCAAAACATAATGCATCAAGAATACAAGAAAATCACTATCATACTTCACTTGTAATGGCTGCAGGATCGTCTACTGCCATCATTAAATCCGAAGCCAAGAAGTTGAAAATGAGGTTAGTGATATCAGTACATACTGTCTTCAGCAAGTGCTTTGTAAGAGCAGCTTGTGTATCATCTGGAAAATGAAGGTGCTTTATTAAAATGAATGTCCAGGAACAATTATGAAAATCAATGAAACAACAATATTAAGTATACCTGTAAAGAACTTCACCCCTTTTTCAAATAGCCGAATATTATTGTACAGGTTTGAAACCTCTTCTTGCAAGTCCTTGATGGTACGCTTTCTACCAGTTCCAGAGGCAGAAGAAGTTGAAGACATGAACACTGAACGTACCACTTCAAGATAAGTTTTATTAAGAGGTCTGTGCACAAGATAAATATATTTAGTTTATTAAAACGTACTGGGTTTATGCATATAAGAAATTTTGCTTCTATGGAAATAAGTCTTAAGAAAATACCTCTAGATTTTCTAAACAAATAAGATTAATTTGGAGTATAATTCACAAGAATTTGTCCTCTAATCCTAAGACTTAAATAACTTAAATGCATTATTTTTCTCAGTTTTAAAGTACTCAAAATTACTGCACTAAAGACAGCAAGAATAGCAGTAACAAAAGCTTTAATTCAAATTCAGTCCAAAGTAGTTTTTAAAAGTTAATTTGGAGAATAGGACATAAATCTGCTCCCCATACACAGGAATAATAAATTCTCAATTTCTAAAATTCTAAGAGATAATATATTCAAAACTTTTTTTAAAAAACTTTTTATGCTCAACAACTTCAGAATAGATTATTTTAAGTAATGGCAAATGGTTAGTAGTAACTATCTTTTTACATACGAAAAATATGATTATGTACTGTATTCATGCATCAAAAATATTCAGTGAAAAGAAAAAAAAACTACAAAAGCTGTATTTCTAAATTCAAAGTTAGATGCACTGGGCTCCTGGATTGCATTTATCAATGCTTATACACTGGAACTAACTTGAGGGGAAAATCATGTTAGCTAGTAATGGTCAAGTTAGACACAATTTCTTTTACTTCTGTATAAAAATAAATCTAGCTTGGCTCAATTTTAAGCTAGTGCTGTCTAAATTTGTTCTCTGAACACAGTTTGTTACTTTATTTCACCCTAAAAGTGTACTGTGTACTCTCTGTCAAGTCTAGGTAGATAAAGGTCTTTTCTTTTAGTTGTTACTTTTCATGCTATGTCAGAGAGCAGCCAATGACTGGTGGTGTTTTTCTCCCAACCAGGACTGAAACATCAATGACCGAGGATGCCTCCACACTCTTGCCTTTTATTTTCCACACTGCCTCATCCAAAGCACTTACATGTTTGTTAAACTGAACAGCCCCTATAGGCAAACAAAATCTGGAATTTGGTGGCTGGATGAAATTCTAAGCTTTGAAAAGTAAAGACCTAAAATCTATATTTTCCATGATGTTGGGTCAAAATTTTATTTAATAACTCATTGAATTTCTATCATAAAACAGAAAAAAATATGTTTTTATACTTACTTTATTAAGTACTCAGCAAGTTCAGAAATAAATTCCTCAGGGGCATCTTGTATGTGTTTTCTCAAAACATCTTCAATTTCATCCTGGAACATAAAAGTGATCTCTGGCTTCTTCTTTCCTGTCGTAGAAATGCGCAATAGGAAAAAGAACAAAACATAAAGCAACCTAGAAGCAAACAAGGCTCATTAACATATTTACTAAGATGGTAGTTCATTCACTGCCTACCATAAAGACTCCGACATTGCCAGTGACAGCAGTACCCAATGAAAACAATTTTAAAAAGAGTGGCATTTCTTATGAGTAATAATTTTCTAACTTTAAAAAATTTTTTCCCTAACTTTATTTAATGACTGTTTTAATGTCAATCAAAAAATAATAAAGATGATTTTCCCCGATCTAACTTGGATGATGCAAATCGTGGCAAATCAAAACAATCAACTGGATGGAAAAAAAATCTTTTAAGAAAAAGATAATTTCTCTTTGTTGAACAATGTATACCGAGCAGAATTTCCTTCTTTATAAAAATGAATAGTTACTAAAAATCAAATCATCCTTACAATTTGTAGAAGATCTTCAGGAAAAGTCTTTATAATCATATGAACTCAACTCCAATAGAATTAAGCTAAAAATTGTCCTTTGGGAAAGGCAAAGATGAAGAAATATCATAGTTTTACACTCATTTATTTTTCTTCTTACAAAAATAATTCTTTGTATTTTTGTACACCACGCCTGGGTGGCTCAGTGGGTTAAGCCTCTGCCTTCAGCTCAGGTCATGATCCCAGGGTTCTGGGATCCAGCCCCGCATCAGGCTCTCTGCTCAGCAGGGAGCCTGCTTCCCTTCCTCTCTCTCTGCTTACCTCTCTGCCTACTTGTGATCTCTGTCTGTCAAATAAATATATACAATCTTAAAAAAAAATAATTCTATGCCAGGGAAAATTTGTATGCAGCTACTATAATGGAAATAATTGTTAAGTGTGGAATTGTCATGCCTTCTCACCAACTTAGATAAGCATGGGTTGCAAAGAAAGCTAACAATATTTCTATTATTAATATTGTAAAAATATAAAAGTGATTATTTCCAGCTAAATTTGGTTATTGTAAAAACTTAGACATAAAAATAGAAAATAGTAAAATAAATAAAATAAAAACTAGCTCAAAAATCACTCTTCGCTATGTGTCAAGATCTAAGTAAGTTGCCATCACAGCTTTAGAACAGATGGACATGTTAGATAGAACAGATCCATTATCTTTTCTTTTTGAGATCTGCTATCCTCCATTCCTGATCTTTCGCATCACATAGTGTCTGCTTTCTCTGTTTGTTTCCTGCATGCATTTTACAAGTTATTAAATTATATTCCCATCTAGTAATCTTTCACACTGAATTGATGCTGTATTTTAGCTGAGAACCTAATTATATGCTCCATTTCAGAGATTATAACACAACCCCCTTTCAAAGGCACTGAAATCATATCTTTTTAGGTAGAATGGTTTTACTACCTTTATATCCCCTCTCCATAATTTGTGCATAAAAGGAGTATCACATGCCTCATTTAACAATTACTTACGGCTACAGATATTAGAGAAGTATTTTATGAAATGCCCCTTTTCTCCCACCCCTTGTACATCTGAGGAATAGAAAAATTCATTTATCAATGAAAAATTAAAACCCACAGAGGACAGTCTTAATACTATTTAAAATAAGAACAGGAATAGTATGAAGAAAGTTTTAATTAATATTGTTTTATACATGTTGAGAACAGTAGCTATTTTTACCTATCTTAGAATATTTTAAAGATAGCTCTTAAGCAACGATGCTATCATGAGCAGTAGCACATTAATTGCTGAAGCCATGTCACCTGATACCTATACCTTCCAGCGCTAGCCCATACATAATGAGCTCTGTGGAAGAGGTAAAATAAGAAATTTCAAATTATCATCACTTCAAGTTTTTTTCTTTTTTCGGTTTTGTTAAGTAAATTTATTTAAAACACAAACATAAAAGAATCATAATTTTACTTAGAAAAACTAACATATCCCTTGCTAACTTAACTGTGCCAAATGCTAACAAGTCTCCAAAAAGGAAGATGGATATACTTAATTCTCCTGTTAGAAGCAATCAACCAATTAGCATAAAATCAATATTTCCTACTTTGAATATGCAGAAATCCATTTTTTAAATAAAATATTGTAATTTGTTTTGTAGGGCAGTGGGAAAGCATAAAAATGACTGTGTAAGCTAAAACTGTGCAAGGTCTTCTCATCAAACAATGGGAAAACTTATGATTGTTCCGTGATTTTTAAAAAATGTCTGAAAACATTAAGAGTTCTTACTGGTGGTTATAAATGTAGAGGGAAATGAAAAAGAAAACCAATACTTATAATTTAGTATACTGTATTTTGCTTATCAGAAACACTGGGCAACAAAGTATTTTATTTCTTCGTGAAAAACTTATCAAAAATAGTCTGAACAGAGCTTGCCTTCTTCTAAGGCTGTAACTTACAATACAGAGCAAGCATCTTTTCTATGCCTTGAGAAGATGTCATACTCCTTTCTTAACTCTGGATCAGCTCACAGCATTTTATCCTTTCCCCTTTCAATGTTGTAAAACATCTCTGAGAATTCCTTTAATATGAAGTTTTCTGCCAACTTCACATCCTCTAAGACATTTTCATTCTTTCTGTCACAACCACTTCCTCCATTTACATCAGTAAGTGTGCCTTTGCTGAGCTCCTGTGGCTGCATACCTAGTCTCCTGAACAGTGGCAATCCCAACATTCCCACAGTCAGCTAGTTCTTCTTGAACACCATTTATTCATGATTCATATTTTATTTCCAGTGTTATTACTTTTCATTCTTTGGCTGCATTTTCATCTTTGTTGGCCAATTCCCTTTTGATTATCCATTTTGCAAAATGTCATATGGATTCATCACTGGGAGACAAGGAGGCAACATAACTACATGGTTTGTTGTCTGTGCATAAAGTGAAGAAGAGACGCACAGTGATCAGACTTTGAAATAAGTGATGTGACTGTCATAGCTCATGATGCACATGTATTATTTATGTGCTGATCAATGGACTGAGGAGCCAGCAGCTATATCTGTACTTTATGTAATTACTCACTGTTAATACACCCTGGTAACTAAAATATGAACTGTGCTGTTGGGGGGCTGGGGTCAGCAACTAAGCTGTGGTATCTGAAATTCGTGTCCACTCACTGGGCAAAGCAAGGTCTTCTTGCATTAGTATATACATCTAATAATATACATCTTAAGAAAATTATTTACAAAATCACACACCTACAAAAGAGGAGTAAAATAAAGCTACATACCAGTGTGAGATGACTCATCATCACTATCCTCTTCTTTCCTTCCTTTCTTCTTGACTTTTTTGATTTTGTACTCTCTGGCATTGCTGCCACCACCTCCTCTCACACTTCCACTGCCCTCTGGTGGAAAACGGTATTAGTTAGTAGAAAACGATGACACTACGTTGTCATATTTAACTTTACAGCAGAACAATAAAAGCCAAATAATTAAACTTTTAGCTGCTATTTAAGGTGGGAGGTTTTTTTTTTAAATTATAATGGAAGTTTTATAATTTGTTCAATAAAAAATTAATAAAATGTGAAATCTCTTGAATTTGAGCAACTCACTTAGATAGCTTACCAGCTCTAAAGGCAATCTCTTCCAGTCTCTTCTACTTTTTTCTATAGTTTTGTCTGACTTTTCCTTGGCCAAACCCATTCCTTTACTGGTTCTTCTCCCTTCCCCAAAAGAAATGTGCCCTCATTTGCCATCTTTGTTACTACAGCTTCATTAATATTTCATTACAGTACTTCACAAGTTTAATTACCCTCAGTTTTGTCTTTCTGGTTGAAAGATTATTATTCTTGTTTACAGGAAACATCCCTAGTCTCCCACCACCCAATGAGATAATGAATTTTTGAGAACAGGGAGCATGTCTCACTAATGTTGGTATCCTTGGGGTTAAAGCAATGCTTGACACATTAAAAGGTGCTCAATAAACGCTTACCACAAATATTAAATTAGATGAATAGAGAAATATAGTTATCAATCACCTATTGGCTAAAGACTAAAAAAATACACATTATGAGACAAACTAAAACACTGTATATAAAAGTAATGTTATTGAGGTATTTCTCTGCTATTACATATTTACATTTAAAGTATCTATTCAACAAAATAGAATACTTATCTAGAAATGGGATTGAAACATGAAAAATAATAATACACTTCTTCACAAAAGACTCATTTTTCGATAAAGTAAAATGACATATAACTACAGATCTTTTTCTAAATTCTAAGTGCAATTCCTTTAAATTTTATCATGTCCTATAATTTTAAGTTCTATTAATTTATTTTCCCTTGCTTTTATGATAGAAAAACACAATTTTCAAAAGCAGACCTATGGCAATAAATTTCTTATGGGGAAGATGTTTATATTTGACATTATTCCATGCACTATACCTAAACTATTACAATATGATAGTACTATAATTGAGATGATGACCAGATGACTCTGAACTTTTAGAAGGAAATAAAACAGACTAGCTATTCTGACATAAGTGCAACCAACTGATTAAGGTGAATTTATAAGATATCTTCAAATCATATGATAGAATATGTGTGGCTGTGAACAGTACTATGATTTATTGGAGTAGTCTTCCCAGAAAAATAGAGAGAAATTTCAAAGTATCAAAATCGAAAGATTTTGTAGAAAAATGTGTTTGAAGAGGAAAGAAGCAATCTCAGAGATATAGGAATGAATTTCCACAACAAATAAAAATGAAGTTTTGGGGGTGCCTGGGTGGCTCAGTGGGTTAAGCCTCTGCCTTCAGCTCAGATCATAATCTCGGGGTCCTGGGATCGAGCCCTGCATCAGGCTCTCTGCTCAGCAGGGAGCCTGCTTCCTCTTCTCTCTCTGCCTGCCTCTTTGCCTACTTGTGATCTCTCTCTCTGTCAAACAAATAAATAAAATCTTAAAAAAAATGAAGTTTTTATAACACATATCCAGTACAGCTGTATTAATGAAACATGTTGAATATCTAGTTTCTTTAACCCTGATAGAGCACTAATAAAACTGTTCCTACTATAGAAAGTATGGAAAACAAATTAATTTCCAAATGCAAGTTACTAGTATACCAATGCTACCTCAAATAATTTCCAGTGACTCTTAATTACCAAAAAGAAAAAAAAAAAAAAAGAAAAGAAAGAAAAGAAATGAGATGTCCTTGGGAAATTCAGTAATTTAATAAATATTTACAGAACACCTAAAATACACCAACAGGTGCTCTAAGAACTAGGAACTAGGAAACAATAAACAAGATGTACAAGGTTTCCCAACAATAAAACACAAGACAGTGATAAAAGCAATACAAAAAGACTGGAAGATAATATATGGAGAATGATTGTGTCTACAATTCCAGGTGGTGAGGGAGGCCTCTATGAGGAACTGACATTTAAAGTTGAGCTCTGAATGACAAGAAATCTGTTACCTGAAGTTTGAGAGAGAACATTCAGGTAGAGGGAGTAGCTACTGCAAAGGCTTTCAGATAACCACAAACTTGCCAAATTTGGGGGGGATAAAAAGGCTACTGGTCTGGAACATAGACAGTGAGGGGGCAAACAATAGGACATGGGCCGGGTCATGAAATTAACTTAGTTCTCACAAAAAATTAAAAAGAATAAGTAATCACTAATATTTCCATTATCATAATCAAAACAATTCATTAGCAAAAGATTTGGCTAATATTAGCAATTAAAAATAAATCAACCAAATAAAAGGGTGTAATAAATGTAGAGTTCACTGCAATAAATAAACGAAATTCATCTTTGAATCTTCTTGGTTAATAATAACTTATTACCTGTTGCTTTTCTCCTTCGTTCATCTTTTTTATCCTTTTTACTTGTATTAATACTTTCTAAAATGGAGACCTGTTTCAGGTCTTCTTCAGTGATTAAATGAACAGGATTATTTTTCATTTCCTGAAATAAAACATGCTTTTCTTGGTAAGCAAAAATATATGGCATTACAGAAAACATAAAATAGTTAGTTACATACTCAATTATTATTATTCATCCTAATTATTCTTGTTTGATCTCATTGCTAAGAAGAACTATAGAGCCTGGTCCAACAGTTGCCACTCTGAGACTATTTCTCCTTGCCAAAGATCAGTCTCTTCCCTTGCTGTTCTTGACTTTTTGAACCTGTGATCAAAAAATAAAAAATCCTATCTGGTCCCTGAAAAACTGATCATACAGCAAACGCAATCCTCTTCAGCTGATTTGGCTTCTTTACCACTGCTTACTGGGTGACCTTGCTCTTTTTCTCTTTGAGGCTCCCAAGTCCAGTGCCACTTGGGTACCTGAGATTACAAAATCTCTATCCTCCAACCTAACAGAACGAGCATGTAGGATGAGTTGTACACTTAATCATATAATTTGTTTTTTCCTCCAGACTCATTCCTGATCTCTGCTTTTTAAAAATTTATGTTAAGACTAATGACCTATTTCCATGTTCAGAAACTGTTTTTTCAGCATGGGACAGGGTTCTAAATCTGCAATGACAAAAGTACATTTTCATGTTAAAAATGGTGTTTCCCTTTTGGTTTCCTAAAGAAAAAGGTTTAGAATGTTGACAGTTCAAACAGCAGAATCACCTTTTTTTTTTTTCCCCTCAAAGTTATTTTTGTAGTTGGAAGGAGGAGCACAAAGAATGAAAACTGATGACCATGTTTTTATCTTAGTGCAAATAAAAATAATGTAGCCATTTAGTGACTTGGGAGATATTATGTGCTACACTTTTGGTATACATCTCTTCTTTATTTTAATTTAAATTTATCTTTAGAAAGGAGAAAAGAGGCATCATCATCCTTCCTTTGAAGATGTGGAAACTGGAGGTCTATTTGTCCAAAGTCGAACAGTAAACAAGGTGAGAATGGAACTCAGGTGTATTGGTAACAATCTTATGTACTTTTACTCTGCTGCTTTGTAGGCAAGACAGAAAATTATCTCTCTTTTTTAAACTATTAAAGAGTTTAATAGGAATAGAGATGAATACAAATTATTTACATACTTAATAAGCTCTCATGGACTTATTAACAGTGTAAGATAAATAGGCTTGTTCTGCCTATCGTGAGCAGGCTTTATAAGTAGATGGGGCTGCTAACTAGAAACATGAATTGAACAGTCATTAAAGCAGACCTGACCGGACCCTGCTTCTAGAAATTATGACAGCACTTGCTCTCAGGAACTAATCCATTTTTGATAGTATCAACAATTTCTTTCCTCAGTAAGTTATCCCATTTGTGCATCCTAAATAGGTAAAATTAATAAGGCTCTACCTGATTTAGTAAATAAATAGTATAGTGATTGATAGCTATACTGTATACTTGTACATATAATCCACAGATATAATTTTTGTGGATTTCAATGTTGGACCAATACCCTTAGGAAACTTAACTGTGAAATGTATAATTTCATTTATAGGATTTCAATTTATAAAATTATTATACATTATAAAATTATAAATGTAATAATCATAACTATAAATTTATAAATTTTATAAAAATATAAAATTATATAATCAGCTCCCTAAGTTCTAACTTGTATGTCCTGATGGGAGTGAAGAAGAGGAAAAACAAATCCAGAAGAAATAAAAAGGAACGATGCATTAAAAGGAAATGATGCATGAAACACAGTGTTCACTTTCGGGTGTATGCTGCTTACTCCATTTTTCAAAAAATGTCAGATGATTCTAAGGTGAAAATCCTATTAAGATTAGTAGGAGAAAGGAAATCTGGCTTACCTTTTCAGCTTTCTGGTGCATCAGTTCACTGAAGAGTTCTGTGCAGTTATTTATGAATTTTTCACTGACTACAACAGTGTCACTAAAAACTACAGCTGAAGCCTGCTTGCTGAATGCTCTCATCACCTGCTGAAGCAACATGGCGGCATCTTCGACTGATAAAGAACTGGGTAACAGAGGCTAGAAGCAGAAACAAAGTGAAAACAAGTATAATTATAATAACATACAGATAAACCATTTGTTACATATATGCCCTCCCTAGGTGATCTCATTAAGTCTAATAGCCTTCAGAACCATCTCTATGCTGACAACCTCCCAAACTGTATTTCTGCGTTCATTATCATTCTGAGCTCTGGAGTCATATGCCCTCTGTCTCCCTAACATCTCTGCTCTTGTGCCTAACAGGCATCTCAAATTCCACATGTCCAGAACGACACTGATTGCAGCCGCCTACCCACCAACACCTAGTTCCCATCCACCTTTCTCCATTGTTCCCCCATCTCAATTAATGGTACTGTTCTCCATGCAGTTATCAGGCCCCAAACCTATATGTCATACTCAGTTCCTCTCATAAACCCATAAACAATCCATCATCAAGTCCTGACAACTTTACCTACAAAACAGATTTCTTAGCTCCTTGGACTATCTGAAATTACTGTTTTCATTAACTATCTCCACCTAGGAAACTTGTGTGGGCACCACATTCCTAGCAGGTAAAATGGTTCCTTGCACACAGACGGTACTTAAAATTTGTTAAATGAATGAATGGAACACCGAAATCTGGAACCTCTGGAAACTTGCGTATCCAACAAGTAATTTTTTACTTTATAAAGACAATTTGGGCCCTGCCTAGTAATAATGGGATGGCCTCTTGTTTCTTTCTCTTCACCTGTACTTTTCTCTTTGGCATAATAAAGGCAGGTCAATACTGAACATTGAAGTAAAACACTAACAGGGCTAAAGCAGGTCATGTTAGTACATGAGCAGAGATTAATGAATGGATAAAGGATACACAAATACTATACAGTGGCTAATGCCAATAAACTTGGATAAGATTGTAAATACTTGGATAAGATTTTGAGAAATCACATCAGTATCAATGGCAAGACTGTTATGAGTATTATATTGTTTGCTTACTTGTTTTGAGATTTATGGAATTCTAGATGTTGACTATCCATATCTAAAAGGTCATTCTACCTCAAAAGCTAAAAGTCTTTAAGCATAATTAAGATTGTTTTTGCCATAACAATGTCTGCTAGAATTTGGCTACAAAGCCAAGACTATCTTTATGTATCCTAACTATTAAAATGACCACATACTAGTGAGTATCAGTTATCATTGGTTTAAAGAAAAATTAACAAGAAGAAGATAAAACATACTGCAATATCAACCCATGTTCCAGAGCTGATGGCTTCCTCTACTGATGCTTCCACCTGATCCACAAGTCCTTGACCAACACAAGCTGCTTTCAAAAACAAGAGTTGTGTTGTCTTGTATCTTTTCTTTATGTAGCTCACAGCATCTGGGATTCCAAGTCTGGACAAAGCATCAAATTCTAGAAATACATCACAAATAGAAATGGAATAGAATCCATTAGAACAAAATTGTCAATCATTCCTGTCTTTTAGAAATCCTAGAAAAAATGAGTTCTACTAATATCTATTCTTTGTGAATGCACTTCCAAATTTTTATTACTAAACATAGCTGTAGAAAAATTAGTTCAAATAATTCCTCAATCCCAGCTATGTCACACCCTCTCCAATTGAGGGGTCAAAGGGAAACATGAGAACTACAGATCAAAAAAGTAGAAATGGGGGTGAAGGAGAATGTAATAATTTACAGAAACAAAAAGTAGAATTTATTTTGCTTATTACAGTTAACTAAAGGTATCAGACAACTTAAGACAAAGTAATTCCCTAGTTTAATTTAAACTAGACTTAGCATATAAACAAAAGTAAAAAAAAACAAAAAACAAAAAGACTTAAATTTACAGCCATTAAAGTTACTGGAGGTATCTATTGTACTCTCTGCCCCCAAATAATCTATTTAAGAAAACTGATTATAACAAAGTTCTAATCCAAGTCCATGGTTGAAGAAACTGAAAGGTACATAACAGAAAGTGAAGAAAACATTAAGTGAAACCCAGTATTCTAGTATAGATTTAAATTGTTTGAACCATTAGTATCTTACACGTTTATTACTGAGAAAGCAACTGATTTCTTACATGATTTGACTTGGGTAATGAAACTGATCAAACTAAGTGAGCTACATGTACATACATAATGTATATGAATATTATATGTAATATACATATGCTAATTGTTTTAATGATTAAGTTCAGTCAATCTACTTTACCCAAATGACAGAACCTCAGAAAAAGGAGAATAGCTTCAGCGTTTGTGAAGAAGTGAGTGACTAATAAAAATGCACACTGTAAAGCTGATAGCCAATAAAGTATTTCTAAGATTATGTATCTGAATAATTGGGCAACTTCATAAAATATAAGATATAATAAATAAGATTATTTTCTGTGACTTAAAATATACTTGAAATTGTAATAGTATCACATCACTGGAACACTGGTAACAATCAATACCAGTTTTGGCCTTCCCATATTACAACTGTTCAGTAACTATGAAATTAAACTTAGTTCCAAAACCAACAAAAATCTGCAATTCGGCTACTTTTACATTCACAGAGAACCATTATAATCTTTTGTCAATAGCAGAGCATGTGTGTACTCCCAGGACTAATAAAGTACTTGCTAAGAACGTGTGCAATATAAGAAAGAAATTTTAGTTTCAAATACAAGAAGAAATAGTTACCTAGATAGCCATTCTGTCTGAGAAAGGAATCCACCCAAGTACTTTGTGTTCTGGAGTAAATGTCAGGGACAAACACCGCCTTATCCTGTCTCCCACCAACCACAGTGCCTCGTAAACGTCCACTATTAACGAGTTCCTCAAGCACAGCTTAAAACAAAACCAAATACAAATAAATCAGAGCAGGTATAAATGTCAGAGAGTAAAACACTATTTCACAATTTAGTTATTCTCCTTTAAAAAAGCAATTTTAAAGTTTAATTGCATAAATGAAGACTTTATATTTTAGACAAAACTTTCTTGCCATTTATGAGAATAATCAGGTCACAAATTTGGGAAATTCTGGCAATTAGCTAAAAGTACTGAACTTGTAACTCAAACTGGTTAATATTAACATTGAATTTTTTTTCAAAGATTTTATTTATTTATTTGACAGACAGAGATCACAAGTAGGCAAAGAGGCAGGCAGAGAGAGAGGGAGGGGAAGCAGGCTCCCTGCTGAGCAGAGAGCCCGATGCGATGCGGGGCTCGATCCCAGGACCCTGAGATCATGAGCTGAGCGGAAGGCAGAGGCTTAACCCACTGAGCCACCCAGGGGCCCCTAACATTGAATTTTTTAGTTAAGAGCAATTTGGGGGGAAAAAATGCCATTATTTATATGTTTGAAAGTGGATGACTGAACACTTTGAGAATAGATAATATGCAATCACTAAGTGTTTCCAAATTCAGTTTTCTCATATTTAGAACATTTAAGACACCTGGATCACATTAGAATCAACTGTGTGAAATAAAGCCATGAAAAAAAATTTTTTTAATTTTTTTTAAAGATTTAATTAATTAATTAATTAATTTGACAGAGGGAGACTCAGTGAGAGAGGGAACACAAGCAGAGGGAGAGGGAGAAGCAGGCTTCCCACCAAGCAGGGAGCCCAATGTGAGGCTCAATCCCAGGACCGTGGGATCATGACCAAGCCAGAGGCAGATGCTCAACTACTGAGCCACCCAGACACCCCAAGCCATGAAAATTTTTATGTTATTATATTTCTACTTTTTTCTTTTTATGTCATTACATTTCTATGGTTTAAATTGCAACATATGTAAGAGAAGTATAATGCTTAGGTTAAGAGGATGGATCTAGATTTGGACACCCTTTAAAAGTACAAATCTCAACTCTGTCACCTACTCCCTGACAAAAACTGGGCAAGTCATTTTACTTATGCTTCCATTTTCTCAGCCATGAAATAGAGATAATAGCAAGTGTCTCCAAGAATTGTCATATTCAAGTAAAGTGCTTGGAATAGTAGCTGGCGTATGATAAGCACGCAGTAAATTTTAACTAAATATCACCACCACCACACATCATCATTAATCACTCTCATCATCGTCAAAAGGCTAATGCCAGTCTGAGACCTGGATAGTACTGCCATTAACATAAAATACACGCTTTTTTATTTAAACCATAACATTCAACTAAACATTCATTTAACTAAACCATAACATTTAACTAAACATAAACATTCAAACATTTCATTGTTTCATTTCATTTCATTACCAAAATACCCTGAGAGAAAGACAAAAGCAGATAGGAAGGAGTTATTTCTAAGCAAATTAGAAAGCACAGTCAATACATGACTGGCAAAGAAATGTTCATGAAAATCAGCCTTTACCAGAAATAAAAATTAGCTTATATGAGTTACACGATTTTGGTGCTGAGTAAATTAGGATACATTAGAAAAGTCTAGATTTTTCAACAGATTGCAACAAATAAATTTCGTGACTGTACAGCACAAATCCGTGCTAAATTAAAAGTTATCAAGTTATCAATTATTACTTGAAAAACTACATGAAATCCCACCAATCGCCAATTCGTAGATTCCAATATATGTCACATTTTTTTTTTCTAAAGATTTTATTTATTTATTTGACAGACAGAGATCACAAGCAGGCAGAGAGGCAGGCAGAGAGAAGAAGGGAAACAGACTCCCTGCTGAGCAGAGAGCCTGATTCAGGGCTTGATCCCATGACCCTGGGATCATGACCTTAGCTGAAGGCAGAGGCTTTAACCCACTGAGCCACCCAGACGCCCCATATGTCACATTTTTACTTTTAAATTTATTAAACAAAAAATTTAACTCCACATTCTGAAAAATATAGAGAATTAAAACTAACTTCTGGTTTTAAACATGAATTTCTTTTCTATCCTTCATTTTAATTCTTCTATTTGCACAGATATCTGAGCCAAAAGATTAAGTCATTGTTTTTTATTTCCACCAAGACTTTTAAAAAAACCCTCAAAACCTGGTAACAGCTTCACAAACACACACATAATATAGGTAATGAATCAAGACTATTCTGGAGATATTACAATGTTGTTTAAATGCTAAGAATATATTTTTACTGGTATCTTCTTTGTAAAATGTTTTTATTTCTTAAAATATTTTATTTACTTATTTATTAATTAAGTAAGCTCTATGCCCAATGTGGGGCTTGAACTCATGACCCTGAAATCAAGAGTCGCATGCTCCACTGACTAAGCCAGCCTAGCACCTCTGTAAAAATTTTTTAGACAAACACTATTTACTTTCATGTTAGAAAATGTAGCAAGAATCTGTAAGAAACAAAGTGAAAATTATTCTTAATCCTACAATTTTAAATATCTCTCTATAAATATATATGCATAGCAGTATTTTACACACACACACACACACACACACACACACACACACACACACACACAGAGTTTGTTTTTCATTCTATTCCTTTGGGGTAGCCAACACTAAATGTTTGGTGGATATAACATATATATACATGAAAATTGGTATAGAGAAGCTTTTCAATGAAATATTTTAGTTATGTAAGTTTTAAGGTTAAAATAAGTCAAAACGTGAAAAATTAGTTATGTTTCACTATAATAGTCTATTTAGCAGTTAATTAAGTGACATATAATTTAAAGCAAACTCACAGTAAAGCAGCTGCTCTTGAAATCCATATTTTGAAATGAGAGAATTTAATGCTGTAGGCCTTTATGGAAAGAAAGAAAAAGACCTTAGTCATTCTAGAGTTACACATATTTATGAATTATAAAAATAACTAGGATAACTAGTTTTTATGAAAAACACCAATTAATTAAAAAGAAAAATGAAGGCAAAAATAACACCAGATTTTACAACATTAATCAGAATTACACTACTGAAATTCCAGGGTAATTGATTTGTATTCACAATCCAGGATCAATTCACTTTCTCACCAAATTCCCACCTCAGATTTAGTGATATCTGATCAGCTTTTATTTTATGTTTTTCTTTATTCCAGTCTTTCTCTCTGGGAGGCTCTTTCTCCACCTAGGAATAGCCAGGTGAATGTTATCTGATTCTGTTTTTGAAGAAAAGTGTAATTATATATGTAGTGAAAGGAATCTGGAATGAAATTCTCCCAGATTATGTGGATGACTGGAAGGGAGCCACTTAAAATGCTCCTTTTTGTTTATCACTATTTTCTGTAATGACTGCTTTAAAAAAACAAAACAAAACAAAAAAACTCCAGCTTTAATGAGGCATAATTTACATACAATTCAAGCATCTTAATAAATGTATGAAGTTGAGGAATCATCACTATAGCTCTCAAGTCTAGAATATTTCCATCACCCAAATAATTCCTGCACAGATGTTTATAGTTAATTCTTGCTCTACCCCTAGTCCTAGAGAACCACTGATCTGCTTTCTGCCTCTACATACTTGCCCTTCTAGAAATTTCATAGAAATGGAATCAATATATGGTCTCTTATGTCTGGCTTTTTTCACTTAGCATCATTTTGAGGTTCATGCATGATGAAGCCTAAATCAGTATTCACTCCTTTTTATTGCTGAATAGCATTCCCTGTATGAAGATACCACATTTTGTTTATTCATCCATCAGACGATGGACATTTGGATTGTTTCCAGTTTGGGGCTATTATGAATAATGCTGCTACAAACATTGTTTTTTCGTGCCTTC
Source organism: Enhydra lutris kenyoni (assembly GCF_002288905.1). Taxonomy (NCBI): domain Eukaryota; kingdom Metazoa; phylum Chordata; class Mammalia; order Carnivora; family Mustelidae; genus Enhydra; species Enhydra lutris. Next base: position 18,141,619 of record NW_019154142.1, read on the forward strand.
GTGTGGACATATCTCTTCATTTTTGGGGGTAGATCCCTGCGAATGCTTTTCTTTTATAATAATTATCTTTTTTTTTTTTTAAAAGATTTTATTTATTTATTTGACAGAGATCACAAGTAGGCAGAGAGGCAGGCAGAGAGAGAGGAGGAAACAGACTCCCTGTTGAACAGAGAGCCCGATGTGGGGCTCGATCCCAGGACCCTGAGATCATGACCTGAGCTGAAGGCAGAGGCTTTAAATCACTGAGCCATGCAGGTGCCCTAATTACTTTTTTTTTTTTTTTAAATAAGGGAAATTATAAAGAAAACAACACAGACTTTCTTTTTATGACTATTTTTTTCCCCCTATTCATTTTAAGCCAGTTATGCTTGTTTTCTGGTTTAGGTTTATAGTCTATGTTTTTATTTTTATGCATATAACTAAGAGACTTTTAAGTTATTCCAAGTACTCAATTGATTACTGAAGATGTTATGAATTTTCTAACAAACTTGGGAGGGCAGAAACATTTGTCTGAATATGAATTGATATTTAAAACCCCTATGCTTGGGCATTTTGGCTAAATTATTATTTTTACCAAATTTTCATGCAGATTATTTATTTTTTACTAAGTTAATTTATCCTACTGTTTCAGCTAAATTATCTAGAGCCCCCAAACCAATCAGGTCTATTTAGGTGCTTGAAGTTTGCTCTCTGCTTATATTATAATTATTACAACCTTCTCATGTTTTGTGTTTTGTTTTCTGTTCCCTTCTAACTGAACACATCCCTACAAAAATGTGGAGGGCTCCTTGAAGGACTTTATCTTAAAATTTCTGCGTGTATAACTTATTGTGGATTTTCAGTAAACATGTAATTGAACTGCACAAAATTTCTAGCTTTTTTTGTACAATAAAACTTGGCTGTTGAATTTTTATTTCAATTTGGAATACAGTGTAGTTTAGTATACCTATATATGTCCCTGTTCTAAGTATTTCCTGTTCTTCTTTCTGGCTACCTATAACAACGATATAAACCCTTTTAAAACCAGAGATGAAGGTGATTTCTCTAAAGTTAGACCAGAAAAGTGGAGGGGGTTGGGGGCTCCTTATATTTAAGAGACAAATATGATGATATGGTACATTAAATGAAACTATCTGGAAGCCACACAGCCTAGAAAAATCTTTTGAGGCTCAGAATTTGTTTCGCCCTCATGCTTTAATAATACCTCTTCAAGGCTACTGTGAGTCAGAAAAAATATTATTTGCCAAACCTGATGGTAACTACGCTCACCACAATAATTAGTCAAAGAAAAAAAATCTGTCAATAGGAAATTATATTTTGAGCAAGTAATAAACACACACAGTACAAAAAAGGTACAAAACTGAATCCCCCTATATTCTCATCACTCAGCTACCCAGTACTCCAGAAACAACTACTGATACCAGTTTCTTGTGTCAGGAGGGCACAGGCTGTCGGAGCCTATGTGGACAAAGGAGGGTGTCCACACGGAATGACAGCTGTAGCAGCAATGGGGTATCAGTTACATAAAGGGGAATCACTCAAATAAGCAAATTTAGCTGACCCTTGAACAATGTGGATTTGAACTGCATGGGTCTACTTTATATGTAGATTTTTTTTTTTTTTTTAAGATTTATTTATTCATTTGAGAGAAAGACAGAAAGTAAGAGAGTACATGAGAGGGGCAGAGGGAAAGAAAGTCCAACCTGACTGAGCATGGAGCCTGGTGCCAGGCTCGATCTCATGACCCTGAGATCATGACCTGAGCAGAAACCAAGAGCCAGATGCTTAAAACCAACAGTGCTATTCAGGCGCCCCTATATGTAGATTTTTAAAATACACATATAGTACAGCACTGAAAATGTATTTTCTTTTTCTTATGACATTCTTGTTTTTTTTTTTTTGTAAGATTTTATTTATTTATTTGAGAGACAGAGTGAGTGAGCACGAGTGGGGGGGGATGGGCAGAGAGAAAGGGAGAAGCAGATTCCCTGCTGAGGAGGGAGCCCGATGACATGGGACTAGACCCCAAGACCCCAGGATCATGACCCAAGCAGATGTTTAACTGACTGAGCCACCCAGGTGCCCCATCTTTCTTATATTCTTATTATTTCCTTTTCTCTAGCTTACTTTATTATAAGAATAAGGTATATAATTCATATAATATACAAAAGATGCATTATTCAACTATTTGTCACTGGTAAGACTTCTGGTAAACAGGAGGCTGTTAGTAGTTAAGTTTTGGGGGAGTCAAAAGTTATTCCCAGATTTTCAACTGCAGTGTGGGGGTTGGTGACCCTAACCTCTGTGTTGTTCAAGGGCCAAGTGTATATTAAGGATAATGGGAAGTAGGTTTCTCAGGGCCAGAGAAGGGAGCTGCAAATATGGAAAAGGAGAAAACTAGGACAAAACTGGGTGCTTGGAAGGGAACTGGAAGTATCAGTGTGAACTCATGGTTTTCGATAAAAAATACAAAAATATAGGTAAATAGAGGGGTGTATACTAATGTGTCTGTGTATCCCCTAACTTTTCTGCTGAGGGGGCTTGGGAGAGGTGACAACCAAATAGCAATAACCAATTTAAGCGTCCAGATCTTGGTTTCTAAATAGTATACTCAACTAAGAAGAACCAGGCAGAGTTCCTTAAGGAAATGGCTGATTCTAGGTTTGGGGCAATAAAATTATGAGCTGAGCTTACAGCTTCTTGTTTTAACCAGAAAGAAGAGATGTGTTCCAAGAATGATGGGGTAATATTAAAAGGACACAGAAGTCAGCATGAAGGGTGGGCCAATAGCTAAATCAGAGCCAATTTAAAAGTATCTAAATAATGGTAATAGATTTTAATCCAATGGATAAAATAGGGAGCCATGAGTCCATACTGATTTAAACAAATGAATAAACTGAAAGTTTGATTAAAAAAAAAATAGCATAACTTATAAAATCTCAAACTGCCCTCCCCAAAATACTTAATTATAAAGGAAAAACAAGTAGCTTTATGGCAAGTGTAATAGATATCTCCTTACTAAGAAGTTATACTGCATACCATCAGTAACTAGAAAAATCTAAACTGTCTACTCCCTGCTAGGATTCAATAACAAGAACACAGAATTACTTTGGTTACATTCCTGTCAAAGATGCATAACCTGAATTAAGGAGTCAATCCCATTTACAATTGCACCCAAAACTATAAGATACCTAGGAATAAACCTAACTAAAGAGGCTAAGAATCTGTACTCAGAAAACTATAAAGTACTCATGAAAGAAATTGAGGAAGACACAAAGAAATGGAAAAATGTTCCATGCTCCTGGATTGGAAGAATAAATATTGTGAAAATGTCTATGCTACCTAAAGCAATCTACACATTTAATGCAATTCCTATCAAAATACCATCCATCTTTTTCAAAGAAATGGAGAAAATAATCCTAAAACTTATATGGAACCAGAAAAGACCTCGAATAGCCAAAGGAGTATTGAAAAAGAAAGCCAAAGTCGGTGGCATCACAATTCCGGACTTCAAGCTCTATTACAAAGCTGTCATCATCAAGACAGCATGGTACTGGCACAAAAACAGACACATAGATCAGTGGAACAGAATAGAGAGCCCAGAAATAGACCCTCAACTCTATGGTCAACTAATCTTTGACAAAGCAGGAAAGAATGTCCAATGAAAAAAAGACAGCCTCTTCAATAAATGGTGTTGGGAAAAGTGGACAGCCACATGCAGAAAAATGAAATTGGATCATTTCCTTACACCACACACGAAAATAGACTCAAAATGGATGAAGGATCTCAATGTGAGAAAGGAATCCATCAAAATCCTTGAGGAGAACACAGGCAGCAACCTCTTCGACCTTAGCCGCAGCAACATCTTCCTAGGAACATCGCCAAAGGCAAGGGAAGCAAGGGCAAAAATGAACTATTGGGATTTCATCAAGATCAAAAGCTTTTGCACAGCAAAGGAAACAGTTAACAAAACCAAAAGACAACTGACAGAATGGGAGAAGATATTTGCAAACGACATATCAGACAAAGGGCTAGTGTCCAAAATCTATAAAGAACTTAGCAAACCCAACACCCAAAGAACAAATAATCCAATCAAGAAATGGGCAGAGGACATGAACAGACATTTCTGCAAAGAAGACATCCAGATGGCGAACAGACACATGAAAAAGTGCTCCATATCACTCGGCATCAGGGAAATACAAATCAAAACCACAATGAGATATCACCTCACACCAGTCAGAATGGCTAAAATTAACAAGTCAGGAAATGACAGATGCTGGCGAGGATGCGGAGAAAGGGGAACCCTCCTACACTGTTGGTGGGAATGCAAGCTGGTGCAACCACTCTGGAATACAGCATGGAGGTTCCTCAAAATGTTGAAAATAGAACTACCCTATGACCCAGCAATTGCACTACTGGGTATTTACCCTAAAGATACAAACGTAGTGGTCCGAAGGGGCACGTGCACCCGAATGTTTATAGCAGCAATGTCTACAATAGCCAAACTATGGAAAGAACCTAGATGTCCATCAACAGACGAATGGATAAAGAAGAGGTGGTATATATACACAATGGAATACTATGCAGCCATCAAAAGAAATGAAATCTTGCCATTTGCGACGACGTGGATGGAACTAGAGGGTATCATGCTTAGCGAAATAAGTCAATCGGAGAAAGACAACTATCATATGATCTCCCTGATATGAGGGAGAGGAGATGCAACATGGGGGGTTAAGGGGGTAGGAGAAGAGTAAATGAAACAAGATGGGATTGGGAGGGAGACAAACCATAAGTGACTCTTAATCTCACAAAACAAACTGAGGGTTGATGGGGGGAGGGAGGTTGGGAGAGGGGGGTGGGGTTATGGACATTGGGGAGGTTATGTGCTATGGTGAGTGCTGGGAAGTGTGTAAACCTGGCGATTCACAGACCTGTACTCCTGGGGATAAAAATATATTATATGTTTATAAAGAATAAAAAATAAATTAATTAAAAAAAAAAGATGCATAACCTGAACATCAGCATGAAAAAAATAGCAGACAAGCAAAATTGAGCATTTTATAAAATAACTGGCCTATGGTATTAACAAAAGTGTCAAGGTTATGAAAGTAAAAAAAAGACCACGTTTAAGTGTTCCAGACTGAAGGTGCCTAAGGAGACATGACAATTAAATGCAATATATGATTCTGAACTGGGTCCTTTTACAGTAGAGGACATTATTGGAAAACTGGTAAAATGTGAATGAGCTCTGAGGACTAGACGGCAGGAATATATCAATGTCAATATTCTGATGTTTGTATTATAGTTATGTGGTTATATAGGACAATGCCCTTGTCTGTAGGACACAGACTAATATATCTGTGGTGATGGGATACTATGTTAGGAAGGAACTTCCTCTCAAATGGACAGAAAAAAAAAAGGTTCTCTTGCAATTTTCCTGTAATTGTGAGATGATTAAAAAAAAAAAAAAAAGGAAAAAAGAAAATGGTTGCACTAACTTGCAAACTTTCTTCTCTAACCTAGTCTTTTGTATCAGTGCCTTGCATATATTGGGTGCTCAATAAATGCTTTTGATTTGCTGAAGGACAAAAGAACAATGTCCCAGAAGGTAGTAAGAGTAGAGGAAGTGAGACTGGTTAGAAAGCTACTACAATAGTCCAGCTAAAATATGGACTGAAGTGGGAGGAATGGTCATGTCACATAAGTAAAGATTACATAAATCTTTAGAACACAGAATTCAAAAGCCTTTGTGTTCTGGAAAAGGGGGAAGTGAAACAAAGAATGGTGTAAAGGATGACTCCCAGGACTGTGGCAAAACCAACTGGATTAATAACATTTACTACTAAAATGGAAACAAAAGTGGAAGAATAAATTCAGGTGAGGTAGGGTGGGGCTCAGGGATAATGAGTTATTTTAAATATGTTTAAATATCCTGAATTAGAGGGACTTATAAAACATTTCAGTAGAGATCTGTGTGGGTAATATGAGTCTGAAATTTAAAAGGAAGGTAAAGTCACCTAGGAAGACAGTGCCACACTAAGAATAAAAGATGGCCTGAAACAAAACTTTAAAGGCTAGGAAAGGAGAAATACCCAGAAAAGGTGACTTATAAGGTACAACCAAAGGAGGTAAGAAGAAAGCAGTAAAATGTTATGTTAAAAACAAAAACAAAAACAAACAGGAGAGGAACATTTTAAGAAGACTTAACTGAAGTTAAATGCTGCTAAGTCAAGGAAAACAATGTCAGAATGTATCCATTAAAGTTCATGATATTGACGTCATTACTTTGTAACCTGGTAAAAGCCAGATGGGCGAGGTAAGAAGGCATCAACTCTTGACATGGTTTACTTTAAGGAAAGGGACAAACAAGGTGGCAGACAGAGTGGAATATGGGGTTGAGAGAGATTTGATTGTTTTATTTTTATTTTTATTTTTTTTAAAGATTTTATTTATTTATTTGACAGAGAGAGATCATAGGTAGACAGAGAGGCAGGCAGAGAGAGAGGGAAGCAGGCTCCCTGCTGAGCAGAGAGCCCGATGCGGAACTCGATCCCAGGACCCTGAGATCATGACCTGAGCCGAAGGCAGCGGCTTAACCCACTGAGCCACCCAGGCGCCCGATTTGATTGTTTTAAAATGGGAGAAATTTGGACCAAAAGCCACTGAGATAGTTAATGACACAAGAGAGAGGACATAATTGAGACTGTCCTCCATATTGGAGAGTCACTCAGGGTCCACATATTTCAGAAATTCTTTTTTATTTTTTTTTGAAGATTTTATTTATTTGAGAGAGAGCAAGAGCGAGAGAGAGGGCATGAGTGGGGTAAAGGGCAGAGGGAGAAGCAGACCCCTGCTGAGCAGGGAGCCCAAAGTGGGGCTTGATCCTGGGATTTGGGGATCATGATCTGAGCTGAAGGCAGACGCTTAACCAACTAAGCTGCCCAGGCACCCCCATTTTCAGAAATTCTTATTTTAGAAAAGTTCAAGTGATTTTGAAATGAACATTGTTATTCATTAGAACTGTAGGATGGCATTTCGTCTGAAATCATCTAGTCCCCTCTGAGGTTCAAAGGAGTTAGGTAACTGACTTATCTGCTGCAGCTCACATGGTTACTGTATGATAGAGCTAGGGCCTGAGGACTTCTGACTTTAAACGGCATGCTCCTTCCATGATCCCAGGATGACTTCATATACCCCTCTAGTTGTTCTGTAGACCCACATCTGGGGTTATGAGGTTGATTAACATGGGGAGTGGAAGGAGATGTGGGTTGGATAGAGTCTGGCTACATTCTAGGGCTCTGGAATCCCCACTCCCGTTTCACAGAAGGAACCAATCCTTCTGTATGTCTAAAAAATTAGGGTCCTGAATGAGATTTTTAATTAAAAAACAAAAAAAAAGAAAGAAAAGAGAAAAAGCTCATAGGGGAAAAAAAAAAAGCAAACCGTGGTCAAAGATACGTAAAAATATACCTATTTTAAAACAGGCTTAAAAAAAATGAAATAGGCTTACCGGGTAATGGCACTGAAAAGTCCACGGATGCGTGCTTTATGTCGAGCTACGAAAGCTTCAGTAAATATTACTCCTCTGTTATCAAGATCAATGTGTCCATTAATAATTCTACCTAGTCGCTGAGTTAGTGCCTGGGGGTAAAGATGCAAATTTTTATTAATTTGAAAGAACAAAATTATACATATATAATTGTATAGTCTTAATAAAGTCATGCGGCTAGTTGATGTTGTATTACCCATACGATTGAAAATTTCAACAAACACAAATTCAGAGGCTCTATAAGCTAAAATGAAGATTTAGGATCTAGGAAACTTTATGTCAGAGCAAAATCGAGAATTCAGTGAATCAAATAGCTAGTATCTTAAAAGGCTTTGCTACTTGCTAAGAAGGGCTATTTTTTTTTTAAGATATTTTTTATTTTTTTATTTTATTTTTTAAAGATTTTTATTTATTCATTTGATAGAGAGCACAAATAGGCAGAGAGGCAGGCAGAGAGAGAGGGGGAAGCAGGCTCCCTGCTGAGCAGAGAGCCCGATGTGGGGCTCCATCCCAGGACCCTGAGATCATGACCTGAGCTGAAGGCAAAGGCTTAACCCACTGAGCCACCCAGGCGCCCCTTTTTTAAAGATTTTTTAAAAATGTATTTATCAGAGAACAGAGAGCGAGCATGCGAGCGCACAAGCAGGCAGAGGCAGAGAGGGAGAAGCAGGCTCCCTGCCAAGCAAGGAGCCCATTGCAGAACTCGATCCCAGGACCCTGGGATCATGACCTGAGCTGACGGCAGCGGCTTAATCCACTGAGCCACCCAGGTGTCCCAAGAAGGGCTATTTCTAATGTAAAATAAAAGTGACTGCTTAAACAATTTTCTAGATATAGGCAGCCTGAAACATAAAGGCAGCCAACATATATACATGGGTCTTCAAGAAGACCCTATCTGGAGCTTTGAACACAGAGTAAAATAAATTTAATTCCAAGATTCTGAAACCTACGCAAACATTAAGACATAAAAAGTTCTCTTCTCTGATGCAAATATTAACAAGTTTATCTGTGCCCAGAGATCTATACTAGCAGATAACATGATTCCCTGGTAATCCCGAGAATATTTCTAGGACTAGGGCTGGGGTCAGGTACATCTGAAATAAGTCTGGACATATTTCACATCCCAAGATGAGTTAGCACTACTCAGGGGAGTAGCTGATACTTTTCTGATATAGAAAAATGCATTTCAACAATTTCTTAATGAGCTTTTAGAATACTGCCTGTGATAGTCAGAAAAACTAGAACTGAAAATATTAAGAACACATACACATTTCCAGAATGTGTCAACAGTGCAGTTTCCTAAGAAATCATTTGGGTCTGTTCTGATACTCCTAAAACGTGTTTTAAAAATAAATTTTTGACCTTCTGTTATTAAAATATATTTGCTCACTTAAAATAAAACTTAGGCTCTTGAAATGCTATATAAAATAGGTCTGTATTCAAATGGTATTTTAGATGCCATAATAGGAAATCATTCTTTCAAAAAATGGGTGAGTAAATCTGTTTGTATTATAAATTAGTCTCATGCAATTATGGTTTGTATAATTTTGTAAGCTGAATTTTCTTGAAGTGATATATACCTAAGAAGAGATTTGGCTTTTCTCTTATTTATTCCAGTAAATACAAAACAAAATCATCATTTATTGAGTACCTCCATTGTTCCAGACATCTCACTAGATACACCATGTGTATAACCTTACTAAGTCTATGAAAAAGCTAATTATTCTCATTTCAAAGATATGTAAATTGAAGCACCAAAGAGTTGAAATAATAAACACTAAATAACTAAACAGTGGCATAAACGAATTCAAATCAAAGCCTGTTTAACTCCAAAGCCCATGCACTTTCCATTGTACAAAATAAATGTCTGGGGGCGCCTGGGTGGCTCAGTGGGTTAAAGTTTCTGCCTTCGGCTCAGGTCATGGTCCCAGGGTCCTGGGATCGAGCCCCGTGTCGGGCTCTCTGCTCGGCGGGGAGCCTGCTTCCTCCTCTCTCTCTACCTGCCTCTCTCTCTGCCTACTTGAGATCTCTGTCTGTCAAATAAATAAATAAAATCTTAAAAAAATAAATAAATAAATAAAAAATAAATGTCTGTAATTCTAAAATACCAAACACTTTAAGAACAAAGAAATAATCATTTCTAAATGATCTCATCAGAGCCATAAATGTTCAGAAATATCCCCCAAATAAACTGCTACAACAGCAATAGTCAAATACTTGCAAAAAATCAAGTAAGGATACGAAAATCCAGTTTTTTTCTTCCAATTAAAATTCTTTATTTATCTGAAAAGATATTATATTATTAAGAAAAAATACCTGTGTCAGAAAGTTTCCAGGAAGATCATAGGTTTTACACAGCTCTGATATGGTGACCTGACCACTTTCTTGTAATTTATCATTTACCTCTTCTGCTAACCGATCCAAATAGTTCCTAATAGTTAAAAAAACAAAACAAAACAAAACAAAAAGTAATGATTTTCCTCTTTTATGTTTAATTTCTGTGCAATAAAATATGCCAACAAAATAGTGAATAGGGTATGTTTAGGTAAACTTGATTCGTGACTCATATTCTCAAGATTATTTTTTTCTTATCCATGTAAATATGTAAGGTCAATCAAATGATAAGTGCTGGGATTTTTTTTTTAACAATGTAAATACAATGTAAATTCCTTCAGTCATTTTTCATTAATATTTTTGGAAGAATGTTTTGCTTTCAGAGTTAAGATCGTATAGGAAAGATCATAAAAGTTATGTGTTGTGCTGCTTTAAGATAACAGGAAAAAAAATCCAACTTTTTATTATTTCCAAGTACTCCATACAATCAAGCATTTATTAAGTACAATGATCCTAATAATGAAAATCAGCACTATGAGAGTTCTAAACAAAATGCCAAACTGGTCACAACTGTTCTAAATTTAAACACTAAATTATTTTTAAATTTAAACACTAAACTGTTCTAACTGTAAACATGAAAAAAAATAAATACAAAAAAGTGCTCTTAAATACTGTACTTACTCATCTATCAGTTGTCCCAACACTAACTGAACATGTTTTTCTGATTTTACAATGTCACCAATTCTACTTTCAATATGAGTCAGATCCACATTAATTACCTGGAAAATAAATAAAATTCTGTTAGTGATAAGTTCATATTGTTTCTTGAGTTTATTACATATTAGAACTATAATATTACATATTAGAACTATAAATACAGTTACTATTAGAACTATCTTCTTAAAAACTTTCTCTTAGATGAATTTCAAATTAATTTGAAATATTGTGAAAAAGTCTCAGTCAAATAAAAAATTAGAAGCTTATTGCTTACTTTCATTTCTGAACAATACATTTTCACTTGCTAGTAAAGTCTGCATTAAGAAGCTATATTTTCATACAACAGGCACCACTTACACAAGATTTTCCAGCCTCTTGTATATAGTGTACCTTGCTAATGACATGCACACTTATATTTTCTAGAAATATCTTCTACTTTTAAAAATATTTTTCTACTCCTTTCATATACTAAAAGCATGTGAACATGAAAATTATTTTCCTCTCCAAATTGCATTAACTCTGTGACTACATAAAATGACAACTATGAGTTTATCTGGTAAAGAATAAGCAAGTAACTGAGAAAGAAGAATTTATTTTTTATTTATTTATTTTTCTAAAGACTTTATTTATTTATTTGACCGACAGAGATCACAAGTAGACAAGAGAGGCAGGCAAGGAGAGAGAGGAGGAAGCAGGCTCTTGGCAGAGCAGAGAGCCCGATGTGGGGCTCAATCCCAGGACCCTAGGATTATGACCTGAGCCGAAAGCAGAGGCTTTAACCCACTTAGCCACCCAGACGTCCCAGAAAGAAGAATTTATTAAATCATTTAATATATTAGAGCTTATTAAATTGATTAAATTTATTACTGAGGACTCTAAAACTATTTCTTCACAAACATTATACAAATACAATACCAGTATTAATGAATATTTAAGTCACACTATCAAAAACTTGAGAGAGGAAAAAATTTTATAAATTTAAAATTTACCTGTTGCAGATCAACAATGTTCACTCGACCTTTAAAGAAAAGACATCTATTAATGTCATATTTACATGTAAGTACACGCAAGCCAAAAACTGTAAATGTCGACAGATTTACATTATGGGCAGTCGAAGTCCTCCTTCTACAAAGGACATAAAGCCACAATAATTAATGTTTTCAAATACAAACCATTAGCTGAATAATTATTTATGGCTGAAGGCACAGGCAATAATTTATTTTTGAAGTTTTATCTGTCACATCAGGCCAGTAACAAACATCAACTGATACACAAGTTGGCCAGACCTACAGACTTAAGATTTACCTCCTATCACAATTTATCTCCTGTGACCAAAGGGATACAACTAAATTCAGAGGAACTTTTAAAAAATTTTTGGAATGAGTACATTTCCACCTATTGGCAAAAGAAAATCTGTTAAGTATTCCAAATTATAGCTAATATTTTATTAGTATTATGCTGGAAGATGAATCAGCACCAAGGGTATATCTGATAACATCTACTGAAGAGTTGTTTTCATAGTTGCTTCTATTTTAATCAAATAGTATTCAAATTAGCTCAGTAGTTTGTTCAGATTTTAAAAAGACAAAAACTTCATATGCTTGTAATAGCGTTTCCTACAATAGGTATAGCACCATACTGCTTGCTAATTTACAAATACATAAAGGTAAGTTTTTAAAGAGTGTGGTAGTATAGCCCCATGTTTCAACAATCTATAATCCTTTAAAATCTCTGTTCTCCTTTCATAATTACCACCTGATAATAGATAGCTAAGTAACCTCCCTTGAGTCACGCAATAAACTCATGAACTGTGAATAGAAACAGTTGATTAATTCACCTATAGGAAATATAACTCCTAAAAATAATATTATTATAATAATAATATAATTGGGTGGTCCTATACCCTCCAAATAATTTATTATCTATGTTTTAAGTTGTTTTTTCCCTTCCAAATAACCAGAGGAGAAAAATAAGGAATTACTTACCACCTCGGACATGTAGCTCGTCTCTCATTTCTTTACTAATTTGAGCTGGTGTAATATATTCCTTCCCATCAAGTGTGTGAACTACTTCTAGCTGTTTCTGAGCAATCAATTTATTCACAATCTCAATGCAGTTCCGCTCTGACAACCTGAGAGACACAAGAAGTTTTAAAATACACTCGATACATTTGTGCTTAACAATGCATGAAAACGGGCTTTTTAACCCACTGAGCCACCCAGGCGCCCCGAAAACGGGCTTTTTAAAAAAAAAGTTTGGATGAATAGTCACTAGGGTCTATATTACAAAATCTGTATCTCTTATTAGTAATAACCATACTGATTCAGTAAGTTAAAAACAACAACAACAACAACAATTCTTGGGAGCAAGCAGGTTTACATAAACTTAAATCATGTACCTAATTGGTACAAACCATTCTATCACAGAATTTCAAGTTTGCTCCCTCCTCTGGACCTGCTTCTACTCTTCAAATCTGAATAGAAAAGTGAGGACATATAATTTAGATAGGAAAAAATCCTGCTCTTTTAACTTCAATTTACAGTTTAAGGTCAATTAAAAAAAAAAAAAAAAAAACAGAATTTTCTTTTAAATTAACTGTGTGATTGTTTCTCTACTACTATTGGTCCGTAGGCAGGATATGGCCTAGGAAAACCATGATGGCAACTGTTATCCAAGCACTTAAGTATCTGCCCTAGTTTGCTCTCAGTGCTACAAAATACCGTATTAAAGGATTTAAGGTCTTCAAGCCCCAGAAGGCACAAAAACATCAAAGGTGAGAGACAGGCCACAGATAGATAGCATTCTGTTAACACTGTGTATGTGTTCTGTAACATAAAAAAAAAAGCAGAGTTAGGGTGCCCAGAACACATCTCCCCAAGGTTAGTGGGTTTGCAAGAAATGCCAGTGTCCAAGGAGTCCTTAAAAATGACAGATGGGACCATGGGTCTGGCCTAGCACAACTCTTCTGACGCACAAAAAGGCAAAATGTTTCAAAAGAGTCAACATAACATTCGCTAAGTACTGTATTTTGGCCTTAGCCTCTCCTCTCCGGCTTATTCTAGGTCAGGTAATGTACAATAGGCCATGATGCCATAGGGACTTGACGGGTAAATAAGGCTCAGAGGGACACTCTTAAAACAGCTTCAAGTCACCAGCCTCGGCCATCGAGAGGGCGGGGCGCGCCAGCTCCTGGCTTGGGCATGGCTGCGGGGTTCGGGGCGTAGAAGCTTTCGGGCTTCACCGCCGAGTATACTTGGAACTGCAATCCAGGCTATGCGAGATAGGAGAAGGCAGAAATGGTGACACAGGGTGGGAGGCTGCGGGGTCCAGAGCCAGGGATCCCCGGCCTCAGATCTCGCGTGGCTGCCAGGGGCTATTGTGGACTCCGCAACGGAGAGGGAGGGTCGGCACCTCTGTGTGGCCTCGGCGAACTGCGCCCGCTGGAAGTCAGCCGCCAACCGCCTAATCTCTTCCCAGGCGTCCGCCATCACAGGCCCACTCGCCGAGCCGCCGAAGAACTGCCGACACGTCAGCCTAAAGGCAGCGGGAGCCGAAGCGGAATAGGCCGCGCGGAGGGACAAGAGGCTCCTCCCCCGACGCAGATACCGAGCGCGCGCGGTCCGCGCAGGCAGGGGCGTGCCGGAAGAGCCGCGGCCCCGCCCACCTCGCATGGGCGGGGCGTTCTCCGTGTTGTGTAGCTACAGGTTTTAGCTTTTGGGAGACAGTACTGAAGGTAGGTACGCAAACTTTTTTTTTTTTTTTTTTGCACAAAGGTGACTAATTCGGGTACCATAAAGGCTGGGAATTGCTTTAATCTCATTCTGGATTTAGAATGTTACTTTTTCCTATTTCTCCTCTGGGGAAGGTTGGCTCCATCAAGCAATGAAGAAATAGAAACATACGATGATACGTATATACAGTTATGGATGAAATGAGAAGGCAAAGGACACGTTTATTTTGCTTTCCCCTGCATAGATACCAGTAAAAGTTATTTAATCTGGAGTAAATTTCTTGTCCCCTTTTACTTTTATACCAAAGTCTTCACTTTAAAAGAAAAAATTTGTCATTCCTTTTAACTGCATGCCCTATAGAGTTGGTGAAGGGGGATTGTTACAGTTTTTTTCCAATCTCAGTATCTTATTCGGGGTGACTCATATCCAATGCCACAAAGGTACTTGTCCAGTAGAGTTCCCAGCTTTATTTAAAATGCAGAGAACATAGTCACGAAACCTGTTACTAAGTACTGCCGCCAAATAGCCACACCATCTGGCCATGTGATTGCCAACAAAAAGGTGGAACAGCAGAAGTCAAGAAGGTAACTTGGAAGAGAGTGAGTGGTGTGGTTCCAAAGAGTATCAAGCTTCAGAACAACCAGAAACATTCATTCATATAACAAAGACTTACTGATTCTCTATCAGATACCATGGAATACTTTGGTTGGTAAGGCAGACATGATTTTGCCATAAACAATCTGTAAAACTAATAAAGCAAATTTTTAAAAAACATACTCAGTATACACTATAATGCAGTAGGGAGGTATAGTGTATCATGTGACCACTTGGCATTCAAACTTCTTCCTTACCATATAAGTCTCCATGAGCCTGGATTCTATTTTTTGGCAGCATCACACCACATGTGAAGTACTGGCCTAGACACACCAAACACTTTCAGGACTCCATATCATTCTGGAATGCCTGTTCTATTCCTCACTGCACCATACTCCCATTTATTTTGTAACTTATTTTTCCATGATGTTCCAGATTAAATAAAATAAATCTCTTTAATGAAATTAAATAAAATTCCTTTTTAAAATAAAATTCTTTAATGAAACCTTTTAAAATTTGTACAGTTATTTTGTATGCAGTGTCTCCACAATTCTTTATTCAGGTATCTATAATAGCAAGCAAAACTGCATTTCATTTTTACTTACTACATTTCTAAATAGTTTGAACTCCTCAATGTTCCATAGCATTAGTATGACAACTGGTACATAGTGCCTGATATATTTCATATATATTTAATAAATAAACCAGTGTAAATGTTTTGGTGCAGCATTTTATTTTGGTTTAATAATAACATTTATTCTCTTTTTTTAAAGATTTTATTTATCTGAAAAAAAAAAGATTTTATTTATCTGAGAGAGAGAGTGAGCAAGAGAGAGCTGGAGTGGGGGGAGGGGCAGAGGAAGAGGGAGAAGTAGACTCTCTGATGATCAGGGAGCCTGATATGGGGCTCAGTCCCAGGACTCCAGGTTCATGATCTAAGCTGAAGGCAGACAATTAACCAACTGACTCACTCAGGCAACCTCATTTACATTTATTCTTAGGCAATAATTTCTAAAAAAGGAATAATTTATGATTATATTTTCTAGAGACTAGACTAAAATGCTAGCCACTAGCAAGATGAAGCTATTTAAATTTTAATTAAAATTAAATAAAATGATACCAACAATGAACAAGTAGAATTTGAAATTGAAAACACAATGTAGACTACATTAGCACCACCAAAATGAAATACCTAGGCATAAATTTAGCGAAATAGCTACAAGATTTATATGAGAAAAACTACAAACTTTGATGAGTGAAATCAAAGAAGAACTAAATAAATGGGAAGGTATTCCATGTTCATGGATAGGAAAACCAAGGGGGGGGGGAATCTCATATTGTCAAAATGTCAATTTTCCTCTGATCTATGATTCAATGCAATCCCAATCAAAATCCCCCCCAAATTAATCGGTGGATATCAACAGACTTATTGTAAAGTTTATATAAATAATAATCAGAATAGCCAAAACAATGTTGAAGGAGAGCAAAAAGTTGGAGGACTGGCAGTACCCGACTTTAAGACTTACTATGAAGATAACCTAATCAAGATAATGTGGTATTGGTGAAAGAACAGGAAAATACATCAATGAAACAAAATAGAGGGACCAGAACTAGACCCACATAAATATAGTCAACTGATCTTTGACAAAGGAAAAAAGGCAATACAATGGAGAAAAGATACTTTTTTCAACAAATGTTGCTAGAATAATTGGACATCCACAGACACACAAAGGAATCTAGATGCACAAGTTACAGTCTTCATAAAAACTAAATTTGGATCACAGATCTAAATGTAAAATGCAATGATAAAGCCCCTAGAAGATAACTAGAGAAAATTTAGATGATTTTGGGTATATCAATGACTGTTTAGATACAATACCAGAGGTACAACACATGAAAGCAAGAATGGATAAGCTGGACTTGATTAAAATTAAAAACTGCTCTTCAAAAGTCAAAGTAAAGAGAATAGAAGATAAGATAAACTGGGAGGAAATAGTTGCAAAAGATATATCTGATAAAAGACTGTTATCAAAATGTATGAAGTCCTAAAACTCAACAGTAAGAAAGCAAGGAACCCAATTTAAAAATGGGCCAAAGACCTTAAGAGACACCTCACCAAAAAAAGGTATACAGATAGCAAAACAACATATACATGTTCTGCATCGTGTCATCAAAGAAATGCAAACAAATAAGATACCATCACACAGCTATCAGATTGACCAAAATCCAGAATACTGACAATGCAAATGCTGATGAGGATGTGAAGCAGTAGGAACTCTCATTTGTGGCAGGTGGGAATGCAAAAAGGTACAGCCACTTTGAAAGACAGTTTGGTGCTTTCTTACAAAACCAAAAATACTCTTACTGTATAATCCAGCAATTGGACACCTCTAGTATTTACCCAAATGAGTTGAAAACTTATGTCTATGCAAAAACCTACACACAGATATTGAAGGCATCTTTATTCATAATTGCCAAAACTTGGAAGCAGCTAAGATTTCCTTCAGTAGGTGAATGGATAAATGAACTGTGATACATCCAGACAAAGTAATATTATTTGGCACTAAAATGAAATGAACTATCAAGTCCTGAAAAGACGTGGAGGAAACTTAAATGCAGGCAACTAAGTGAAAGAAGCCAATCTGAAAAGGCTACATACTGTATGATTCCAACTGTATGACGTTATGGAAAAAGCAAAATTATGGAGACAGTAGAAAGACCAGTGCTTGCCAGGGGTTGGGGAGGGTGGAGGAATGAACAGGCAGAGCACTGAGGATTTTTAGGGCAGGGAAAATACTCTGTATGGTATTATAATGATGGACATGTGTTACTATATGTGTGTTCACACCAGTAGGATGTAGGACACCAAGAATGAGTCGTGATGTAAACAATGAACTTTGAGTGATTATGATATCTTAATGTAAGTTCATAAGTTGTAAGAAATGTTCCTCTCTGGTGGGGGATTTTGATAATGGAAAGGCTATACATGTGTGGGTATGGAGATTATATGGGAAATCTCTATACCTTCCTTTTAATTTTTCTATGAACCTAAAATTGCCCTCAAAAATAGTGTTTAAAATATTAAATAAAATTTAAAAGCTAGTTACTCAGTCACAATAGCTACCTTTCAAATGTGTAATAGTCATATGTGGCTCATAGTTATCTTACGGAACAGTATAGAAAACCATTTTCTATACTGTCACTGAACTTCACCAGAACTTCACTGGAAGTTCTGTGGGACAACTCTGACTTCGAACTTTGATAAATGCACATGTTTGTTTACTCTGAGATCCTAAGACTCAAAACAACGATCTGAACTTGGCAGCCATATATACCTTAACCGCAGCAGTACCAGTTATTTTGAAGGGGGAATAAGAATTTGAGTGGGGACCATTTCCAAGTTGGCTAACATTGTGGTACAGAGTAGAGGAGCTTTAAGTGATCTAATGTATGAATAGGGTAATGGTAAAAGGTACAAGTGGCTGCTGAACAAGAAATGAGAGATTCCTTTCAAGAACAAACTTCATGTAGATTTAGAAAACAGAGCTTCAGGGGCATCTGGGTGGCTCAGTGGGTTAAGCCTCTGCCTTCGGCTCAGGTCATGATTTCAGGGTCCTGGAATCGAGCCCCGCATCGGGCTCTCTGCTCAGCAAGGAGCCTGCTTCCCCTTCTTCTCTCTCTGGCTGCCTCTCTGCCTACTTGTGATCTCTGTCTGTCAAATAAATAAAAATCTTAAAAAAAAATAAAAGAAAACAGAGCTTCAGTTCTCTAAAAACAAACAAACAAACAAACAAACAAACAAAAAAACCTTTCTAACAGCTTGTGTCTACAAACGTAAGTAAAATTTTGACATGTATTATGTGGGAGGGACTCATGGTCTTTTCAGCTACAGTAGGTCCATGATTGTGACACTGTCCTCAGACTCATTTTAAATTCGAAGACTAATAAAACATTCTAACATAATGTGGATTGATGGTTTCTTTGATAATATAAGATGTGATACTATAAAGTTCCTCCAAGATAAACTTTTCTTTTAATAAAATTTGAAGCATTTTCCCCCATTTACTAGTATATAATAAAATTTGAAGTGCTTTCTCTACCCCAACTAGAAAAATAAACCGAAACAACTGCAAAATGTATATTGTCAAACAAGTCATTGCAGAGAAATTACAAAGACATTGTGTTAATTATGTCACTGATATTATCTTATTGTAGTCAGGGACTTAACAATTACCTTAATGCTACCATCAAAAAGGGCACTAAAATCTTATACATAAAAAGCATTAATGCCTTGGGAAACCACTATGATTTATGGGTGGAAGAAAAGCAAAAAGGTCAGAAAAAAGATGAAACTGAAGAACTAGCAATAAAGGAAACAAGAAGGTATAGGGGATGGAAGAGTTAATACCTCTACAGAGTCAAAAATAATGAAAATAGATGCAAGCCCATTAGCTAGTAGAGCAAAGAGGTTATGATTTTTAAGAGGGGATTTTTTTCCTGCTATGATAGCAATGGAAGTCAGATTGTAGGATACCTCATGAGCAAATGTAGGATACCTCATGAGCAAATGTAGGATACCTCATGAGCAAAATAACTGGACCAAGAGCAAAGAGACCTGATCAGATGTTGCATGAATGGAAGATAAGTCAGTGAAGAGAGAGATTAGGACAATGTTGAAGAAGTAGGCAGCAATCACTCAGGAATCAGAGAATAGCAGCATTATAGGGCAGGAAAGGCTCTTCAGATCACTCATGCTAATATCCACCCACAGTAATAATTTCTCTGCAAGGCCCTGGCAGATCATGTACTTTTTGCTTGACCATTTAAAGTGATGAAGTATTCCCTTTTTTGCAAAGTATGTTAATCCATTTTGGGACAGATCTAGCAGTTTGAAATTCCTTCCTTATACTAAAGCAAGATCTCTTTCTTTGTAACTTCCACATTCTTTCCTTGGGTCCACAGAGTGACTAATATATCTTTCCCATGACAACCCTCCAGATATTTAACATGTCCCTCCTGTTTCTGTTCTTCAAGTTAAGCATCTCAGATCCTTTGATTATGTCTCCTGACTCAAGTTCCAGACCTCTAGATATCCTGGCCACCCTCTCTGATGGAACTGTAGTTTGCCAATATCACCTTTAGAAAGTGATGCCCAGAGGAATGTAGTATTTTGCACGTAGTCTGACTAGAGCAGATAACAGTGAGATTAATTTCCCTAGATGTTATATTTCTGTTAATTGGCTTAAATGGAGTTGGTAATGCACTATATCTGACTGATCTTCATCTAAATTGCTATCAAACTCGGTCTAGTCAACTCTGTACCTAAAAAACTTAATTTCACCTTGTTAGCATTGATTGATGGATAGATACATTCATTCCTTTGTCCATTATTTCAACAAATAGTATTTGAGGATGATTATCTGCCAGGCTTTGTGGTATGCCTTGAGAATACCAAGAAGAACAAACTGTTCTAACCAATTGAGATTATTTCAAAAATTAAATATCATTCAACTTTGTTCTTTCTGACATCACTTGTTATTTCTATATTTTTAAAAATATAATTAAGCTTTTATTTAAGTTAATAATAAAATTGATTAAGTGAGAAATAAGGATATATATTGTGATAAACTGATGTCACTGGTATGTTAGGATCCTAGATTCAAAAAATTTTAGAGCTAGAGGGGACTTTAGGGACATCTAAAAGTCTGATTCATTTATTTTATAAAGTAGAGTTAACATGTATCTTTTAGTGTGATTGTCTTAAATATCATATTTCTACTTTTGTCTATGGGGAAAGTCATGGAATGACAGCTTTTATGGACTAAAAAATAAAACTTTTATGGAATTCCAGAATTCAGAATTATCAGTCTTAGAGGGAGCAAATTTTTCAAGACTTAAAGAACTCATGCTGTTTTATCATAATCACTGTTTTCTTTATCAAAATCCTACAAAAAGCCATCTATTTGCTAACTTATTTTAGAATATCTTTTGCCTTTCTATATTTTTCTTTTTCTCCTCATTCCAAAATGAGGTTTAAATTTTGTTTTTTTATATTTATAGGTTCTGTTTGGGGGGAGTGAGAGAGCAAATTTCTGCTCATTGTGACCTTTCATCTTTATCAGTAAAGCAATAACAGGTGTTCCTTCTGGTCCACATCATTTTATCATTGGAACATAATCTTTATAGCCTGAACTATGGAGTCAAATGCATGTGAATACTTTATATAAAGTATAAAATTATCTATGTATTTATGCCCCCCTTACTCCTCACTACTGTTGTGACTCTATTGTCATTTCATTTTAGAGCCATATTTTGTGAAAATTCTTCTGCAAATATGTATATTTATTCCCAAAACATGAAGTATTCATTTGTTTCCAAGGAAACAAATTCTATATCAGTCTTTTGTGGATTTGTACCCCCCCCCAACAAATTTCTTCACAATGTTGTATTTAGAGTCAGACTTATTAGCTCCAGGCATCACTTGCTTTCCTGTGTGCATTTTTGCATAATGTAACTGCCAGGCAAAATGACAAAGGCAAACGCGCAAAGGAACAAGTTAGTGTTCTTGTCAGTGCTTGGGCGTTGCTCTCAAAGGAACTGAAATTCTTCTATTTTATCAACCAAATGGGATGTAAAGGAATATATGGGCAGTTTGGGTCACCGCTAAGGCAGTGTTGTCTAGAATGGTACATAGAGTTAATAGTCATAGGGACACATTCTAAACAAATGTATAGTATCCGGGTTTCCTGCCGAACAAGGAAAAGGTCACACTGGCTCAAATCTCCAGGAATGACTAGAGTGTCTTTCTTCTTCTTCTTCTTCTTCTTCTTCTCCTTCTCCTTCTCCTTCTCCTTGTCCTTCTTCGTACGTTTGACCACTTTCACCTACTTCTCCCACCTCCCACACCTCACCCTGGCAACCGACTATCTAATCTCTATCTATCTGATCTGACTATCTGATCTCTATATCTATGGGTTTGTTTTATTTTAGATTCCACATTTAAGTGGGA
Source organism: Enhydra lutris kenyoni (assembly GCF_002288905.1). Classification (NCBI taxonomy): domain Eukaryota; kingdom Metazoa; phylum Chordata; class Mammalia; order Carnivora; family Mustelidae; genus Enhydra; species Enhydra lutris. The sequence continues at coordinate 18,163,553 of NW_019154142.1, forward strand.
TCACAGAGGATTTGTCTTTCTCTGTCGGGTGTCTTTCTTCTTTATCTCTTGTTCCTTCTCTCTTGATTTTCTCCTCCTCCTCTTCCTCCTTGTATTAATCATTAATTACACCAAGAAGGTATGTTACAAAGAAATTGAGAACTTGTAACAGATCCCACATTATAGCAGCAGCAGTGACAACATCTGGAAGTTGTTAAGAGCCACAGGTGGCATCCCTAATAGTCACCTTTTTAAATTCCATTCTGAGGAGATTGTCTCTGAAAGTAAGTTCTGGTCAAGCTCCTAAAAGTGCCAAAAATCAAGGGTCATTGGCATTTATCCTAGTTCATGTGCGAGGTAAAAATGTCTTCAGATATATAGATGCACAGTCTATGATTACTACAAATCTTTAAGGTAATTCTTATTTTCTCTCAAGTTAATTTGTTTCTTTGAATCTTAAAATCTGTGTTCATATTTTAAGCAGGTTGAGTTTGTCTATGAGGGATATTATCGCTGCTGATAACTGTTATTCATCATAGTAACTACATTCCCATGTAATTTTTACATGGATTAAACACTTAATATCTTGCTTACATCTGTTTGAACATAGCAATTCCAATTGATTTCATTTGGTCAGCAAATACACAGCACATAAACTCACACTCTTCCTTTTAGTACCCACAGTAGACCACTAATCAATTATGGCATTTGTCTTGCTAAGCCTGGAAATGCCCGAGAATCTTTCTCAAACAATATTCCAGCCAACTGCTAACAATATATCAGACTTGGCACTTGCTATGAAATATATTCCCCATTCTAGAGCAAGGCCGTACCTCTGAGAAATATCCTAATGTAAAAAGAACTCTGGGCAGTGGCATCAGAAATATAAAGATCACCCATGGATTTTGTCGATACCTCTCTGAATGGGGAGTTGCACCAGGAGAATCAGATACAGATCCCAATTTCTCAGGAGACAGGCGAAAAGATAATTCTGGTTTGGACTTAGAGTAAATGTTGGATGGAAACAAAAAGAGAAAACATACTTTGGAGTTCTATCTGTAAATCTATAAATTGTGTGGCTGTCACTCAGGTTTCTCTTATTCTACTGAGCAGCTTTTTGTATCTCACAGTGGTGCTTATTGTGATATCATAGGTGTTTCCTAGGACTAAGGATGCAAAGTAGTGAAAGGGGACACATTTGCTTTTAGTTTTGTTTTACCACAGCAGAGAGGAAGGAGCTTCTTAAAAGACAGAGTTCATTCTTTCTCTAGTTCTCACTGTTCAGTCTCAGGAAACTTTTGTTGTCTTAAACAGTCTGAGGATCTCTCAAAAAGCTTTTGTATATGGGTTATAACTATTAATATTTCCTGTGTTAAAATTAAAGCAGAACTCGGGGCACCTGGGTGGCTCAGTCGTTAAGTGTCTGCCTTCGGCTCAGGTCATGATCCCAGGATTCTGGGATCGAGCCCCGCATCAGACTCCCGGCTTGGTGGGAAGCCTGCTTCTCCCTCTCTCACTCCCCCTGCTTGTGTTCCCTCTCTCGCTGTGTCTCTCTGTCAAATAAATAAATACAATATTTAAAAAAAATTAAAGCAGAACTAAACTAGTTATTGAAAATGACTATAGTAAAATGACAACATAAATATTATTTTTTTAAAATTGATCTGTAGAACAAAAAATTTAGTGAGAGGAGTGGCATTGTTTTATGTTTTTTCAAATCTTTTTAACATTTGGCTTATTAAAAGAAAATTCAGAGAACTTTATTTGATATGAGTATTTTATTGAGAAGAAACAAACTATTCATAAGCAGGGAGACTTCAAAACTAAAAGTGGTGTAAGTATGGCTTTCAGTGGTTACAGCTCAGTTTCTAAAGCACGAATGAGGGAGTGTATTGTTTTCTGTTGTGACTGTTACAAGAAACTCACATTCCTTTTAGGGTAGTAGCACTCTATATACTGATTTGTTTGCCTATCTGCTTCCTTGACTGGCTAGGAAGCTATAAAGTCATGCTGATATGAAGAAAGCAGACATTTTGTTTAAGGTCAGAGTCAGCACTTCTGGAAATCAGGACAACTTTAAACTTTGGTTACATGACTATAAATGTTTAGTGTTCGGATATATTCAGATGGTGTCCTTCATTTTGAAGCTTAATAGAAGCTTCTTAATTTGTTATGATACCCCATATCATGTAGTCTCTGGAAAACTCCACTATATACTCAGGAAAAAATAAGTGTGAAAAAGACAAATAATGACCTAATATCATTTTGAAAATAGTTTTCACCTCAGAGACCCCCTGAAAGATTGTAGGGACACCAGTTGTCCCCGACTGACCCTTTCAGAACTGATGCTTCAACCCCTTCTGTGATGACTTCTGACCTGAGGTAGAATGAATATGTGAAGTCTCTTGCTAGGGCTATTCTTGGCATTTCATCATTTAAAAGTATCAGATCTGTGGAAACAATCATAATCAACTGAGATAATCCATTCAACAAAATGTTTATTAAAGAGATTTTCATAACTTTTACAATACTTACATTAATAATTTAGAGAAAGTATTACTCACCCACCCCACATACAAGTAAACATAGAAAGTCAAGATCTGGGAAAAAATACTGCAGGTAAGGCCATATAGCTCTATAAAGTTGACTCATTCATTTATTTAATACATACTTACTAAACACCTATACTGGGCATAGGGGATGTATGAATGACCTTCATTGGTTGTTACCTTCATGTGAGCTTACATTTTAGTTGTATGACTTGCACCCGAAATACAGCTTTTAAGCAAAACAAAAACAAATATGTCAATTACAGGATTATCATTGGCCAAAATTGAAGAGAGAACCTCAGGGGAAGCAAAGGTTTTTGGAGATGTGCTATAGTAAATAGTTTTCCTACAGTAAACATCACAGTGGATTTTGTGAAGCTATTTATTATAGCCTCCATCAATGAAAGCCGAGGACATGAGAACAAAATGGAGCTGAGAGTATCACAGACAATGCTTTCTGTGAAACTAGCATTATCATTCATTTGTTGTAGGTCTTAGAAGACGGTGACCCTAAAATGAAATTACTTTTATTTTTTATGTCCACATTTCATAGTATAAGCCTCTATTGGTCCATTAGAGCTGTGGTACAGCTTCCCCAAAATTAGTCCCAAGGTTACACCTTATAGCAAGAGGGCCAAGAAATGTGGAGAAATACGGATTATTTGATGGGAAGTAAATATTTGATACAATTGATACTTTGAGATGGAGGGTTTTCTGTTCTTGTTTTTTTCCAGAATCGGAAAGAATGATCTGTGTCATGGAGTGAATTGTTTTCTCCAAATTTATATGTGGAAGTCCTAAAACCAGCACCTCAGAATGTGACTGTTTTTGGAGATAGGGTCTTTAAGGATGTAATCAGGGTACAATGAGGTCATTAGGGTGGGCCTTAATCCAATATGACTGGAGTCCTCCTAAAGAAGGAAATTTGGACACAGAAATGTACGGAGGGAAAATCATGTGAGGAGAGAGAGAAGACAACCATCTACAAGCCAAGGAGAGAGGCCTCAGAAACCAAGCCTGCCCCCAGCTTGATCTCAGATTTCTGGCTTCTGGAATTGTGGAAAAATAAATTTCTGTTTTTTAAGCCACCCAATCTGTGGTATTTTGTTATAGCAGCCCTAGTAAACTAACACAACATGGATATATGATGAGGGGAAGCAACTATTAAAGGGGAAATAATCAAAGATGAGAGAAAGGGAGGAGGCAGCAGAAGGGTGGGAATCAAGGGGAGAAAATTCCAGACATGCAGAAAAGTATGAGATAAAATCACAGATAGTTGGTGTGTGGTCTTTTGAAAAATAGCACCAAAAGATATCCAGGTCCATTTCCTGGAATTGATGAATATTACTTTATTTTATTTTATTTTTTATTTTTATTTTTATTTTTTAAGATTTTTATTTATTTATTTGACAGAGAGAGATCACAAGTAGGCAGAGAGGCAGGCAGAGAGAGAGGGGGGAAGCAGGCTCCCTGATGAGCAGAGAGCCCGATGCGGGGCTTGATCCCAGGACCCTGGGATCATGACCTGAGCCGAAGGCAGAGGCTTAACCCACTGAGCCACCCAGGCGCCCCACTTTATTTTATTTTTTTAAAAGATTTATTTATTCATTTAAAAGAAAGAGTGAGAGAGAGTGTGTGCCCACCTGTGTGGGGAGGGGCAGAGGGAAAGAATCTCAAGCAGCCTCCCCACTGAGCTTAGGGATCAGACCATGACTCTGAGATCATGACCTGAGCCAAAAACAAGAGTCAGTCTTAACCAATTGAGCCACCAAGAGCACCTATGAATATTACTTTATATGACAAAATATGTGATAGAGTTAGGTCTCTTAAGAGGACAAGTTTATTTTGGATTACTTGAGTAGGCCCTTACCATAATCATGTGTGTCCTTTTAAGGGTGAGGCACACAGAAAGGGAGAAGGGAATGTGATGTAGCCTCGAGCTGAAGAAAGCCTGTAGCCACCGGAAGCAGGATGAGGAAAGGAGAGAATGTATTTCTGGTATTTGAAGCCACCAAGTTTGTGGTCATTTCTTATAGCAGTCATAGAAAACCAATAAAGATGGGCTAAGATTGTATATCACAAGGGAAATTTCTTCCTTTTAGACATGAAGTACAAAGGTAGGGTTGTTTATACACTAATTACCTTGGAAGGGTGAAGTAGTCGACATAATTAAGACTATTCATTTTGCAAATACTAATGCCTCACAAATTTATCTGATTTTTTTTATTTGGTAGAGACCCCAGAGGTTCAGACTGAAGTCCAAATATAATAGAAAGATTGAGATTTTAAAAAAATTATGCCAACCTTTTACCAACAAAGAGCAAAACCTCTTATTTTACTTCATGAAGTATTCGTTATAAATTTTTAAAAAATCAGACAGTAAACAAAGGGTCAGTAATGAAATACCCAACTCCTCAAGATATGCATGTTTTATAATAAATTTAGAAATTTCCAGTTGCTTTTCCTGAGGTCAAACCACATTCATAACAAGATTGCTTCTTTGAAATTCTGTAACAGTACAATGTTCTAGATTGTGATATACTGTAATATAGCAAAGTCTAATGGATTTTCCTCATGAAAATCTATAAAATTGCTATGATTGAATACTGCTTCAGAACTTGATAAATACATTGTTTATCTAAAATCTTGTATGTGTTATCATACTTATTCTGTCAGGTGGGTGGGGGAAATTTGGGTGAATGTTTGTTGTTAGCAGAAGGATGAATTAGTTTTGCAGTATGAGTTGGCATCCCATAAAAACCAATTCACAAAATAGTTGCTTACTGGAGTTGTTCATCATTATGGCTGAGAAAGAAAGGCACATCTGTGTTCTTTGCAATATGAAACATTCATCTTTCAAGCAAATGATATGCACTAGAATCGATAGCGATATGAAAGAAAGAAGACTCAGTACCTAGTTACTTGAGACCTCGATTCCAACACTAGAGACAGAATTGAAATTCAACCCTATAGCTACACTATGAAAAGCCACACATTTCACTTCTATGATGTGGAGGCTTCACACATTTCACTTCTGTCTACGATGGCTTTCTTTTGAGTAATTTGGTAGAGAAAGCAATATATTGGGGCACCGGGGTATCTCAGTCAGTTAAGCGTCTACCTACAGCTCAGGTCATGACGCCAGGTTCATGGAATCATGCCTGCTTCTCCCTTTCCACCTGCCCCTCTGCCTCCTCGTGATCACTCTCTCTCTCAAATAAATACAATCTTAAAAACAACAACATCAAAAAAGAAATGTGTTTAGAAGTCCTTAAAGTATTTTTTAAAATATTTTATTTATTTATTTATTTGACAGAGAGAGAGAGAGAGAGATCACAAGCAGGCAGAGAGGCAGGCTGAGAGAGAGGGAAGAAGCAGGCTCCCTGCTGAGCAGAGGTCCCCGCGAGGGGCTCAATCCCAGGATCCTGAGATCATGACCTGAGCCGAAGGCAGAGGCTTTAACCCACTGAGCCACCCAAGCACCCCATGAAGTCCTTAAAGTATTACTAATTATTTGTTTAGCTAGGTTTCAGAAATTTGATATGTTGCTTTCTTAAACAACAAATATGAAATTCTCTAAGCATACAGCATGAAATCATGTTCTAAACCCAAAGTGGTTTTTCTTCCTCATGGCATTTGTTCAATAGCACACAGCCAGACAATGGAAAGGGACATTGTATATATGTGCGTGTGTGTGTTTGTGTGTGCACGCACGTGCTAGGGAGTGGTTAAAAGGTATGAAAAACCAACCACCAGGGACATCTTCTAGCACTTCTCGAACGCCAAAGATTCTTTGCCTCTAAACTCTGACATGCTTCACCTGTTTCAATTCTCTTTTCAAACACCAGCAACCTGTCTTATGAGTTTCCTGGCTTTAAGGTCAATTCCATTCATTTTTGTACTCACACATTCATATAGCATAGTGCCTTGAGGTGAGATATTGTCACATTATATATTAGATTATTACAGTAGTCACTTACCGGTTTTGTCAATTTCAGTTTACATTTCTATAACATATTAATATTAAAATATAATTATTTTAAAAGCATGGTTCGTGCCATACATGCTTTTAAAAATACTTAATGGCTCTGCATTGGTCAAAACAATGAAGTACAGACTCCTAAAAATTTCTTGAAATAACCCTATGCGTTCTGTCCCCAATTTACTGCTCCAGCAATATCCAAATTTTCCTCCGCACCCTTAATGAAGGCTGGGATCCAGCCACATGCCACATTGTTGTCCCTCTCAAAATCTGCAGGATTCCTGTAGAGCTCTGAATATTTGTACCTAATAGTTTGTCTTTCTGAAGGGCACTTTCCTCTCTTCTTTATCCCTGGCCATGTAATTTTCTCCCTCCTCTTCTCTAATAGCCTTTATCTGCTCTCCTTTTGAATAATAGAAGGATCTTAGAAAACTTTAATTTTTTCCACCTATATAATTTTTAAAGTTTATTCCATTATCTTATTCTCCAAATTAGTCAAAGACATAACATTCCCCCCCACCCCGAGTTTCATCTTCCTTCTACTCCTTCTTTCTTGGTTCAAATCCCTTCATTATGAGATAGATCCATTAGAAATACTCTCTGAAAATAGCCATCAGTAGTGAAACTATCATAGTCTTTATTTGTCCATCAGTAAATCCAATTTGATCTTCAAAATGGCTGCAGGATCTGACCACTTTTACAACACCCCCCACCATCATTCTAGTCCTCTTCAAGTGGGTGATGGGAACAGTTGCTACCTGATCATCCTGCTTCTACTCTTATCCTCTCAGTAAATATTGCTAAGTACCTCCCAATGATCCATTCTCTCCTCTTCTGTTAAAAATTGTACCCTATTATCCTGAAGTGACATAGTAGTGAGCTAAAAAATGACAATTCCTTACCTTTCTTGCAAGTGAAGTGGTTGAGGAGGTGTTACAGTTGTCTCTGGGTGAAACTTTGGGGAAAGCTCTCATTTGAAGGAGCTGATAAATCTGGGAAGAACACCATTTTTGTATTGCTACTTCCTGCATTTTAATGTCTATCATGTGAAAATGGTAACAAGAAATTCAGCAAAATCTAAAAAGCAAATCCAGGCAAATTCTGAGACTAAGAGTCTATATTAACAATCTCCTAATTGATATAATTGATACAGTTTAAGACTACTGCCCACAAAGCAGCTAGGGAAATATTTTGAAAATGTTGGTTTGTAAGAGAAACCATAAAGAAACATTTTTTTCATCTTTGGAGTAGGAAAAAATTCCTTATACATTCCCCCAAAATACTAACTAAAAGGAAAACCATGACAAATTGAAGTACATTAAAATCAAAAACTTCCATCAAGGATAACAATAGATATCGAAGACACAGGGTGGTAGAAAATAGTTTCAACACATACATCTGACACAGAATTTGTATGCAAGAAATATAAAGGACTTCTACAAATCAGTAAGAAAAATACTACAACCCAACAGGAAAACGAGCAAAAGATTTAATAAGTACTTTACAAAAGAGAGTATTTAAATTACAATTAAACATTTGAAATGGGCTAATCTGCTCTACCTCATTAGTTATTAGGAGATTGCTAATGACATGAAATGAAAACTAAGGTAATGATAAAACAATATACATCCACTAGAATAGCTAAAACTAAGACCGATGGTACCAAGTATTGGAAACACAGCTGGTGGAAGTATAAGTAGATACAACAATTTAGACTGATTAGTAGACTGATTAGTAAACTCATTAGTAGACTGATTGGCTTATCTACTAATGCTGAACATAATGAATATTTTATACATTAATAGTTGTACTCCAAGGTAAAATCCAATAGAAATGCATGTGTATTATAGTAGGATGGATAATGTCCCCCTTAAGAATGTGCACGTCTTAGTCCTCAGAACCGGTATTACCTTACATGACAAAGGAACTTGGCAGTTGTAATTAAGTTAATGCTATTGAGATGGGAAGATTATCCTTGATTATCTGGGTGGGCCTGATGTAATCGCAGGCGTCCTTATAAAAGGATTGCAAGAGCAGTGAGAGAGGGCAGAGTGGAGTGAAGACATGCCAGCAGCCTCTGAAAGCCTGAAGGGCAAGGCGTAGAATTCCCCCTGGAGACCCCAGAAGGAACCAGACCTGCTGACATCCTTATTCTTATCCCATGCTCTTCATTTCAGACTTCTGAACTCAGAACTATGAGAGCAAAAACTTTATTTTCATTAATACCATGTCACTAGGTCTAGATAAATGTAAGTGCCCAATAATAATCCTTGGGAAAAAAAAATGTGTGAATGAATGAATGCAAATATCTTTTATTTCACTCTTACTCTGATGGTTAGTTACCATAGTGTACAATTCTAGCACATTAAAGAGTTTTCTGGCTTCTCTCTTATCTTTCAATTCTTTCCTTTGCAACTTCAACTGGGTGTCTAGCCTCTGTCTCAGTATTACATGGATGGAGGTTCCTGTGATTTGCCCTGTTGCTTGTGACCACTCAGACCTACACATACACAGGCAGGCTACAGAATGTTGTTTATGAGGCTTGTGATGCATAAATGACTTTTATCTTTTATTTTTATTCGAATATAGTTATTTTATAGTGGCTGCTCAATAACTACACTGTTAGAAGTTTTGGAGGATATAATCTGTTGTTTATTGTGGGCTTTTAAAAAAGAGAGCTCTGTGTTTGCATCCTAGATTTCTTTCTTTTTTTAAAAAAATATTTAATTATTTATTTTAGAGAGAAAGGGAGAGAGAACACGCATATGAGTGGGGGAGGAGCAGAGGGAGATAATCTCAAGCAGATTCCCTGCTGAGTGTGGAGCCTGGCCTGGGGCTCCTTCTCACAACCCAAGAGATCACAAACTGTTCCAAAACCAAGAGTCAGATGCCTAACTGACTGAGCCACCCAGACACCCCTAGATTTATTTCTTAATAGTTGTGTGACCTTAGGCAGTTTGCCTAAATTTTTAAGGTTAAATTTCCCTCATCTCTTTGAAATAGAAATCGTGTTAAATATAATTCCCATAGTTGGTTGCAAGGTCAATTTTTGTTTTTATCTGTTTGGTTAATATAAAGTGAGGAAATTTGGACTGATTCTTTTTTCTAACGAGATAAATTATAAACGTTTTGTTTTGTAGATCTAGAAAACTTTGTATTTTGGAGCTCCCTATAATCACAATGATTCAGTCTGACATTATCTTGATAGACAGGACTTCAATCTTACTGTTCGAGAAACCTGAGAATTTTTGCTCCTAGCACTATGGAGGGCTCGATCTCCTACTACAAAATGTGCTGGACATAATGCAAAAACTTTTTAAAATTTATAAGGGAATTCCTCATTGTCCATAAATAAAGAAAAAGCAGGAATCTGATGTGGTAAGCCAACATGATTTGTGGCTGCATGAAGGAATTTTCTGATGCAAAGAGGCTTGTATTCTCATGACTCAATAACCTTGTATCTACGCAAAATGATTCCAATAGTCGGTTCCCTCAAAGGAATATTTTCTCAGTAAAAAGTTAAGCTAGAAAAGAAAATATTCCCATCAGCAAAGATACATGACAAGGTCGCTTGTTCATCCTTGGGTCTGGTTCTGGCTAGAGCAAAAAGAAAGAATTTCTTAAGAATTCCTAAACACAACACTGACCTCTTGTGGAATTGTTATTCAGATTTATATAATCCCAATCCTAGGAATTAGAATAATGTGGTCATGGGTATCTGGCAGAAACAAATACAATTGCTCTCCAGAAAAGTCCACATTTAACTCCAATCCTATCATTATTTCCATAGCTTTAGACTACCAGAGCTCAAAATTCAGAATTATAAAACATCTAAGAAACAAGCCATTATGAGTGAGAATTGGTATGAACAACAATAGAATTTGAAATTTGGTACAGTATTCGTGGGAGTTTTTGTTTTGCTTTGTTTCATTCTTCATTAAGATGGAACAGACTTAAGTATGCTTCTAAGACAATATCAAAACCAAATTTAGATGGAAAGAATCAGGGCAAATAGTTGACAGAAATCCCGAACACACCAGAAGAATAGAGAACAGAGTTTGAAGGAAGAGGGCCCATTCATCCCTTGAGGAAGGGAAGCTGAGGTTGAAATATGAATTAAACAGGAACAAGATTGTGACTGATGAGGGGTTCAGTTTCCTCAATGTAATAGGAAGACCGAAGGAGGTGAGAATGAGTAGTGGAATTGAAAGCTCGAGGTCATGAGTAACAGTTTAAGATTTTGTAGGGAGGCCAGGAAGATTAACAAGAGAAGGACTGATGATCAGTGTTGAGTGCCTAAATGTGGACTTGAAAATTTGAGCTGTATTCGTTTTGTGAGGTTGTGGCATTTTCTGCCAGGCGTGGGAAGATGGAAGCTGTAAAAACCAGTTACAACCAAAGGCATATTTAGAGCAGGGGCAAATGAGTAACTGCGATTCTTGCATCAAGAAAAATAGGAAATTCTATTTAATATTCAGATTTCAAGAAGGAAGGAATTGTGCATAGGAATTTTGAAAGCTTTTTTTGAAGTTGAAGTGATTATAAATTTTAAAGTTTTTAATGTTACAAAGAGTAAACATTAGCTATCCAAAAAATTTATTTACCTGAACAAATACTGGACAAATGAACTCTTACTGAATTTCTTTATTTTTATCCAATTATATTGATGGCCACAAATTCTAAATTGTTTTCCTCTTTGCAAAGCATGGAACAAAAAAATCAACCTTAAAACTCTTTTAAACAGTATATTAAGAAACTGGTTGGTTACTATGCATGTTAATTTGGACTCTTGACAGCCAAAGAACCAGTACATGTATGAATTTTAAGTGATTTCCTCCATCATCATTTTAATGCTCCTGGAATTATTCACTCTGTTAGGTGCTCTAATCATTTATTGATTTTTCTGGTAACTAGCAAGGCAGCAGCAACAAAAGCCTTACCACATTTCTGTCTAGAATTGCTGCTGTATCACAGCACCTGCTGTGAGGAAAATTAAGTATAGATGAGAGATCCTTGTTGATTTTACTCCCAGCAGGTTCCACATGGAAAAAAAAAATACATTGGTCCAGGACATCCTGAAACAAGAGAAAAACGAGGAGAAATGAAGAGGATCTGAAACAATAAAAGGTAAAATAAGGTGGAAAAGTAAACAAGGTAAGACATAATTTTAAGAATTGTGAAATTCAGAGCCTGAGAAGAAAGGGCATCCCCAACATTGGTCTGGTGAGAGAGCGAGGCCTGGGAAGTGCCCATCGTCGAAGGAAGTCAAGAGTTGGTCTGATGCCAGTGCCCTTGGCATCTCACCCAGTTCCTTGGCAAGTGCGTCTCCTCTGGAAGCTGCTAACCGCTGAGTACCCCTCAGGGGGAGTTTATGAAGAGCATTAGGTAATATAGAACCCTGTTTAACTTAGTTGCTACATTCCATTTTGCTACTAAAGATTTCATAAGTTGCCAATATTTTCCTTTTGTTATTTTAACATTGTACTGTTGGGGAAGGCAATGAGAATTAGGATGAGGTCTATTTTAGGCCTGACTAAAATGAGATCAGGGCCAAGAAACTTCTCACCAAGTATCTCATAGACATGAGTCTATTTTGACTTAGCCTAGGAAGCTCAAGGTAGTTTCCAAACCATCCAGTTGTTACATGCTACTCCCTTGACAACACACTGCTTCAGCCCATCTACTCCCTGCTTCTGTTTCTGCCTTGGGAAAAGGAGGCACCCTATGTGGAGTAACTGAAAATGAACAGAAACATGCTCACTGAAAATGTGGTTAAAGGAAGTAAGCTTTTTTATTTATGAATGTAAAGGAGACAGCTTACAAAAAATAGTGCTATAAAAAAAATAAGAGTCCAAAGAGAAAGTAAAATAAATATCTCAGTGTTTAAACTTTGCACCATAAGCCCCTAATGCCTTTTTTTTTTTTTTTAGAGGAAATCCCCTTAAGTCCTCATCCAGAGGTCACCTGATTGTCTACTTTTTTCCCCATTTACAAATGGTACATGGGATAGGTAGATGTAGATAATCCTGAGAAATCCACTCAATTGCAGACCCCATGAGGGCAGAGACCATATTTATCTTATTCAGTTTTGGATTGCTAGTGTCTATGCCCACCACACAGTAACAGCACAATAAATATTTGTTGAATAAGTGAATAAATGAAAATTAGTTACGGTGATCAGGAAATCTAGACCTTTCCCATTACCCAGATGTGTGCCATATCCTGAGAGACCTGAAAAATCTCAGTTATGATGTTAACAGTCTTGCCTTTTAGAAACAACTGGGATGGAAAATGTTTCACTTTTTTCCTGAGGTCTGTTAGCTTTGTGTTGAATTACCTAAATTGTGAGAATATAGTTGAGAATATTGGCAACTACTTAGACTGAAAACAAACTATATTCAAAAAATAGTGATCTCCAGGGAGAAAATTGATTTTCTTTTATTAGCTTCTTAAGCCAGGCTTATTTTTAATGTAAATTGCATGTCTAAAACATAGACTCTTTCAAACTTAACTCTAAGTTATGATGCAATAACATAAATATTGTCTCAACTAAGAAATTTTTGATCAAAGTAACAAGCTACTTATTGCCTTGTTTCAGTGTGAAGTAGTTGGACCCCAGAGACTAATCCCATGACAGCAACAGACTTGGAGTAGTGTAGATTCTTTTTGCTTCTATTTCTGAAGAAAGATCATGAATAGCAAGACAGCTGTAAACAATAGACACCTATTCCCTTACAACGTGGTTTTAAATGAAAGAGAAAACATGTCAGAATATTATTAGTATGTGTTATAATCAAGGATGTGTGCCAGGAAATAATCTTTCCATCTGGAACGAGTGAGCTAACCATAAAATATACTGATTAAGAGCACAGACTCTGGAACCAGACTGAGGCACTGATGCCCTGGCTATACCACTTAGTGGCTACATGATTTTAGTAATCCTTAACCTTTTCTAGGCTTCAGATCCATATGTAAAAGGACAGTAATAATGTTACCTATATAATAGGGTTGTTGGAAAAATCAAATGAGTTAAGATGAAGTTCCCAGAAAGTGCCTAGAATATCGTTAGTGCTAGGTAAATGTTTAGTCTCCCATCCTTTCTGATAAAGTAACACGGAGAACTTGAATCATCCTTTGGAGAAACTTTTATGAAAGGGAAGAAAGGTAAGAACCATGTCAACATTAATTCCATCAACACCTTGGCTGTTTTCTCTATGCATTTGGGCAATCATTATACTATTGTTTCTGTCCTATGATGACTTTATTTTGGTAGATGTGGAATATATTTATAGAATTCTTTGGAAACCAAACTCCTCGGTGTGGTTCTCTCTTGGCTTAGACTAATATACCAGATTTGAGTAGTCACCCTCTTGAATAGAGCAATCAGCCCCCAGGAGTCTAGCAGTCCATCTCTAACTTCTTTGCTGAGGCCTGTTTTTCCAAGTAGGTGACAGTTTTGGAAAGGATCCAAGATACCTCCCAGCTTGTTCTCTCTAATATGTGGCCACATCTGCCCACAGAATGCAGGAATGCATCTTTGTGCATGCTAACCCCAAAGCAGGAAGGAGCACCTCTCCTTGCTACCACCAAAGCGACCTGCCAGTTTGCTCTTGCCCTCCAGAGTTCCTGGGCAGGAGGCAGTCACCAGTCCACATGGCCCTCCTAATTCTGGGGCACACATCGAGTTCTCTGAGTGCTCCTTCTGAAGACCCTGTGCACCCCACCTTGGCTCACAGCATCCCAGCAGCTCTCCCCACAAAAACCTTTCTCCTAAATCCTTTCTCCATTTCTACCGCTAACCCATTTATACTCTCTGCATGAGATTTAGAGTTGTCTAAATTTCCACCATATCACTTTGAAATGTTTAAGTTTTACTGGATGTTGTCTCTTAACTAATTTTAATATCTAGTGCTCATCATATCTTGGTGCCTCAGTTAAAATTTCCTGTTTTGTCCTTTTACAGGAGCAAAGCTTAGTTCTATGAGGGCATTAATGATAGACTTTTAAAAAGGTTTTTTGTTTGTTTGTTTGTTTGTTTTGCTTTTTAATCTAAAATTTCTGTTTCCTGAAAGTTTCTTTTTGCAGGATGTGTTGCTGTCCTCTGTCTTTCATCCTGGGCCCTTCCCTCAACAGTCTGGTGGTCCCTAACTGTTTGCTCACATTTCAGAGTGAGACACAAGTAGGTGAGAGGAAGCCTTCTCTGCATGTACACAGACTGGAATATTGACTCGTGGGTTTCTCTATAGCATAATCCAGCCAGGCAGTTTTACTGCAGAACACTAGTCAAAGGAATCTGTTCCGGCTTTCCTCTAGGGATGGTCACCCCAAGAAAGAAATCCCCCAGTCGCCTGCTTTCGACTTATGGATTATTGAAACTGGATTGCCAGTTTTCTCCAAGCCCAGAAGTAGAAGGGTATTAGGGTTTCACCATTTATAATGTAGTACTTGACTAATACAATCTGTGGAATCAGCCCTACCATCTTTGTGGAAGTGATATTTAGATGACAACCTGAAGGTAAGTCAGGTGACCGATATAGGGAGTAGAAAAGACTGGTTTAGCCGTGGACACAGCATATCTAAAATTCTTTTTTTTTTTTTAAGATTTTATTTATTTATTTGACAGACAGAGATCACAAGTAGGCAGAGAGGCAGGCAGAGAGAGAGGAGGAAGCAGGCTCCCTGCTGAGCAGAGAGCCAACGTGGGGCTCGATCCCAGGACCCTGAAATCATGACCTGAGCCGAAGGCAGAGGCTTTAACCCACTGAGCCACCCAGGCACCCCAGGATATCTGCAATTCTTGAGCAGGGTTATTGTTTAGTAAGTTTAAACATTTGGGGTGTTACCAGAACCCGATGGACAAATAGAGCAGGTAAGTTGGAGTAGAAATGGTGGACAGAGGGCAGCTGTGTAAGTTATTAAAGACGATACTTAGAATTCTGGATTGATTCTGGGTGTAATGAGAAGCCATACAAAGATGTTAAGGAGAGTGGCATGATTAATACTGGGTTTCTAATAAAATAACTCTGGCTGCTGCAGGGAGAATATATTTTAACAGAGCAAAATTGTGAGTCAAAGAAGAGTTAAAGGCCCTTGGGAACTAGAGGCTGTTGCTGTAATTCAGAGTTATGACTTGAAAATGAATGCCAAGGATGGAATTCCAATCCCAGTAACTGCAGAAAACTGGACTGAGTCTTCCAAGATAGGAATTATAATACACACACATGTATTTGTGTATATATGATTAGAAGGTATTGAAAAATGGCCAGAAGCAGGCAGAACTTAGAATTTAATCCTTAAAAGAGGACAGTCATACACACTGTGTGAAATCCACATTTATATAATTTTTTAAAAACACAAGTCACATGCCACCTGCATGATATAGAATATCTATACCTAAACTGAAAGCCAGAATTCTGCTGGTTTGACAAATGAGAGGATGGAGTTTGAGAATGCCAGAGTGACTGAAAATTTAGAAGAACCTCCTGCAAAGGAGGAGTTTATGGAAAGGGAGACTAAACATATGAAGATGAACTCTTTTCAAGTCCTTGGCTGACTTCTGAACCATGTATGCATGGGGGAGATGCCAAGAAATCCATTAGAAAGTAAGAGCTGAAAGGATGGCAAATGGATAGAAATTTTAGATGCTTCTCAAAGCAGAGAAGACAGAGGTTGGAGTTTGAGTCCTTTTAAATTAGGGAATTTGGTAAACCGCAGGGATTTTTTACCCACCCACCCTTGCAAAGCATAACACTAACCCTCCACAGATTCTAAATAATCATCCGGTAATTTAACTTCCTTCCAGAAAAAAACCAACATTTTCCGGAGAAAAATAATAGATTCCAGCATTTCTACAATGAAACACAGTATCTAATATACAACACACATTTTCAGATGTGCAAAAATACCCCCAAAAGAATATGGCCCATAATTAAGACAAAAAGCAAATGAATCAGATGTGAAAATTAGCATACAAAGACTTTAAACTTGATTTTGTAAATATGTTAAATGACCTAAGGGGAACAATAGATATCAAGGGAAATGAGAAATCTCAGAGAAATATCAAGAGAGGAGAAATCTCAGTAAATGTTGGTTCACAACCTACAGAGTTCCCAGAGTGAAATTCAAAACTGGCCCCCATACACATAAGGCAAGCAGAGACCAAATAAAGAGGCAGACCACTACAGGTTGGTAGATGGTAATTTTAATAAACACATTGGGCATCTGCAAGATGAATTGGTCTCCATAACCAATGACCAGAATCTAAAGTTTATATAGAAGCCTCAGTGAGGTTCAATCATATTCAGTCCAGATTGTTTCAACAACACATTCCTCTAGCAAGTCTGTGTCCTTGCAATGGCTCCTAGAATGGCTGGAATGTACATTTCAATGACACGGAAGGGAATGAGGAGCTTCTGATTGCCTGGGTCCAACTCACGAGTCAATTAGCGGTTATGTCTTTTTGATGATCTCCTGTAGTATTAAGGAATGAAAATCTATAAAAAAACTAGCCATTTCAGAATTGAAATGTACAGTTTCTGAAATGATAAAAATTCACAGAATGGGCTTAACAGCAGATTGGAGGAAGCAGAAGAGAGTCAGTAACTAGAAGACAGGTCAATAAAGATGATTTCATTTGAAGAAGAGAAAGAAAACCAACATTGAAGAAAGAAATAATGTAACTGCAGTGTCCTATGGGATTATATTGAGTAATATAACATATGACTAGTCTGAATTTCAGAAAAAAAAATGAAACACAGACTGGGGAAGAAAAATATTTGAAGAAAACAATGGCTTCAAGTTAAGTGGAAAACATTTTCTGACAGATCCAGGAAGCTCAGCATTTGCCAAAAAAGATAAATACACAAAGAGGAGTCACACTTTAGGTGCATCATCGTCAAAGTGTTGGAAAGCAAACATGGATTTCCGTCACGTTGCGCACACAGGACTGGTGATATGAACATTAGGTGCCTTCTCATTAGAAACACAGGAAGAGGGACACCTGGGTGGCTCAGTCAGTTAAGCTGCTGCCTTCGGCTCAGGTCATGATCCCAGGGTCCTAGGATCGAGTCCTGAGTTGGGCTTCTTGCTCAGTGGAGAGCCTGCTTCTGTCTCTGCTTCTGCCTGCCACTTTGCCTGCTTGTGCTCTCTCTCTGTGACAAATAAATAAAATCTTTAAAACAACAACAACAAAAGGAAACACAGGAAGACTGAAGACAACAGAATGGCATCCCCAAAATGCTGAAAGAAAAAAATAATTGTTGAGCTCGGGTTCTATATCCAATGAAAATACTCTTAAAATATGAGGGCAGGGGCACCTGGGTGGCTCAGTGGGTTAAAGCCTCTGCCTTCAGCTCAGGTCATGGTCTCAGGGTCCTGGGATTGAGCCCCGCATCTGGCTCTCTGCTTGGCGGAGAGCCTGCTTCCCCTTCTTTCTCTCTGTGCCTGCCTCTCTGCCTACTTGTGATCTCTCTGTCATAAGTAAATAAAATATTTAAAAAAATGAGGGCAAAATAGAAATATTTTCAGATAAATGAAAGCTCAGAGAATTAGTTCTCATTAGGCCTATACTTTCAAGAAATATTCGAGGCTGCTCTTCATGCCAGAGAGAAAGAACACCTGATGAAAACTGAACTTACTGGGAAGAAGGAAAAAGCAAGAAATGACAAATATGTAGGTAAATATAAAACATTACTCTTTTTTTCTACTTCTATTTTCTGCATAAGATAACTGACTGAGGTTCATGACATTTATAACACAAGTAAAATACGTAAAAACAAAAGCAAAACAATAGGAAGTAGTTAAGTGGAATTTTACTCTCACAAGATTGTTAATTTTACATGAATTAATACATCATTAAGTCTAAGTAGAGGGTGGTGTTAATCTCTAGGATAACCACCCAAAATAATACAAACAGATATAGCTAAAAAGTTGATATATGAATTAAAATGAAATATTGACAACTATTTGGTAAGTCCTTTTATCCCCCAAGAAAGTCAGGAAAAGGGGGTGCCTGGGTGGCTCAGTGGGTTAAAGCCTCTGCCTTTGGCTCAGGTCATGATCCCTGGGATTGAGCACCGCATCAGACTCTGTGCTCAGTGGGGAGCCTGGTTCCCCCTCTCTCTGCCTGCCTCTCTGCCTACTTGTGATCTCTCTCTCTGTCAAATAAATAAATAAAATCTTAAAAAAAAAAAAAAAGAATGTCAGGAAAGGAGGAACTGAGAATCAAAAAACAGGATAAATAGGAACCAAGCAGCAATATATCCATAACTGCATTAAACGTACGTGGTCTGGCAAGCCAATCCAAAGGCAGAGTCGGTAACAGGAGAGACGAAATTGAAGGATAAGATGGAGGGATGCATTGGTAGTAGATTCTGGCTAATGTAGAAAGTGTGTATTGTGAAAACTATCTGATATGAAGTGATATTGCTCTATTTTATATGTTAGAGCTTTCACAGATTTATCAGGCCTAACGTTAGAGCCACGAACAGAGCTCGCTATCCCTAATGGTTTACTTCATTCCCTGCATCCGCTGGAGATTAAAGCTCCCACACAGATACTAAATTATCTTTTTCTTTTGGATGTTTACAGTCCGGAGGCATTGAAATACCTCAAGAATAATAAAACAGGAGAATGGTGGCTGATACACCCTTGGTTATTTCTTTCCAGAGTTATTACTTTCCTTTATATCATCCAACACAATGTAGTCTGTATCTATTTTTAATGACACCCAGGGGATAAGATTCCTCTTGGCAACTTAGAGCAATGCTTAGCAGGTTTCTCTGGAAAGGAATGTTTTAGATGTAGCATGAATCCGTGTGTTGCTTTTTGAGTTTATTTGAGCAAATTAAGCATTTGTCGAACACCTGCTATGTGTAGTACACTGAGGGATGACAATTAAAGGCAAAAACAATAATAAAAAAGTGTCTTTATTTCTTACTAAATTTAAATATATGTATGGAGAGAATGATATAAATATTCAAGTAGTTAATTAAAAATGTAAGAAATATGACAAATATTAATTGACTGGTAAAGATAATAAATGTAATATAACTCCCTAAGAAGTATAGACAACTGTGAGATGGGCTGGTTAGGACAGCTTCAGAGAGAACCTAAGACTGTCCCTGACCCTGAAGTCAAGGTAGGGTTCAGACTGATGGAGAAAAGGATGAGAGTTCATTCCAAACAAAGAAAATTGAAGAACAGTGCTGTGTGCTAGTGGGTCTACATGTGCTTGAAAACAAAGGGCCAACTAGCCCAACTACAGCAGAGGTTTTGAGTGGCTGTGCACCAGGGTCTAAGACAGGAAAGGCAGGCTGGGAAGAGCTTATGGAGGCAGTGGATACCGGTCAGGTTATTTTGACTATCACCAGGAAGCTGTTGGCTGTAGCCAAGGAGAAATATAATATGGTGGAGACGGTATGAAAATAAACTTAGGGGCGCCTGGGTGGCTCAGTGGGTTAAGCCGCTGCGTTCGGCTCAGGTCATGATCTCAGGGTCCTGGGATCGAGTCCCGCGTCAGTCTCTCTGCTCAGCAGGGAGCCTGCTTCCCTCTCTCTCTCTCTGCCTGCCTCTCTGTCTACTTGTGATCTCTCTCTGTCAAATAAATAAATAAAATCTTTAAAAAAAAAAAAAAAGAAAAAAAAAAAGAAAATAAACTTAGTTTTGAAGAGTTCCCTGGGTTAGAGGCATGAAGATTCCTCTTGTTTTGACTTGAGTACAGTCAGAGGAAGATTTGAGTAAAGCAGAGTAACATGTGAGAAAAGAATAAGTACATTTACTATAGTCCACCTTTATAAAGCAGATAAGAAAATGTTAATATTGTTAATTGTGGAACCATTCTAATGACAACATTATACTTGTTGAGTATCTGTGAATTTTAGCTTAAGGAAATTTATGTGACCTTAGTTATGATCTTTTAGTAATCATACAGTTATATCTTCTAATAGCCTAGAACTCAATTTAGATGAACTACCATGGGTCCCCAGGAGAAAGTCTCAGAATTTAAAAGTCTGTCACTGCTGTGACTTTATTATCTCTCTTTTGTTCACGGGGCATGGAAGCTTTCTATAGAAATGCATTTTTTTTATTAATAAAAATGAATTAATAATGCCTCCATAGAGGTTTTCATTTTGTATTTCATTTTGGTTTCAGGCTTATTTCAACCTTCTTTGTGATAAAGCGGAGGCACACTTTTATCTTAACTTATTTGCTGTGGAAGATTTATGTAACTCAGGTACCAAAATATCTAGAGCACCTGAATGAATATGGAAACTTTAGAGTGCTAATTGGCAATATGGTACATCACCAGATAAGCACATCAGATGGTACTCTTCGAAAGAAATATCAAAAGCTCTTTTCTTCTACTTTTCTTGATAACAGCTTTATTTATTGTGAAGTGTTGTGGATTGGGTCATGGGCTGAGTTGGGAAGGAATTAGAGTAGATATTTTAATGTGAAAAAAACTTTAGAGAAAAATGGATTCTTTTGAGTTTTTCTCATGATATTGTAATCTGTACCCATGATGCTAGTGGGCGTCAGTCCGTAAAATTCCCTATGAATTATTCTCTGCCTTGCTTATGTCTCCCTGGCATATCAAGAAAGCTATGTCCAAGAGGGCCCTGGCAACAGTATGGAAGAGGACTCTGCAATTTGATGATGCAGTGACACTACCTGTTAGATCATTTCAGGGAAAAATTTAGTAATAGGCTGGTTATGATTTATATAGTAATATTATGGGTGAAGATGTTAGGAAATGATTTAACTCTGATTTATTTTCATTTTTGGCTTTTATATATGGGTTTGAATCATATGTGTTATTAAGATTTGGTGAATGCAGAGCTCATTTAAGTTCATCCAGAATTCTATAAGCCTAATGCAATTTGAGTACATTAGAGATAGTCAGAATTACTGACTTTTAAATGAATGAAACATTATATGCTTCAAAGTAATTTTATATGTAGAAGAAAGTTTAGTAATTATTAAGATGTAGCTTTTGAATTGTTTTCCTGGTCTTACATAAAACCTAGCTTTAGACCAACCATTACAAGAAATCAGGGAAAATTTTCTCACAAAAATATCCTGCTCATTAAAATCTGGACAAAACCTTGGCCAGGCCATTTCCACCATGGAGAAATTTCAGGAAATTATTCTCCAATAATCTTTAAGAAGTGTGGAGAGGGCAGCCATTCAGAGATGGAAAAAGATTATTTTGTCCTCCATCCTCCTGTTCAGAGATTTCACATGAATAAATTTTTAGTTTGTGTGAAATAGAAGAACGCCACATATAAATAAGAGTGATGAATATGTGATTATTCACATGTTGACTTTTATCTGCATCTCACAATGGTTTAGAGATGTCTTAGTTTGGCATGGCTCTATTCTGGCTATTTTCACTTGCATTTGCAAGTATTTGTGTATGTCTGGGTTTCTGATCTCAAGAATACTGCACTTCCTTACTTTTTCTCTTTTTGCAATTTCATGCGGCTTATGAATCTTTTTCTCATAAATTTTGCCTACTTATTTGAAGTAGTATATTAACAAAAGGCATTCAAAAACATTACTTATAACAGATTTTATAAAACAGCTTCAAATATTCAATTTAGCATGGAGTTGGCAGAGAAAATAGAACCTGCTTTGTATTCTCTTCAAAACAGTGGAATAGTCCTGAGTTTGACTGTAGCAGAGCAAAATCATGGTAAGAGAGGGAGAAAAAAATTAGAACTTCTTGCTACTTACATTTTTTCTTGTCATTGGTCTAGCCTTCCAGAGCAAATGTGATACAGTATTATTATGATGCCTGCTCCTAATTGAAATCTATTATTTTATTGTGATTGCATTTAGACACAGGCAATCAAATCCTATCCTGTAAACTGATGGTTATCAGAGGGGAGGTGGGTAGGGGCTAGGTTAAATAGGTGATGGGGATTAAAGAAAGCAGTTGTGATGAGCACTGGGTGATATATGGAATTATCGAATCATTATATTGTATGCGTGAAACTACTATAACACTGTATGTTAGCTAACTGGAATTAAGATAAAAACTTCAAAAAATCCTATCCTGTAGTGAGTATGGAGACCCAAGTTTATATCTCATCTCTGAATGCATTATATACTATATGAGAGTTCAGTCACTAAATAGAGGGGAGGGGGTTGCCATGATCATGCCTCTTCCCAAGTGTATTTGGGAAATCGGATTGCCACTTGGGCCAGTGTCCAAGGAAAGGAACACCAGCTTTTATTCACTTTAGATTTCTAAGTATCTGCTGGACTGTAGCTAGGACACTGTTTAGAAGTTAAAATCTTTATTATTTTTTCCTAAGTGTGACACCTTTCTATCAAATGACCTAAAAATATATCTGATATCACCATGACTTTGCTTCATTCCATTTTCATTGTAGGCTGGACAGTTGCAGGTGATAATGGAATGATTCTACTCCTAAAATTTGTAGGTGAATGCAAAGTGGACCAGTGTAGGGAGGGGTTAATGAAGAAAACAGGAGAAAAAAATGAAGTTTGCCTACCAAGAATCAAAGACAGTGACAGTTTATGAAAATGTCATGTCAGCAAGAGAGATTTGAAGGCTGGAAAGGAGACATTGATCATTGGTCATGGAAAACTTCAGTATATTTATGGTTGGATTTTTTTCCCTCTATGCATAATGGATAGTATTAACAAAACATTTTTTTCTTGTGGGGTGGAAATATGTTCCTTCATTTTCTTCTGATCCTCATGCAATTTCTAATTATAACCAAAAAAGTTAACTAGCTGCTTATGTCCTGTCCTCTACTGTGTAATTTCAATCCCCAAACCCTAAAAATGGTTTACCCAAAGTTGTGTGCACAGAGAAACTGTAGAGAGATACAGAAAGCCTGTAGATGACGCTCTAGGAAATGGCCAAGGTATACACCATCTGGTCTCTGTTCTCCTGAAGAGTGTGGTTTATCAGAGCACAGCAGGTGGGACTCCCACCCCCACGCATGGGTGGTAGGCCAGAAGGCAAGAGGTTCGATCTCCTAGATAGTCCTGTTCTGTTCTCAATGATTATTCCAGTCATTAAAAAATAAAAGTAGTACATGCCTGTGAGAGACAACTGGTTTAAAAATATTAGTTATAGCAGATGCTGTTTATTTCGATTTTGAATTACTTTCCCCTTTTTCTTGATCCTATGTATCTTATATAACTTAGGTAAGTAACCAGTTTACATTATAGAATTATTTTATTGTAGTTTATTTTGTTATGTTTATTATGTTCAGTTAGCCATGTATCTACAACTATAAAAGTATAGAATTTTAAAATGGCATTGTGAATGCACAGTCAAGTTCTACTTCACTGGTCTTTCAAGATCACTTCCTTGATTAGCTTTAGGAAATAACTGTCTCTAGGTGGCAGCATTTCAAGCCTTTGTAGTATATATTTTTAAAATGTGCAGAACAAGGTGGCTAGTGATGATTTGAGGAAACTGCCTAGTTTGCTGAGAAAAATCAAGGACTTGTTCAAGTTTTAGGACATATTTGACATTAATTGAAACCAAACTGGCAGGAAAATAACTGCCAATGAAATAAAATAAGACTGGGGGCACCTGGGTGGCATAGTCAGTTAAGCAGGTTAAGCATCTGCTTTCAGCTCAGGTCATGATCCTGGGATCCTGGGATGGAGCCCCACGTCAGGCTCCCTGCTAGTCAGGGAGTTTGCTTATCCCTCTCCCATTCTCCCTGCTCGTACTCTGGCTCTCTCTATCTCTCTGTCAAAGAAAATCTTAAAATCTTAGAAAGAGAGGGGGAGAGAGAAAGAGAGAGAGAGAGAGAGAGAAAGGACCAAGACTGTGTTTTTGTTCACAGCTGGGCTTTCTAAGGTGATTCTCCATCCATCACAGCATCTAGAGCTTTGATGGAAAGAAGACCCTCTCCAGGCAACCTTCGCAGAGTGAGTGAGTGCAGGAGCATTCTCTGCTGCAGTGTCTGTGTGGCTCCCTCACCCCTTTAGCAAAGGGTAGGAATTAGGACCTGGCCCTAGTTGCATGCCCCAGATGATACCAGGTTGGATGTCTATCATTACCACTAACATTTATGGACTGCTTATTGTGTGCTAGCTTCACTCTCTTTACTTACATATGCTCACAGTAATCCTGACAGGTAGGCACTTCACTTTGCAAATGAAGTACTAAGACAGAGAGAGCATAAGTGATCTTGTCCAAGGTAACATTGCTAGAAAAGTGGCAGAACTGAGGCTTGCCATTGTGCTCCAGAGATTTTGCGCTGATCTAGCATGTTCTACTGTATAGTCCTGACCAGGGAAAAGGCCTGGAGAGAGTGAGAAAAGTATAGCCACCAGTGTAGCATAGCCTTTATTGGGCTTAAGGGAAAAATATCACTTTTTTTATGCTCAAGGCTCTGTAGGGGATTCTTCTGACGCTTTGGCATCTACTTTCTGATCCAGTAGTTCAATTCAATTCAACATACATTTATCGAGTCTCTCTTATGATCTAGGAATCATGTAAAGTGCTAGGGACACAAAGACAGGTAAGATACAGATGAAACTACACTGTTTCCGAGATTTAAGGTGTTCTTTATTTCATAAGTGTCCTCTGATGGCAGTTCTTTGCTGATGTCCTTGAAGGAGTGGAATGATAAAGCGAGAATGCAAAGCTCCAAATGCATGCTTATTTCTTAGTAGAGGTCAACCTGCCTTTTTGTGCACATCTCAGGTCATTTAGTGAAATACAACTGAAGATGTACATGTCAGATGAATCTGATTCACAGTGTCCTCGCTGGCTATCAGTAGTAAGCCATGATTGCTTGAAGCTGCTTATTAACCTGCTGACTCCAGATGAGCTACTCAGACCACGGACATGCAATAACTTTAATGGAAGAAAAAGAGTCAACTCTTTTTTTTTTTTTTCATCTCTGTATTTTAGATCATTTTTGCTTCAAACCTTGCTTCATTTATTTTTTAAAATAGAAAACAGCATGTGGAAAAATCCATCATCTGTTAAACAGCCATGCAAAGAATGACATGGCCATCCTACCTCTCTAGCAATGAAGACATCCTCTGAAATACTACCATCAAATTTCATGACTTACTTGAAATAAATAAATGGAAACCCCATCTGCTAGCTGTTTAGCAGCCACTGAAATAACCCCATCGTTAGCTGCTTAGCGCCACTAAAATTCCTTGATTCTGTGATTAGTTTCTACAAGTGATTTGGAGAATTAATTAGAAATGCTTGAACCTCACAGATATGTTCACAAGACAGATTTCATAAGACTTCTTATCTTCATCTCATATCAGTGGGTTAAGTGGCACATTTCGAGGGAGGGGTAATTTGGGGCCATGTTATTGGTATCACCCCAAGTATTTCATGATAGTAACCACAATAACCAGTAGGTATTGAGCCAGGCCCTATGCTAAGTATTTAACAACATATCATCTCATTTAATCCTCCAAAACATTGATTTTTCATATAGGAAAACAAACAGTCTCAGAGAGGTTGCTTTTCCCAGGTCACAGAGCTAATGCGGCAGAGTGGGGCTACCCGCCTGGGAGATTTATCAAAGTCCATATTCATTGCTACCTTTCCATAATCTCTAAAAAAGTTATTTTATTTATTAACTCTAGTTAGTGCCCACTCACTCAGCATATCATAGCCATAAACCATTCCCGAGTCCCTGAATTTTTATGGATTTATTGTGAGAAATAAATTCTTCCCCTAATTATATACCGTCACTTCTTCCGATATCTTCATTTTACAACTTGCCATAGTCATTATTTTATCTTCATTTGTGTTGTGGATTTCACTAGTGTCAGTATTAGTTATCTATTGATGAAACAAATTACTCCAAAACTCTGTGGCTCGATGCAACAATCATCACTTATTATGGTGCCTGGTCTCTGAGGGTAAGAAATTCAGATAGAGTACAACAGGGATGAATTATTTCTGCTCCATAATGTCTGAAGCCTAAACTGGGGTGGAATCATCTGAAGGCTCACTCTATCTTCTGGCCGTTGATGCTGGCTATCAGCCGAGGGTCTAGCTGAGGCTTTTGTTGGAATATCTATACAGAGCCTCTCCATCGGTCCTGGGCTTTCTCACAACATTATGGCCGCTTTCAAGAGAAATCATCTCAAGATAGAGACCACCAGTGCAAAAGCCAAATTACCTTTATTTTTTTCTTTTTAGTGTATGTGTGTGTGTGTATGCATGCATGCAACTTTATTAAGGTATAATTCACATATTATACAGTTCACCTATTGCAAGTGTACTGAATATCTTTCAAAGTCTCTACCATTGGCTTTCATATAAATGGATGCATAGTTAAATAAAATACATGCTAATGCTGGGGTTATTGATAAAGTGAAAATAATTAGGTGTTCTTGAAGCATTCCATAAATCATCTCACCATCTCAGATTATAGTTGCCTTATTTGAAAATATGGTCCTTGATAGAAGAAAAAGCCTGTTGAGTACCTGGGCATCATACATACATACGTACTCTGTATCTTTGTCAGGAAACTTCTATTCACGTATGACTACCCCAAGAATAGTCACACAAAATAGCTGATAAACATGATTTCTATTGTGGAAGAGTAAGGAGTTCCAGCTGTAGACACTACTGATGGGCTGTCCTATATTTGTTCCTCCCACTTCATTGCAAACAAATCTCTGATTTTGTTCAGATATATGACTGAAATGTGAGCAGGGAAGGTGGAATTCCACTCAGGCCTTCTGGCTCCAGGGAGTTAATGGTGGAGTGAAGCCCATATTCTTTCATGCCTTAGGAGTTGTGCTGTGAGGGCAAGGCACTTGGAGGTGTGACAGCCATTTTGTGACCATAAGAGGAGGGCCAATAAAGTAGTTGAGAAGACCACCCAGAGCCCTGACAGTTTTGAGCACCTATAGTAACCAACTCTGAAACTTCTATTTCAAAGAGTTTTGATAAGATACATAAATGTCCTTGATGTTCAAGACATTTTAGAATAATTCTTTTTTTTAAAAGATGTATTTATTTTAGAGAGAGAGAGAGAGGAGGGGCAGAAGGAGAGAGAGAGAGAAACCTAAGCAGACTCTGCTTCTGAGCGCAGAGCCTGATGTGGGGTTCAGTCCCGTTATCCTGAGATCATGACCTGAGCCAAAACCAAGAGTTGGACTTAAAGGACCGTGCCACCCAGGTGCTCCTGTTCAAGCCACTTTAATTCACATATTTCATTACTTGAAGCAGAACTACTTCTAACTGCCAAACTCCTGTGGAGAAAAAACAGTCATGCTTATCAGGAACAGAACGAAAGCATACGACTACTTACTTTCATTAACAGCATTGTTACAAACTGTGAATTGATCTTAAGGTTATTATAATTTCTAATTTTTCTTTTGGAAAATCAGTGTCAGTAACAGTGTTTGTATCTTCTAGGCACCTGAGGCCATAATGACTGTGTTAAAGAAATATTGAATTAAGATTAAACTAAACAATAGTTTACCCAAGTTTTGAACTTTATGCTTTAAAATATTACAGGAGACGAGGAGAAAGCTCTAAAGATCTGAACCAATGATTTAGGAAATAAGAGGCTGGGGTTGGAAACTATAAAATATCTTTATGGAAGAGGCATAGACTGCTAGGCTAGGGATCATTTTGTACTACCAAATTGCGTGCAGGACTCCCACTGGAGTCAATCAGAGTCATATGCAAAAATCAATGTCAGGATCTTTCCCTGAAACCATAAATGAGGAAAGCTGAAAAATCCGAACTATTTCTTGATAAATGTCTGGGAGAGCACCAAATGTCAGGGAGGCCAGGTGTTTGATGGAAATGAATGTGCTTGATACTCTAATATTGCTGGATAAATGAACAAGAAAGGAGATTCTATTCACTGTCTTTCCTTAAACTTTAATGATTTTTTAAAGCCCTCAGAACTTCTTCAATAATTATTTTTTCCAGATGGTTGAGAATTTTTTTTTTTTAAAGATTTTATTTATTTATTTGTCAGAGAGAGAGAGGGAGAGAGAGCAAGGCAGACAGGCAGACAGAATGGCAGGCAGAGGCAGAGGGAGAAGCAGGCTCCCTGATGAGCAAGGAGCCCGATGTGGGACTCGATCCCAGGACTCTGGGATCATGACCTGAGCCGAAGGCAGCTGCTTAACCAACTGAGCCACCCAGGCGTCCTGATGGTTGAGAATTTTAATGAATAATATTCACTCTTTGTAGAAACAATATGAGTAGCCTTTTTCTTTCCAATAATCTTAGAAAAAAAATCTTTCCTTTTAGACCTAAATTTAACCTGTAGGAAAGTGGTTAACTTCTGTGCACTCTTGTTTCTGGAGTAGAAAGTATTAGCTTAATATGCACTGCACCAACCACTTTATTATGAGGTTCTTTAACTGTTAGAAAGGAGGGTGAGGTAGGGAGGGTGCAGCATTTGGCAATGTCAGGTCTCTGAAAACCAACTTTTTGAATAATTTTGTCACGGAGTTTCTGGAGAATAATTAAAAATCATCTTCTAATGATTAAAAATCATCCAGATATGGTTATGTAATTTAATTAGAAGCTGTGATTTACGAAAAAATAAATGCTTTAATTGAGGAGGCATTTGAGGAGCCAGTACATAGAATTTTGCTTGAAGTCAGTGTTGATTAGAACTCTTTCATATTAGTTGTGATAACAAAGGGGATTTAAAAAAAAATCTTGATTTTAATCTTTAGTTATGAAAATTTTCACTGGCTTTACCAGGCTAGTTCTGTAATTTATAAGCTCATCACTCATGGGGTTAAGTGGTTATTGTATTTTTGTTGCTGTCTCCTTCTTGTGGGACACACTTCATCATTTTTTATTAGAATGTTATCACTCTATAGTATTTATTAAGTTTGTAACAGAGATTTATACCATGCAGCATTTTAGGGTTTACTGTATGAGCTCTAAGGCAATTTTGATAAAAAAGTAATAATACTGATATATTGATTGAATGATCTAAGTTTTTTGTTTGTATGAGACTTCAGTTTCTTTTCTTTTTTTTTTTTTAAGATTTTATTTATTTATTTGACAGAGATCACAAGTAGGCAGAGAGGCAGGCTGAGAGAGAAGAAGGGAAGCAGGTTCCTTGCCAAGCAGAGAGCCCGATGCGGGACTCGATCCCAGGACTCTGGGATCATGACCTGAGCTGAAGGCACAGGCTTAACCCACTGAGCCACCCAGGTGCCCCTTCAAAGAGTTTCTTAATGGGTAAGACCAAAGGTATAGACAGTCTAGTATTTGTAGACAGAGTCCTCAAGAAATTTCCTATTTGCAGGAAATGTGACTTTCATGGTATTGTGTAGAATATAGGCTCTACAGATACTGCATTTGGCTCTCTTTTATATTCAAGGGACTGGAGGAGCACCTAAGGTCCCTTATCTTGGGAACCATACAGTGGGTTAGTGGTATAGGAAAGCAGGCCCCTTCTTCTTCTTTTAAAAATATTATTTATTTATTTGAGAGAGAGAGCACACAAGCAGTGGTAGCAGCAGGCAGAGGGAGAGGGAGAGGGAGAAGCAGACTCTCCACTGAGTGGGGAGATGCAGGGCTCAATGCCAGGACCCTGGGATCATGACCTAAGCTGAAGGCAGGCACTTAACTGACTGAGCCACACAAGTGCCCCAGGGGGCCACATGTTCTGACCCTTGTCCAGAGGTCCTTAGACCAAGTCATAATATCAATCTCAAATTTTTCTAATAATCTACTGGGGTCTATCATTTTATAGTTATCCAAACCCTTGTTTTTCAATGACATTTGCAGAGTTACAGGTTCAATTAATGTATCAGTACACAAAAATTGCATTTATTATTTTTGTCTTAGAACAATCCTTAGGGGTGCCTGGGTGGCTCAGTTGGTTAAGTGTCTGCCTTTGGCTCAGTTCATGATATCTGGGTCCAAGGGTTGAGCCCCACATCAGGCTCCCTGCTCAGTGGGGGAGCCTGCTTCTCCCTCTTCATGTGCCCCTTCCCCAACTCATGCATGTGCTCTGTTTCTCTTTCTCAAATAAATAAATAAAATCTTCAAAAAAAAAGAAGAATCTTTAAAATTTCAAGGTTATTTCTAGTTCCAGTGTTTTGGGATTTAATAAACTACTGCATAGTCTACTTCTACTCTTCATAATATAGCTCCTGTGGGTTGTAGTGAGCTCATCATAAAATGAGGATATTGCTATAATTGATCTCAAAGGTCCAGCACTAGAATTCTATTAATCTGTATGCAAAATCTACTTATTCTTCGGATCAACTCTTCCTGGTATTAGTATTTTATTGTGTTTCTTTCATTGGGTAATAAAGGCTTACTTTGTGTATGTGAAATAATTTTAGGCATGAATGGTTAGAAACATTTTTTTGGCAAATAGCCTCTTTATTCTTGAATTAAATTGGATTTAAACCTGACCCTGAAGGTAAAACCACTGTAGTCTTGTAGAATGCTCTAGAGTCTGGATTGGAAGTCAAGTCCCTGGGGGCTAGCTTCCGTCTTCCATGTTCTATAATGCAAGTCTCTCTTTTCTGATCTCTGAGTCCTTAAATTCTCAAGT
This sequence comes from Enhydra lutris kenyoni, assembly GCF_002288905.1. NCBI lineage: Eukaryota > Metazoa > Chordata > Mammalia > Carnivora > Mustelidae > Enhydra > Enhydra lutris. The sequence goes on from NW_019154142.1 coordinate 18,194,599, forward strand.
GCCAGAAATGCAGAGCCATTACTCATTCTCCCTTCTCCTGCCACCTATAACTGCTTGTATTTACTGACCTGACCTCTGGTTTAACTATGGCCTTGTTCTCTAAAATTCCAAGGGCCTTAAAGCTCTCTCTCACCCAGTGCTCCTGGGCTTGTCAGGGGTGGTCTGGTGACCAGGTTCTCACAGACTTCTCATATTGTGGGTCATGGGCCTGGGACAACACTGATGGGTATGAACACGTCTAAAGTCAATACTAGGGTGTGAGATGGGAGTCAGTGGTACTAGAACTCCAGGGCCTGGTTTTTCTAAGTCAGCACAGTGTTGGTGTGCATGTGATTATACTGTTGATGGTGAAGAGAACTGAATTATAAATGTCATTGGGGAGGGGCGCCTGGGTGGCTCAGTGGGTTAAAGCCTCTGCCTTCAGCTCAGGTCATGATCCCAAAGTCCTGGGATCGAGCCCCATGTTGGGCTCTCTGCTCAGCAGGGAGTCTGCTTCCCTCCTCTCTCTGCCTCTCTGCCTACTTGTCATCTCTGTCAAAAAAATAAATAAAATCTTAAAAGAAAAATAAATGTCATTGGGGAAAACTGGAAATCTGTGCTCATAACAAATACAATATAAGTGGGGAAAATTCAAAATTTAATTTGGTTATGAAAAAAATATTAATTATAGTACTTTTGTGACCCAGTTTTAACTTAGGTTTATTTTTTGAGCAGCAAAATAACAATTATATATATATATATATATAGTTATATATGTCACATGTTTTTTATTACTTCATCATTCAATTTTATTCATGTACTTTTGGTGTTCATATAAGTTAGTTCTCCACTCATGCAATGGGCTAATTGTTTTATATCTTAAAGGAAAATTAGATTGCATCCTGACCAAGGTAATTTTGAGCTTAAAGGATTTGTGTGAATGCTAATGAGTGCCCACCTGAGAACTGTCAGGTGCCTACAGGCAGATCTTGGGAAGCATTTTGAAACAGAGAGCTTTTAATCACATATTAATTCTTTGAACAAATTTTTTAAAACAACATCTCTTGTTTGTTTCCACACGTTCATTGCAAAAGTAACGGAAATAGAGAAAATCTTATTATGTGAAATGATTATTTACCCACATAGCCCACAGATAAGTGAACACTAGTTAACATTTTGGTGTAAACTTTTATAATTCTTGTAAAATTCACACATACTTTTTTTTGGATTCCAAATTGCTCCCAATCTATTTCTCTTGTTTCTACTTTAAAATATTAACCTTTTTTAAAAAAATTTATTTTTTTTATTTAATTTCTTTTCAATGTAACAGAATTCATTGTTTATGCACCACACCCAGTGCTCCATGCAATACGTGCCCTCCATAATACCCACCACCAGGCTCCCCCACCCTCCAACCCCCCGCCCCTTCAAAACCCTCAAATTGTTTTTCAGAGTCCATTGTTGCTCATGGTTCATCTCCCCCTCCAATTTCCCTCCACTCCCTTCTCCTCTCCATCTCCCCATGTCCTCCATGTTATTTGTCATGCTCTACAAATAAGCGAAACCATATGATAATTGACTCTCCCTGCTTGACTTATTTCACTCAGCATAATCTCTTCCAGTCCTGTCCATGTTGATACAAAAGTTGGGTATTCATCGTTTCTGATGGAGGCATAATACTCCATAGTGTATATGGGCCACATCTTCCTTGTCCATTTGTCCGTTGAAGGGCATCTTGGTTCTTTCCACAGTTTGGCAACCGTGGCCATTGCTTCTATGAACATTGGGGTAGAGATGGCCCTTCTTTTCACTATATCTGTATCTTTGGGGTAAATACCCAGTAGTGCAATACTGCCTAGAGCAATCTATACTTTTAATGCCATTCTGATCAAAATCCCACCAGTATTTTTCAAAGAGCTGGAGCAAATAATCCTAAAATTTGTATGGAATCAGAAGAGACCCCGAATTGCTAAGGAAATGTTGAAAAAGAAAAACAAAACTGGCGGCATCACGTTACCTGATTTCAAGCTTTACTACAAAGCTGTGATCACCAAGACAGCATGGTACTGGCATAAAAACAGATGCATAGACCAGTGGAACAGAGTAGAGAGCGCAGATATGGACCCTCAACTCTATGGTCAAATAATCTTCGACAAAACAGGAAAAAATATATAGTGGAAAAAAGACAGTCTCTTCAATAGATGGTGCTGGGAAAATTGGACAGCTATATGTAGAAGAATGAAACTGGACCATTCTCTTACACCGTACACAAATATAAACTTGAAATGGATAAAAGACCTCAACGTGGACAGGAATCCATCAGAATCCTAGAGGAGAACATAGGCAGTAACCTCTTTGATATCAGTCACAGCAACTTCTTTCAACATATGTCTAAAAAGGCTAAGGAAACAAAAGCGAAAATGAACTTTTGGGACTTTATCAAGATCAAAAGCTTCTGCACAGCAAAGGAAATAGTCAACAAAAGAAAGAGGCAACCCACAGAATGGGAGAAGATATTTGCAAATGACAGTACAGACGAAAGGCTGATATCCAGGATCTATAAAGAACTTCTCAAACTCAACACACACAAAACAGATAATCATGTCAAAAAATGGGCAGAAGACATGAACAGACACTTCTCCAATGAAGACATACAAATGGCTATCAGACACATGAAAAAATGTTCATCATCACTAGCCATCAGGGAGATTCAAATTAAAACCACATTGAGATACCACCTTATACCAGTTAGAATGGCCAAAATTAGCAAGATAGGAAACAACGTGTGGATGTGGAGAAAGGGGAACCCTCTTACACTGTTGGTGGGAATGCAAGTTGGTGCAGCCGATTTGGAGAACAGTGTGGAGATTCCTTAAGAAATTAAAAGTAGAGCTTCCCTATGACCCTGCAAATATTAACCTTTTAGGTCTTACTAGATTTTCCAAAAAATGAGGGTGTTGCTATAATTCGTGTCTGAGGTCTAGCCCCACCAATTCTATGGACCTTAAAAAATTTCACATATTCTTTGGCTATAATCTCTTGCTCACCAATATAAAAATTCTTTTGAATCCACCATTTCATGCCTAACAATATTTTGTGAACATTTCTATGTCATTGAATATTATTAAACAATATAATTTTAGTGGCTTTATATTATCCAAGATTATAGTGTAGTGTTTTACCAAGCTCTTTTTAAACGTTAAGGTTTTTTCCATAATTTTCCAGTTATATTTTACCCTCAATTATTGTCTTTATAATAAACTCTTATTCATATGTCTGATGATTTGTGTATAATAAATTTTTAAGTGTATAATTTGTAGAAATCTAAAGATTCCCAAGGTTTAAGAATTTTATAAATGTAGTGAAAATTACCTCCAGAGATGGTGCTCCAGGTTTTTTACTCCTGAATTTTAGCTCAACCTATTATCTTTGAAAATATTTGTTGATTAAGTTTAATATGATGACAAATTGTTTTATGTCCCTTTGTTTAAAAAGTTTTTCTTTTGTTTATTAATCATCTGTATTCCTTTGCACTCTTTTTTGTACTTATCTGCTTTATTAATTCCTTCACCTATTAACACCTTGTTATAAATATTGCAAATATATTTTCCCGAGTTTAGTGCATGACACTCTAGCCGTGTGATCTTGGGAATTCTGTGTATTTTTCCCGTTTCTCAGTTTCTTTAAAATTGGATGGATCTAGTCCATCTCTTCAGTTAATGTGCTCTGGACCTGGGGGTCTGAGTGGGATTGTGACTTTTTATTGGAGTGAGGACCATCACCTTCCTGCTCTCCCATTCTCACCTTTGTACCTGGTTATAGAAATGAAGCAGCACCACTGTTGGCTGCAGGTCTATTTTGCCCCTAGAGGTGTCAAGCTCTTTCAACAGTTCCCTGTAAGTCAAAGCCTGGGGGTTGTCCCTGTGGCCCTGCCAGTTGTTCAGATAACTGTGGCTTCCTGGCTTCTGGTATTAAGCACTACCATGTGGACTCTCATGGCCATGGATATGAACAAACCCAGCTCTGGGTCTGCCTGTCCCATAGTCAGCCCTGGCCTGCAGAGAGGGCCACCCACCATACAACTTCTTAGTGATGGTGGCATCCTTCTCACCAGTGCTTTCTTCATGGTCTTGCTGACACAATGTTTGCTGTCCTGTTCTTCCATTGGAACATGATCCTCTGATGAGTATTTTGGTCTTAACTGATACATTTTATTCCAGCTCACCTATCTCTCTGAGCCCCTTTATTCTTTACTACCTGTCAGGCAAATCAAACATTTCCACCTCATTCAGCGGGGGCCATCACTCTCCTTAGACTTCCAGGAGCCACTCTGGCAACAAAGGTAACCACTCCTTGAACTTCCTGTCGACTCGTTAGCGCTCCTGCTGTGGAAAAGTGCCCCAAGTAAATAAATCTTTTTTTTTTTTTTTTTTTTTTAATCCAGTCTTAAATTCCAGCTCCATTTATTAGGTTCCCTCTAAATCCAAAACCTGATTCAGTCTTCTGGCTCCTGTTGGTGTGAGGTAGCTAATTCTTGCAGCTCCTTGGGTATATAATTTCTTTCCTTTGGTAGGCCCAGTGTGGCCCACAGGTGAGGCTGGGATGTAACCCTAGCCATCAGGCTCGCAACCGTGAGAGGAGGTGCAGGCAGTTTCTGAGAGGTATACCTGTTGCTTTGCATGGGAGAGGTCTCTGCAGCTTCTTCTAGCACAGGGACCTAGAGGTCAGGGTCCCATGGTTTTCTGCCTAGGGCTCTGACTTGAGGACAACAGACCCTCCTTGACTGAGTATTTAATCATTTGTGGAGCTCTGACACTTTAACTTTCAAAGCTTCGATTTCCTGCTCAACTGTGTCTTCTCTTCCACTTTGTAAACTATTAAACAGGCCAACGGCTCTCACACTTAGCCTTTAACTGCTTTTTCAAAGCACTTTTCTTGTTATTCCTTTGTAGTTAACAGTACAATTTACCTATAATCAACCAACTCTGCTGTCTTTGTAAGTATCGTTCCTCCTTATCTTCCAAATGCCTTTTGGGTCACTATTAAGGACTGTTAGTAATGGGGCTGACTTATGCCAGGGACTATCCATGTCCCATATACTACTCAGGATGGCGTCATCTTTGCCTGGGGAGCAGTGAGAGACCGCATCTCCCAAACCCATCTTACTGCCTCTTTTCTTGGATCACCAGTGGCACCAGCTGGGCTTGTTCGGGTCCTCAGGAAGCAGGGGCCAGAACAGAATTAGACATATGTATTGGTCTCCTATGGCTGCTTTAACGAATTACCATAAATTTAGTAGTTTCAAAAAACACACACTTATTCTCTCACAGTTCTGGAAGCCGGAAGTTCTGAGATCAGGTTCCCTGGCTGAAATCAAGCTGTCAGCAGAACCACAGTCTGTCTGGAAGCTCTAGGGGAGAATCTGTTCTTTGCCTCTTCCAGCTTCTGGTGACTTCTACCACACCTTTGCATTACCAGCATCTTCAGGCCTCTCTCTCTCTCTCACTGCTATCTTCGCATTGTCTTCTCTGCTTGTGTTTATGTCAAATCTTGTTCATCCTCTTTTGAGGGCATCTGTAATAGCATTTGGACCCACCAGGGTAATCAATCCATCATCTCCAAATCCTTAACTAATTATAGTTGTAAAGACCCTTTTTCCAGATTTCTTTTTACAGATTTCTGGGATTATGAACTGATATCTTTGAATATCAGGATATTAAAATATAACCTTCTATAAAATGCAAGATATTTATTAGGGAAATATATCCATGAGGAAAAAAGGGGAAGGATCTAGAGACGGTGAAGAAAGCCTTCACTACAGGCTTGATGTCTCTGAAAGACAGTGAGGAGGAAGGAGCAATGTGTATAAAGTGTTTCAGACTGCAGTGTAATTCCAGAAAATTTGTGTAGGCTTATAGAGAGCCCTTGAGTCAAAGTATTCCACTGAAAAGCTTTTGTATCTGCAGGAAGGGGTCTATATCCATAAGCCCATTCGCAAAGCCACTGGGTTAGTGCAGCCCATGAGGATTGTGGCCTGGACAGGAAGGTGGTGGTAGATCCAGAAAAGCAATAGCTTGAGCCATAAGTCAGTTATGCTCCCTAAAGCAGGAGAGCTGGGTATGCATTTTCATGGCCACCACATTCATCCATATACCTTTTCTTCAGATATTGTCATCAATCTTCACCTTTCTAAAGGTCCCTGACTAGTGAGGCAAACCATAGCCATTAACCTATAACCATTAGTGATTCACTGACTCATGCAATTTGCTTTTGCTATGTAGAACTTCTGGAGTTTAGTTTTGAGTGCACCTGCCACATCAATTAAGGCCCAGTTCACAATGGGCAGTCCTGGTCACGTAGTCAGTATGTAATAGGCAGTTTTATATATAACCTTGCAAATGGGTTGGGGAAGCATGTTCAAAACATATTCTCTCCAAAATCTCAAAAAAAATCCAACAAATACTGTGCCTCTTTCTTCATGGTGGGGAATGCCAAGTGCAGACCTGCCAAAGACCACTGTTCCTCTAGAAGCTTCACCCGTGTGGTAGGTCTCTGAACTTTCCGGGGGATTCGCTCACCTCCCTTAGGCATGTATATGCATTTCAAATGCATCTTCTTTTACTACTTCCTGATCCCCAGGTCTAATTAACATCTCATCATCAGTGTAATGAACCAGCATGATATTCTGTGGAATACCAAGGCAATCAAGTTCCTCTAGGACATCAGACTGATAACCAAGGGCTCATATAGCCTTGAGGTAAAAGAGTGAAGGTGAATCACTTCTAATTTTCTTTATTACCTGGTGTAGAAAAGAAAATGTTACTGGGTCAATGACTGCATAACAGGTGCCAAGGGCTGTGATGATTTGCTCCAGTGACAATACCACATTGGGAATGCTAGCTTAGCTGCAGTTGGTGTCACAACCTGATTAATTTTATGATAATGCGTAAGTATCCCTGAACATACATCTGGCTTGTGGACTAACTAAATAGGGGAGTAAAGAGAGGATATGATAGGAATCATTACCTCTGCATCTTTCATGTCTCTGATAGTGGGAGTGCCAAGTGCCGACCTCCCAGAGACCCCTGCTTCTCTAGAAATTTCATCTGTGTGGTAGGTCTCTGACTTTTCAAGGGGTTTCATTCACCTCCCTTAGGCATGTTGTGCATTTCAAAAGCATCTTCTTTTACTACTTCTTGATCACCAGGTCTCTGCACCATCCAGGGATACAGTATTGCTTTCAATAATGGGGAAGACATAAAAGGGCCTTTTTCTGTAATGGCCCTCACATTATAGAACTAATGTTTGGACACCCCATTTTGGAGGAAAAGAGCCACAAAAATGGGTCTGCAGTCCCAGTGGATCAACTGTGAGATGGACTTGGGCCAAACCTCCAATTATCACCTTACCTCCAGAAGCCCCTCTGACTGTCTGACCATGGTGGCATTCTAGGCTTTGGGGGTGAACATAAGTTCAGGGTAGTATCTATTAACCCCTGAATGTCTGAGTATTTCCCTTTCTCCAGTGCACAGACAACCTGGTGCATGGTCACATGTCCCTCTGGGGAAGGCTTGAAGGAAGTGTTTAATAAACATGTATGGCATGTGGAGGGTCTTCCTCAAGCCTCATCAAGGGACTCTGGGTCTGAGAACTGGCTTAAATTTAGGAACCACTTAAGTGGTCTTTTATCCCTGCTGTAAGTGCCTCACATTAAGTTTATGCCACTAGACTTAGAATTTTTTCACTTTTATTTGTCAAGCAGTATTTTAATGTCTGCCCATTTTTTTTTTATCCCTCAGAATTTTCATACTCAATTAGCCACCACCAGAGATCATTTTAGGTTAAAAGACTTTGATTACTGCTCCACCCCATTGGCTTATTATAGTAATTGCACACAGCAAGTCTCTAGTGATTAAACAGTGCCACCTGGTCGCTATCCATCTGGAAATGAAACTAGGGAGCCCAATTTTATGACAGCATCTGCAACATCATGTCTATCCTATAGAGAACAACCACCATAAAGCTTTTTGAGAATATTGGTCTTCCCCACACCAATACATTTGTTAATACCTTGGTAAAGGCAATGTCCTCTGGGTCCCAGCAGGAGGAATGGCTAGAGATGGCTACACAGATTGCATATAGTAGTTTTATTTGAATGTTCTCTCCTTAAATCTTCACACTCTTTTTTATTCTATGCCAGGGTCTAGCATCCTCACTCTCCTCACTCTCTGTAGGCCACTAAGGAGCTCATACTTTAAAATTTTATCCCTCATTTCTAGGGCCTTTGTATTTGGAATGATTTTTTTTTTTTTTTTTTTGGATTAACAGTCTGTCAGATTGCAGGAACTGGGTTATTCTATGCTCTAAGATTAATGTTTATATTAGTTAGAATGCCATCTACATTTATTCATTATTTCATATTTCTCTTAACTACAGGGACATTGTTATGCTTTAATTATCTGTTAAAAATTCCTTACCATATTATTAAAATTGTTTAATGTTTTTGAGTATAACCCTTTATTATCAATCCACAAATAAGTTTTAATTTTAGTCTTTTGTGTTTTTATAAATCTCTATGATTATGCTCTGCATTCCAGTGAGTTTCTCAGTAATGTCTTCCTACTCGTTAATTCTCAATTTATGTACACTATAAAGTTTATCCCATTTTATTTCTCATTCCAATTGCTATATTTTCTATTTCCTGCATCTTAACTAAAAAAATTTACATGCAGGGCACCTGGGTGGTTCAGTTGGTTAAGCATCTGCTTTCAACTCAGGTCATAATTTCAGGGTCCTGGGATTCCAGCCCCACATCTGGCTACCTGTTCAGTGGGGAGTCTGCTTCTCCCTCTCCTTCTACTCCTCTCCACCACTTGTGCTCTCTCCCTTTCTCTCAAATAAATAAATATAGTCTTTAAAAAATTTAAAAATATACATGTACCTCCCTCCCCAAATAATCTATAATATATATGTGACGGGCAGACTTCTAAGATGACCCTCAAGATTTTTGTCCCTTGGTTCACATGCCATGTATAATCCTCTCCCCTTTGTAAGTGGCAGTTTTTTTTCTCTTACTTGTTTTTGTTATCCATCTCTGGGGAGTGGTTTTGCTGCTGCCTCCGCTTAGCACATTTGTTCCAGTCTAGAACAAGGTTGTATAATTTTTTTAAAGCCAGTTTCCTGTGATGATATTGGAGATAGTGAATACAGAGTTAATATGGTGGGGAGAGAAAGTTCCCTGGTTTTAGCTCCTGGTTTCTAAATCCTCTGCCTCCCTAATTTGGACTATAATCCTAGACAGCATTCTACAAGAATATATACATATATATATATATATATATTTATTATTTTTCAGCTTTCTTTCAGGAGTTGGCATAGCCAAAACATAGACCCTGGTTTCAAAGTAAGCTTGGCATTAGTTTTATGTGGAATTTTTGAGTTTCCTTTGTCTCCACTATCAGCTTCTGGCCCAAAGGCCAGCCATTCTGTGGATTCAGTCTCCACACAGTATTTTGCTTTTCTGTCTATTTCTAGTCCATCATAATGTTTAACTGTTAAGTTGCTTGTTTTTCTCTTTTATATTACTTTTCTATCATTTGTATGTCTCTGAAACAGAGACAGTTTTCAATGTATGAACTTATTTTGCCATTTTCATACAGAAATCTCTCAGCATGATTATTTTCTTTTTTTTTTTTTAAAGATGTTATTTATTTATTTGACAGAGAGAGATCACAAGTAGACGGAGAGGCAGGCAGAGAGAGAGAGGGAAGCAGGCTTCCTGCCGAGCAGAGAGCCCGATGTGGGACTCGATCCCAGGACCCTGAGATCACGACCTGAGCCGAAGGCAGCGGCTTAACCCATTGAGCCACCCAGGCGCCCCACAGCATGATTATTTTCTTATAAAATGTATTTAGTTTATTATTGTTTCTGGTTCCAAATTAAGCATTTTGTGATTGGATGGGGGGAATTTAACCCATTTACATTTATTGCTTTATAGACAGATTCGATCTTTCTGTTATATTGGCCATTGAGAGTCCCATTAGTAAGCATGAGATGACTATAAGAGATTTCATTCATGAATAGAACCTGGTGAATAGGTCCTATTCTTCTGAATTATTGTGTTGATTTTGCCCCTTAAGGACATTTGTACATAAAAGAAAAAAGTTGTCACTGTCTTCATTATTAGAAGAAAGTTGATTAATTTAATAAAACAGAATACTATAAAATTTTTACATGAAATTTAAGAGCAGACTAAATATAAGTCGTCTTCAGAGGATCTTGACTGAAGATCTGCTGTTGCTATTGGCTGCTATCTTTCTTTCAAAAACTTTTAGTATATACAAGGGAGTGGCTTATTTTAGTAGTTTTCTCCAATTACTATCTAGGGCTCTAACTTCCTACTTCTTGGACCTTGTGAGTAAAGAATTAAAAAAATTTTTTTTTTAAAATTTGGAGTAATTTTAGATTTACCAGAAAATGAAAGACAAAGATAATACATAGAAATCCTGTATGCCTTTTACCCAATTTCCCCTAAAGTTAACAACTGATCATTCATGGTACATATCTCAAAAAACTAATGGTACTTCACTTTAACTGAATTCTAGACTTCATTCAGATTTCACAAGCTTTTTCACTATGTTCTTTTTCTGTTTCAGGATCCAGTCCATGATACTCGATTGCATTTAGTCATGGTGAATAGATCTAAGAAGCTAAATAACATAGATTCAAAAACATTGGAATTTTGACAGCTCTAGAACAGAGAGTCTCACTTAGGGCCATAGACAGCATAAAGAAGAATTTTTTTTTCTTTTCAAAATATTTATTTATTTATTTGAGAGAGTGAGTGTGACTGGGGGAGGAGAAAGGGGAGAGGGATAGAAAGAGTCTTAAGCAGACTCCTTGCTGAGCATGGAAACAGACGCGGGGCTCGACCTCATGATCCTGAGGTCATGACCCTGAGATCATGACCTGAGCAGAAACCAAGAATTAGATGCTCAACCAACTGTGCCACCCAGACACCCCAAGGAAGCATTTTCAATCAGTTGCCTTGACACTGTGGAGTGCAATGAAAGTGAAGAAGAATTAAAACATCAAGGCACTGGCACCATGTGTAGTTGTGCCTTCTAATGGATAGAGATTTGTTACTAATACAGAAAAAAGTATCAGGAATTCAGGACAGGTCACGCTGACCCAAAGGAGCATCTCCAGATGGATGGCAGACCATTTAACAACCTAGAATGCTGGACTGTCTAAACCGGTTTCCCTGGCTACTGGAAGACTCTCTACTCAGTGGAGCTGAATGGCCAATTGTTGAACATTTGAAAAAGGGGTCAGGGAATGAACTATGTGTTAATATTGGGGATACATAGTTACTAAGAAGGCAAACTCTTTTCAGAGGCCTGCAAGCAAATGAAAGATGTTCTTCACAAAGATACATACTGATTTATCAGAAAAATCATACTTTTGTGTATGTTTGAGACTCTAGTGTCCTTCCTAGCAGCTAGAAGGGGTGGAACTTTTCACTGTTGAATGTTCTTACTCTTGGCTGACCAAATGCTTGTAGGATTCAGAGGGATATGTAAAGTAACACTTCTGTGTCTGTGTCTGTGTTGGAGTGTCTCCTTGAGTCAGACACTCCAACCTACAGAGTCCAGGGGATTTAGGAATGCCTCCTCTATCCTGTTCATCTCATGCCTCCCATTTTTTAGGCTCAACTCTGGAGCTCCCTTGTGGCGTTTCCAGTCTCATAGTTATTGGGAAATTCAAAACCTCTGCTTTTTTTTTTTTTTTAACCTCCTCTGCTTTCTCGTCTCACCTCCCAGGTACCCCTAGGCCCTGTTTTTAACTCAGTCTCAGGGGAATGATTATTCAATTCTCTCTGTTTTTATTTTAGACAGGGTTGGAATTGTGTGGGTGGGGGCAGCTGTACTTTGGACTGCATGAAAGGGGAAGCTGCAAAGCAAACAAACACACGCATTACTTGGACATATTATAGTGCATATGTCCTGCGCACTTTTATGCTAAGAGCACCCTGGTTTCTTTCTCTAGCTTTAGTTGTAATACCAAATGTCTGCTTTTCTTCTCCTTGCTTACATATGTAACAGGAAGCCAGAAGAGAGCTGGCACTTTCTAGAAATCAGGAATGGAACATGGGGGGAGTGGGACGAGGATGAGGAAAATACCTTGTTCTGACTTACTTATTATAGGCTTTTATGTTCTTCAGACTTCCTAGTTTCTCTTCCTCTTTCTTGTGTTCCAATTTGGACTCAGTGTGTTGGTTTGCTTTTCTCCTCTGGTGAGTTGGAGAGTCTACTCTCTACTTTTATTATACTGGTGGCTATTTTTGACTTTTTATACCATATTTGAAGCTCCTTCTCCTATTGAACAATTCTCCCCAAAATGAGAGAATGTTTACTGAAGAACTGAAATTCAAACCGAAGCAGTTTCATTCTAGCATTAGTGTACTTAATTATTATGCTCAAAAACCTGCACAATGATGTTTCAATCATTTGAGCCCCATTTAGGCTTTATATTTAGCATTATTTCCTAGCCTTTTTAACACAAATTATTTAGAGTGAGATTTCTTGAACTGAGGTTACATTCTCCTGGGGTATTCCTTACCTAAGTTTATCTTAACCAGCAAATGATGGTTTGTTTTACTGGAATGCTGTTTCTCTGAAGACTTAGGGAAATATTGTCAAATCTTTGTTGTCATGTATATTTACAAAGAAATCAGCAGAATCCCAGTTCTGTACATATCTTTGTACATTGTACATTGTGTGTGTGTATGTGTGTGTGTTTGTTTATTTGATTGGGGGGGAGAGAGAGGTAAATTACCTAGATAAAAGAAAATACACAGGGAGTATATGGAAAACTTGAAACAAAGTGCAGTATGCCATAGTGTTAAAAACATATGCTCTTGCCATCCACTCTCATAGCTTTTGCAAGTCTGTCACATAGAGGAGTTGGTCTGTGTGAGTTTACTAAGTCTGTTGGGGTCCATATAGCTTTTTCTTTTTTTAAATAAAATTCACCACTTCATGGAACATTGCTTCATTCCTCTGCTTTAATTAATTGCCAACCTACCAAACTCAGCTCTATCAATTGATCAATTAAAATTTGTGATGAAATTGTGCTTCAATACATGTTAATTTATAAACATAAAACTTTGCTCTCTTTAATTTCCAATCAAAATGAGTTCTCCTTTCAAAAAAAATGGCCTTAGTTATTACCTTTTATTTTACTTGTCCTTCTTTAACTTACTTAAGTGTCCTCATTTACCTTTTAAAATTTTAAAAATATATTTCTCTTTGAAACCTGGATGTGTGAAGCACAATCACGAACAGAGTGTAAGTACAAAGCATCATAAGGAAATTGAGAACAATATGAAATCATCATATATTGTGGTAGATGAAGGCATTATTCCTAAGCTTCCCATGATGAACTTGGCAACAAAGAAGATGATAGCTTTTTCCAAACACAACCACTAAGTAGATAGCAAGCAGTAGTCAATCGAAAGAAATTTTGGATGTACTTAGATACCAATTTAAAAGTATAAGCTTTTATTATTGTAAAGATGCAAATGAACATAAATTTCAGTATCTTTTATGTAAGGAAACAATAAGTGATAACTTCATGAAATAATCATTCTTCTCATACCAGTAACAAAGACTGGATTTACTCTCTTTGTGCATGTAACATTTTCCTATTTCTTTTTTTCCAATCTCCATGTTCGGACATTTTATCAGAATACATCTAAATATATATTTTTCTCATTGATTATTCTTAGAACTCTGAGCTTTTTAATCTTTTGATTTGCAGACTCAGGGTTTTCTTTAGTGAAGAAGAACATTTTTTGATCAGCTTTTTTTGCTCTTTAACTGTTCCCTTTCTTCCATTTTATTTTGGAATTTTTGCTCTATAGGTTGAGTATTTCATATTTGTCTTTCAGGGATCATCATTTGCATCTGCTAAACTTCTCTTCCTCTTATAGATGATTTCTTTAACTTTTGGTCTCCTACTTAACATATTTAACTTTCCTTAGACAACATTTTCTGCTACTCTTTGGGTTTTGGAGCATTTTTTCTTTATTATCTTTTAATAATATGCTATTTGAAAGACTTCTGACTTCAAAAATGGTGAGCTAGCTAATTTGGACAAATGAAGAACACCTAAACAGATTTGTAAAACAACGACAAGAGTTAGAAAGGTAAGAACCAAAGATCTGATTGAAGGCATTGCAGAGCTGCCTTGGTAGAGAGGGTTGGCCAGATTAAGACATGAAGAAAAGAGAAGCCCAGGGAAGTGTATGTCAGACATTGGGTCGGTCCTGCTTTTTCCCTTCATGCACTTGTCAATTTGGAAACAGTGACTGAGAGCCTAGGAAGCTGTATAGAACTTCTATCACACTCATAGAATTAGCAGAAAAAATATTGAAATTGGGCAACAAGGAAGTGTACTCACAAACAAACTAGGCTTTCAGTTGAAACCCTGAAGAACTACATATTAGGAGGAAGGGTGAGAATATCATTAACTAGCTCTTGCAAGGTCTGACCTCATCTTCAAATCATTTTGGATTTAGGGGATATTTTCATAGACTTATTCCCAGCAGAGAAAATGCAAATAAATTTTGATTGAAGAAAAAATTATTATATGTTCAAATGATCTCTAGATAGTTCTATATATAATTTGCAACATTTGATTAAAAAGTAATAAAACATAAAGGTAACTAAATAAAAACCAACAAAAAACTAAACATGTCCAAACAAAATGTAGATATTAAAGTTGGCAGACACAAATTTTAAAGTTATTAATATTTTAAGATATTCAATGACAAGTTGACATATTTAACTAGAGGACAAGAAATAATGAAATACCTGAATGGAAATTTAAAACTAAAAACCAAAATAAATAAAATTAATTATTCATCTTTGGCTTTAACAGCAGATTGGAAGCACTTTTCAAAGAAAAAAGTGAGCTGGAGAATAGGTCAGAAGAAAGATGCAAAGTGAAACAAAGAGATACAAGGTGGAAAAGATGCAACAGTGGGAAAGAAAATGTTATGAATGTGACATGCAGATAAAATGTCTGCAATTGGAGTCTTTGGTGGGGAGGACTGAGAGAATGGGGCAGAAGCAATCTGGGAAGACTTATGAGAGAAAATTTTCCAAAGCCGATGAAAGATATCAAATCATGGATGCAAAAGTATAAGCGTTCAAACAGGGTAAGTATGAGGAAAGTCCTACACAGTAACACCATAACAAATGAAGACAAAGGTAAAATCTTAGGAGAAACCAGAGAAAAAGTTATATTATTTCAAAGGAACACTATCAAACTGACAGTTGGCTTCTCAAAAGACAAAGGAATAATATCTTCACAGTGTTGGAAAAAAATAACTACCAACATAGATTCTATACCCAAAGGAAATATTCTTCCTAAGGGAGGACAAAAAAGACTATCATAGAAACAGAAACTGAAACTTCATCAACAGTAAACCTACAGTAAAGGAAATTCCAAAGGGGGATTATAAGACTAAAGGTAAATGATCATAGATGGAATGTTGGAGGTAAAGAAGAAATGAAAGGTATCAGAAGGAATAAATATTAGGTAAATATAAGTGAATATTATCTTTGAAGGAATAATAATAATAATGTCTTATGAGGTCTTAAATATATTTAAAATTAAAACACACAAAAATGACATAAAAATGTTTAAGAAAGGAAATATACACAAATAAGTCTTTATTAAATCAAGTAGTCAGGTTATAATCACAGATAGGGGTTCAGTTGCACAGTAATAGTAAAAGAATATATAAACCATACTCTTAGTTGTGGGGGGAAATGAATTAGATATATTTAGTTAGTCCACAAGAAGCTAAAAGAGAAAAATGTAGTGCAAGTAGAATAAATAGTAACTAGCATTTATATGTGAGGCACTGGGTTAGGGGCAGGAGATATATTTAACAACTTATTCTTTGCCTTTAAGGATATTAGAGTCTAGGTATTAGGGAGTGTTGTGGGACTGGTAGGAATATTTGAATTCCCCAGAAGCAGACCTGAAAAGGATTTCAGTGCAAGCAGTTTGTTTGAAAGGTGCAGGATACACTGGCAAGAGAATGAAGAATGAAACCGTAAGAAATATTGCAAAAATAGGTGTGCTATCAACCAGCTATTACTATGAGCTAACAGAGCTTAATTTCAAAGGAAAACTTTGGAATATGGTATAGAAGAAGCACATGAAGAAAGGGGCTACCTTATTTCTGTCAATGGTTGGACAATGGTTCCCAGATGGTGTTGATTCCTTGGTGCTTCTGGCCTGATGCTTTCTCCCAGGGCTTTGGAGAAAACTGTCAGACAGATGGAGATACTGGTGTCTAGAAGTCAGGAACACCAGGGTATTGACAGCTTTGGCTACATTCCATCCATTCACCATTTAGAGCCATTCCTGTTCCTATTAAGTTTCACTCTGTCCAGTCTTCTTCAGGTTGGCCAACACTCAAAATTTCTATCATAGAAGGGTTTGTAGGACAAGCTATACTCTGTCATTCTGCTGCTGATGTTGAGGCCACCGTTCATACTCATCACCTACTTTATTTACCACCCATTCAATATATTCCTCACCCTCAGCCAGCATGTCTGTTGATTTAGAATGCTCAGTGAGTGGGGCAACCCAGATCTTTATGCCTGAGGGATCTGAGACTGTGGTTTTTGTATCCCTGTAAGGCAATTCTTGCTACAGTTGTCCATTAAGAGTTGTTACACATATGGAAGTGCTCAGAGGGAAATCAATGACTTTGCTGAGTCCTTCACGAGTCCCACAAGAAAGCCGGGGGACTTTCTGCCCATGATCTAACAGCAATTCTATCTCTTCGCGATAATCAGGGAGTAGCTGATTATCAATCATTCTTGTTAATATAGTATAGCAAATCTTTGTTTTTGCCTTGTGGTCTTCAGGCATGAGGAGCTTAAAATGGCCAGGCATTAAAAAAAAAAAATGCCAGGCATAAGACATAAATTTAGATTGACTGGAATCTTTGCTGTGCCCCTGATGGAAGTACCTCCCCTTCTACTCCCAGGAAGCAGAGCCAATCAGCAGAGGCAAAAGGTGTGGGAACAAGAAGTGTGAATTCTCTGAGTGGATTACTGGGAGTGACATTTAGAAAAACCACCCCTAGATCTACACTTCAGTTCCCAGACCAGGGGCACAATACTGTAAAATTGGTTCAGTGTGCACACTGCACTTTGAAGAACAGCCCAGCACACACAAGCTGGGACCTCAGCTTTACTGTTAAGGGGCCATTACAATGTTAAATTAGGAGGGGAACTTTTGAGTGATGAAGTTTGTGGTAGGACCAGGACAGTCTGTGTGTATGTTTATCATCAAGCTGTTTCACCTTTGAAGTTGGTCCCTTGGACTGTAGTGACAATACAAGAGATCCCATAACAATAAACACTCTGTAAGCCCTTACAGAGTGATGCTGGTAAAGGGACTCCCTACAAGGAGAGCAAAACTATACCCAGAATATGTGCTAATTTTGTTGAAGGGTGAATTGCTGCCCTGCTGAGGTAGACAAGATCTGAAACAACAAATTTTCCATCAAAGTAGCTGGTGGGTCTCCTAGAGGGCTGATATCATATTGAAGACATAGTGTTAGTCTCCATAGCCAGTCAGCTAGACTTCCAGCAGCAACAGGAGCTAGCTCAGTAGAGGTGAGAGGGAGCCGGTGCTTTAGACAATGCACAGGCTCTGGAACAGAGAGTAACATGGTTTGGTTGGCCTTCCTGGGTTGATTAGATGTGAGACAGTAACCTTCTTCTCACCACACAAGCTCAGATTGAATTCCTCTGACTATTCCCCTGTAACTGAGTATAAATCTCAAAACTCTACTCAAATTCATATTCCTGGTATTTATTTGAAACAGATACATTTCTGCCTTGGACATATTGCTTGCTCTAAATTTTGTATCTTTAGGTGTCTTATTTTCAGTTTGTATTTGTCTGACTTATTGTTGATTGTAAAATCTGAAAGCATAAACTTTTTTTATTCTTTTTGAATTAAAATTACTAAATACTTTGTATTACTATAGTAATGACTAGTTATTATTGAACAGTAGCAGGCAATATTCTTGAATTATACAAGCCATCACAAGGGCAGGGATCTCTGCTATGTTTATGGTATATTCCAGGGATCTGGAAAAGTGCCCAGCACATAGCACACGTCAAGAAAGTTTAGTTTATTGACTAAATAGAGTTTCCGTAGTACTCTTGCAAGATATTGTTATCCTTCTCTTACTGATGAAAAAGTTGAAGCTCAAAGTGGTTAAATGACTTTCTAAGAGTAACACAGCCAGTGAATGGCAGAGGGAAAATTTGAACTTAATTTAATCTGACTTCACAGGTGTCACTTTCTCACAACTCAATAGAGACTACAGGGTGACCCTGATTGTCAGACAATTCATTGATTTGTGTTTCCCAATATATGGAAAACTCAATGGGGGCAGAAAATTAACTTACCAGATTTTGTAGCCCCAGGAGTTAACAAATAACTTGACGCAAAATAGGCCTTCTGTAAATATTTGTTAAATAAATGGCTCTGATTTACTCAAGTAACTCAGGCGAGTTTACTGCCATGGGGAAACTGACATTAAATTTGCTTTGTCTATTTATTGATCATGACAGTGCTCTTTGAGTGTAATAATTCTGCCGAAGTTTTTAGCTTCAGTCACACAGGACTCAATGATGTAGCCTCAGACACAAAGAATGGGAGGCTCATTTGCCTACTAATCTTGGAAATGAGAAGGAATGAAGGAGAGGAAAAGATAGGTTCACAATCTCTTTCCCCAGTACTTGAAGGCCACATAAGGATTTCTTAACACCTTTAACAGAAATACAACCTATAGTTCTTGGTTAGAAGATTATCAGTGACATTATTATTACTTATGGTTATGATTTTTACCACTAACTCAGTTATTACTCTGGATTCTTTTTTTTTTTTAATAATACTCAAGTGGTCCCTGATGACTGTGGAGTTTTTCCCCATGAAAATGAACTTACATGGAATTGGATTCACTATAGAATTTACAAATGAGAACAGAAAACTTCTCCTTGAACTTGAGTTAAGTGACTATATATTTCTAAACTAGCATATTCAGAGAAATGAATCTTCTGTGCTTGTATTTGTTTTCTGTAGATCCTACATCTTTTGAGATTTCTTATTGTAATGTGGGAATTAGCATTTAGTTTCCAGAAGGCCTTACTGAAAACATTTTTTACTTTCACAGAATCCATGGAGATATGTTTGTTTTGAACTATGAAAATAACTTGTACAGATATGACAAAAATGCAGAAAAAGAACACAAAAAAGAAAAATAACAAACTGTATTAATGGGATCAAGGAAAATAAGAGGTAGTAGTTCTAGTCACAAGGGTAAAAAAGAATTAAGCAAAATTACCAATCCATTTCATGTTTTGATTCAATAATTCAACATGAACCCTTATTTTCCCTAATAAAAATATAGCCAGAAAAATTTAGCTTATAGATCAGCAATAAGAGTCTCAATATAATTATCAGTGTAAGAATGGCTAAGGCAATGAGAGGAGCTTTTACTAGTAACAGTCAGTCTAGTGTGACAGACAGACAGCCTTGGAACACAGCCCAGGTGCTATGACAACTGACATTTGCAACAACTTCCTCAAATACCAGCAAAGAAGCAAATAGAAATTTTACCTTATTTCTCTTACCTCAGAATTGGAATGTCAAAAATTAGATTAAAAAGGGAAAAATACCACCAGGAAACTTAGATTGTTTTAGAAATTTAGAATTTCTAAGTTTAGAAATTTTAGTTTCTAGGAAGGAAAGAAGAAACAGTTTCATTGGCATTCAGCCCTCTGATTTCATACTTGAGAATAGATCATTTAACATATATTTTAATATCCCATGAGCTCTGGATTGTGTGTGTGTGTGTAGGTGGGTGTGTTGCTGGTTAAATCTATCATCTGTCACTTGTGCTAAAATAAACTTTTGATAGATTTAGTCTGAGGAACATCACTATTAATCAGTTTTTTAACAGTAGAGGCCAAAATATGAATGCATAATATTAGATTGTGTCCCGGTGGAAAAGAACTAAGAGAGTTTCTGAAGCAGAGTAGGGAAGTTTGAAGCATTTTGTTATAATTAGTGCTTTTCCTGGTCTTTGGATAAAGAGGCATTTATTGCCCTCTGCTCTAAGCTGACATCTTCTATGATGAATTCGCTTTGAACTGTAAAACAAAGACATTTTTCAAAATATAGACTATAAAGAGATGATAGTTTCTAAGAGGGTGACCAGTATAAGGAGAAAAATATTTCCATTCATCATGTAGGTTTATATTTTACACTATAAGATTAAGAAAAAGAAAGTTATTCTTATGTAAGGATCAGTGAAATAAATCCCAGTAATGAATGCAAAGTTGAATTTTTAAATTCCAAATTAATTAATATTGATAATAAAAAAGTAGCTCAAAATCAATATTGATCAAACATTTCAAGTAATTTAAAACCATAGTAACATCAATACCATCATATAGATATTGCCAGAATCATATGAGGCGTGATGGACCAGGTGACAGAAGGATTAGGAAATCCATGAGGTATTTGTAAGAGATTTCATCCCAATAGAAACCACTCCCAAGTATTATGGGGTTCCTCAATCTGCTGGCTTTATCTGGTCCCTTCCAGTGTTTCTACTTGGCAGTACCTGAAGAGATCCCTTTAACTTGGAACTTTTAGAGAGCCACTGAGTCCTCAATGTGGTGCGAAGTATGTAGAGTTCACCAAAAGTTTAATGAAGTTCTAAACACCCGTGTTGCCAAGGCTTAGCTCGAAAACCTATCTCCTGTTGATGTACCTGCAGTGGTATGAGGCATAAAAATCTGAAATCATGGACATGCAGAGCAGATGGAGAAGCCAGGTAGTGAATCAGATACAGTATTTGAGACCTAGGGTACGCATGTGTGGAAAGGAGCCAAGACCGGATACCGGCAGTGAATGTTTAGCTGAGAGCTGAGCCAGAGCAGTGATAAAGATTTTGCCAAAACACAAACGTGGAAATCAGGTGAGATGGCAGTGGGTGGAGATACTGGGTCATCTAAGTTAATTAAGTAAACTGCATCTCTTCCTGGCCTGGAGCTGGTTATAATAGGCTGGCTGAGTGTGTGGCACAGGGAAGTGCTGACTGGTACCTCAATAATAGAATACTGCTGAGATCTTAAATAAGATTGAGTCCAGTAGTGCCTTTGAGGCAATTCTTTCTTCATTTATCTTCTGGTTTACCTTGTTCTCTGCCAGTGCCTCTCCTTCAAAGGTCCATGTGCCATGCTCATCTGGTTGCTTCCTGATGTCTGCACAGACTGATACATACGTGTGTGTATGTGTGTGTGTATGTGTGTGTGTGTGTGTGTATAGTCCTGTTAATAGGTGTCTTGTGGGAACAAAAACGTTCTGGTTCAGTGAAGGCGTAAAAACAGAGACGCTGGGGCACCTGGTGGCTCAGTCAGTTAAGTGTCCAACTCTTGATTTCGGCTCATGTCATGATCTCAGGGTTGTGGGATTGAGCCCCACGTTGGCTCCATGCTCAGCATGGAGTCTGCTTGAGATTCTCTCTCTTCCTCTGCTTCTGCCCCTCCCCCCAACTTCTGTGAGCATGCTTTCTGTCTCTCCCTCTCTCTCAATAAATACATACAATCTTTAAAAAAAAACAAACAAAGGGGAGATCCTAAGAGTTATATGGTATGAGCACTAAGGCAAACTCTCTGTTCCTTGGTTTTCCTCAGGACACCACTGCTCAAATCATATGACAGAGTGTGAAAAATATATCAAAGATGAGTTATGATCCAGAAGTGTTTACCTTTACTGGGAGTTGCAAGTTCATAATTTTGGGCTAAGGAATAGCAATTTTATTCACTTAGTATATATATTAAGAGCAAGGGAAGGAGAGAGGGGGGAAGATAGGAGAAAGAAGGAAAGGAGGGAAAGAAGGAACAAAGATGACTTCAGAGATAACAACAGAAAACCCCATCCAAGGTAGGGTGTCAGATGAGACTTCTAGGAATGGGTGACACCTGAGCAGAGTCCTGACAGCTGAGTGGGAGTTATCCAGGGAGGAAAGGTATGGGTGAGTAGAGATTTGTGGAGAAGGCTTTCCAAGACGAGGAAAAAGCCTGAAGATGAGAGTGTGGGACTCAAGACAGGAACTACAAGTAGTTAGATGTGTTGAAAGTGAGAAGAGGGTGTTGGTGAGGGATGATGTTGGAGGCATAGGAAAGGGAAGCTGCACAAGGGGGTTTTTGCTAGGCTAGGGGATTTGGACTTGGTCCTCGTGACCATGAGGAGTCCAGAAAGATTTTAAGTGGTACAGTGTCGTGATCTGATGTGTGTCTAGAGAGTCATTCCAATGGCAGTGTGAAGCATTGGTTAGAGGTGAGTAAGGCTGAGAAAGGAAGGCCAGGTAGAAGGCAATAGCAGGAATCAAGGGGACACTTGATGGTGACCGAGACTGTGGTAGTGAGAACGGAACTCAATAGAAGTGGGTGGATTGGAGGGGTGTTAAAGAGGTAGAATCAGCTTTTTGGCTGCTCTGGTTAATATTTTTTTTTCTAAAAAAGTTTTAATTTTTAAGATTTTTTTCAGCCTTATTGAGGTGTAATTGATAATATAAGCTATTTACATTATTTTATTTTTTAGGATTTATTTATTTATTTGAGAGAAAAAGAGAGGGCACAAGTAGGGGGAGAAGTAGAGGGAGAGAATCCTCTGGCAGCCATCCCACTGAGTGTGGAGTCCAACAGGGGGCTCAATCTCATGACCCATGAGATCATGACGAGCTGAAACCAAGAGTTGGACACTTAACCAACTGAGCCACCCAGGCACCCCAAACTGTAAGCTATTTAAAGTGTACAACTTTATGACTTGATACCTGTATACATTGTGAAAAGATTCCCCCCTATGGAGTTAATGAATTAGTTAACAAATTCATCACCTTATATATTTACTTCTGTATCTGGTGAAAACATTTAACTTCTACTCTCTCAGCAAATTTTAGTTGTATAGTATAATCACCACATTGTATATTAGATCCTCAGAACTTTTCAATTTATAACTGAGATTTGTACCCTTTTTCCAACCTCTCCCTATTCCTCCCCCACCCCTCAACCCCTGGCAAGCACTTTTCTCCTGTTTCTATGAGTTTGAGTTATTATTATTATTATTTTTCAAAGACTCCCCATATAAGTCGTACCATATAGTGTTTTTTTATCTCTGTCTGGCTTATTTCACTTAACATAATGATCTTCAGATTCATCCATGTTGTTGCAAGTGGCAGGATTTCCTTATTTTTAAAGGCTGAATAATATTCTGCTATCTTTATATCCCATTATCTTACCCACTCATCTGTTGATGGTCTCTTGGGTTGTTTCTATATCTTGGCTATTCTGAAAAATGCTGCAATGAACAGGAGAGTACTGGTATCTCTTCAAGATATGGTTTCACTTCCTTTGGATATATACCCAGAAGTGGGATTGATGGATCATATAGTAGTTCTATATTTAATTTTTTGAGGAACCTCCATACAGTTTTCCACAGTGACCATACCAATTTACATTCCCATCAGCAGTGCACATAGGTTCCCTTTTCTCCAAAACCCTTTCAGTGCTTGTCAACTCTTTTCTGTTTGATAATAGCCACTCTCACAGGTGTGAGGTGGTATCTCATTGTGGTTTTGATTTGCATTTCTCTGATGATCAGTGATGCTAAGCACCTTTTCATGTACCTGTTGGTTTATATCTTAAATGTTTGCTGCTACTGCTTAGGTCTGTGCAATGCTGGAAAAAATAGAGATGTGATTTTCTATGCTTTCTTCTCAATATGAACATCTCTGCTAGTGTCTTCTGCAAAAGGTCTCCTAGAAAAAAATGCCTTTCATGACTACATGGGTGGGATTTCATATCCTTACTTGAATTTGGTGGCAAAAGTAACTTTCTCATACAGTGTTCAATAGAAGAATTCCATTATTTAGATAATTTTGTTTGGTAATACTTGCCATTTCACCCCCTGGTTACTACAAGTGTGTTTCAGGCTTTTTCCCTGCAGCATTATGGAGGACATTCTGGTTGTCTGTTTCATGCTCAGTCATGCTGAAAAATATCCTCCAGGAATCTGAGGGAGTGTCTCTGATGGCACTTCAACGACAAGATGTGATTAGCAAACATCTGGGTTCATCAGAATCCCCTGGGGAACTTGTAAATAAAAAATTCCTAGGCTCTGCCTTTAGGTACTCCAATTCAGTGTGTGTAGGATGGGGCTCAGAATCTCCATCTCTCTCTTTTTTTTTAAAGATTTCATTTATTTATTTGACAGACAGAGACAGTGAGAGAGGGAACACAAGCAGGGGGAGTGGGAGAGAGAGAAGCAGGTTTCCTGCAGAGCAGGGAGACAGATGTGATGCAGGGCTCGATCCTGTTCTGGAATCACGACCTGAGCCAAAGGCAAAGACTTAATGACTGAGCCACCCAGGTACCTCTAGAATCTCCATTTTTAATAAGTGTCCTTAGGTGATTCTGAAACAAATGGTCAGATAATTACATTACCCACTCCTCCCAGAAAACCCCTTTTCTATAATTTGATTGTTTATAATTTACCTGATTTCTGAAATGGAACTTGAAATAAATGCATTACAATAAATAATGACTAAAAAACATGATATTTGTATTATGTTCATTTCACTATTTATTTTGTAAGCTCTAATCAATTTAAAATAATGAGAGTATGGAGCTTTTTATGTCCATGGTAAGGTATTCCAGGATGTTAAAAGTGGCTTCGCATGACATTTAGAAATTAGAATATCCTGATGGTAGGGCAAGGAGCAGTTGTATCTCCCTGTAGGACTCACAGAATGTGCATATATTAGAGGTGGAGGTGTGTTCTGGAGCTGTGAGACCTGGTGTGTGGGCCCCAGTCAGGCAGCTTTAGCATCACCGGGAGGCTATTAGAAATGCAAATTCTCAGCCCCACCCTGACCTACTGAATCAGATCTTTGGGGGTTGGGGGTTTCTGTGTTTTAACAAGCTCTTTAGGTGATTCTGATACACAGCGGAAGTTGAGAATAACTGGTCTAGTGCACTTCTGTCTCTCCATGGAGACTCTGTTTGGGTTTTTAAAGTTTAGTAGTATGTCTTAAAGTGTGGAGGTATTTCCTGACTTGTTTCTCTAGAATAAATCCACATCTTCGAGTGTATTTAATTAGGATTTGGTTCACCCTAAAGGGACAGCAAAACCAAGCAACAGTGGGTTTAAAAGGTAGAAATTGCTGGGGCGCCTGGGTGGCTCAGTGGGTTAAGCCGCTGCCTTCGGCTCAGGTCATGATCTCAGAGTCCTGGGATCGAGCCCCGCATCGGGCTCTCTGCTCAGCAGGGAGCCTGCTTCCTCCTCTCTCTCTGCCTGCCTCTCTGCCTAGTGATCTCTCTGTCAAATAAATAAATAAAATCTTTAAAAAAAAAAAAAAGGTAGAAATTGCTTTCTCTCTTTAAGTACAAGTTGGGAAGAGCGATCCAGGACTGGTTTGACCTTCCACAGTCTTAGTCTCAGGCTTCTTTCACTTTATCCTCAGTCTTGCTAGCATTGCATTCCCAAGTCTACCCATCACCTTAGAAGACGCTCTGTCTGGAGCTTGAACATCTATGTCCCAGTCAGCAGAAAGGGGAAAGGAGAGGATGGACACTTCACAGGACATGCAGACACCACTGTCCCTTACATTCCACTGGCCAGGGCCAAGCCATTGGTCCTCTTTCTCTTTGTAGAAGGTGGGGATGTGGAGTCTTGATTCTAAAAAGTGATGTGCCCAGCTGAAATTTAAATTTTATTATTGAGGACGATGAGGAAAAGAGAAATAGGGTGAGGAGTGGGGGGATGGATTGGTTGTTTCTGTCACAGTGGGCGTGTACACGTACCTGGGAAGTATACATTTCTTCTTCTTCTTTTTAAACAAAGTTTACTTCTCTTATATATAGTTATTTATTCATGCTTTCCATCTTTCCACTTCAGATTTCAATCTGTTTCTTTATCAATGCCTTGGCGAAAAAGATGTCGAATCCTATGGAAATTACTATGATGAAATGATTCTTATTGTATCTATCTAGATCGATTGATCTATCTATCTTTGTATCTATCATCGATCTATCTTTGTGTCTCCCAGAATGTGTACATAATGTTTCCATGACAAACTTTGTTTCTGTTAAACATTGTTATTTACCAATTTGTTATCTATGTGAATGTATAAGGAAGTTCCTATTTTTTAAAGTAATGCTTCTAATGGCCCACTTTCTCAGAATTTATAAGTTACGCCATGTCAGGGAATGATTCCCGAACCTTTAGGGAAATAACAAATTTACATGATAATATCAATGACTTATTTTAGGCCACTTTAAATA
Source organism: Enhydra lutris kenyoni (assembly GCF_002288905.1). Lineage (NCBI taxonomy): Eukaryota > Metazoa > Chordata > Mammalia > Carnivora > Mustelidae > Enhydra > Enhydra lutris. The sequence goes on from NW_019154142.1 coordinate 18,221,037, forward strand.
ATTCACTCCTCATTTTTTCCAACTTAGTATTTCCTGACATTTGAACCAGACAATGGCTGAATACAAATGTTTTATGTGCTCTTTAGTGGAGACACCTACTGTAAAATGGTTATTGAGAAGCCTCTGAATCATCCCTTCTCTAAAATATTCAGTTCTTTAAGCTGATTGCTCTTAGCTGTTCATATTATTTTAATTAGAAGAAAACATGGCTGCTGAAAATCAGCCCAAGGTTCTATAAATAAAAGTATCTGTCCTGCAGAGTCAAATTTTAATTAACCTTTTAGTATGCCAACCTTTCTGCTAGCATTTTTCAGGGCTTGCAGCCATTCATTTTGTTCAAAAGCCATATGGGCTATTTTTCATCTGTATATAATCCAAACCTATGAGAGTGTTCCTGGAATACAAACGTGCTATTCATCAGTTGTCCTTTCAATACCTTTATTTCAATAAGAAGACACACACAAATATAATACAGTAGTGGTATGGTACAGGGGAAATACACAAGATGGAATAAGATAACTATCTCTTCTTTTTCCCATTTATCTCCTCATTTTAGTCACAATTTGTGTCCTGACCTGCTCTGGGCAGGGTAGGTTTCTTTCTTTCTTTTCTTTTTTTTTCTTTTAGGGTAAGTTTCTTAAGGATAGACTACCTACTGGTGATTAAAGCAACACCAAGCTGTAATTACTGGGAATCAGTCCATTTTTCACTTCTAGTCATTATCCACATGAAAGGTGTTTTCATAAGCTATTTGTTGGAAATCTATAGATGACATAAATAAGCATTTTCTGCTGATTGATTTTGTATGTTGCTATGACCATGACTGTGGAAGGAATTCCAGATCAAAGTACAAAAGGTGGCTAGACCTTAATTCACTTCAGTCCCTGGTTACCAGAAAAATTAGTTTTTAGGAAAATGTTTCTAATTGTTATGCAGTCAATGAAAGCCATCAAACACAACCATAGCAACCACTGTCAGAACCTGACCTTAATAAGCAAAGAGGACTGATATTAATGCAGTTTCTATGGTTATAGTCAAAGTAAATGTGATATTTTTCTACTTAAAATTTACAATGCTCTGTGATTATTATAGTGATTGAACATCAACTATTTCAAGTTTATTAAACTTACAAAAGAACCTGATGATAAAGAACTGCAGTTTGTTACTAATACCCTGGGTCTATAGTGGTGATTTGGTGAATCTAGTTTTGAGTAGAATACACCAGGCTGACCACTGAACTTAAAACAACTCATTGCTATGATCCCGCACTATCTGGACATTTCTACTTCTCTGACCACTGCTTTTCTGCCTTTTGGTTATATCTCTTTCTGAAACTCAGTTCCTTACAGGTAAATGCTTTATATTCTATGCATATACCAACATATACATGTTAGCTATTGGGTAGGACAGAAAATTAGACAATCAGGGCAAAAATGGCTAAAATCAAGGATTCAATGAGTATACAACCTCATGGTAAGACACAGTGAGAGTATAGGGTGAATCAAAGGAGATAGGAAAGGATAGATGTGGATCTGGAATGGGCAAGCCATACAGCCAGGGTAGTAGGCAGCCCTGACATAGCTTCCAACCCTCTCTCTCTCCTCCAGCCTCCAAATACTTGCCCTCTGCTTTACTCTAAGCATGTTTGGTAGGTGATCTCTGAAATGGTCTCCAGTGATCCTCGCCTCTGGGTATTTACACCCTTGGATAATCCCTTCTCCTCCAATGGGTCTAGTGACTTGCATCTGATGAGATGAACACAGCAAAATTCATTGGCTATTACACCTGTGATTTGATTAGAAAGAGTGAATCCATCTTACTAGCACTCTCTTGCCTTATAACTTGTTTCACTTTCATGGAGCAAGCTGCAAGGTTGTGAGATGCTCTCAGGAGAGGTACACATCACAAAAACCAAGGGAGGCCTTCTGGCCAACAGCTCACAAGGAACCAAGGCCTCAGTCCAGCAGCTATGAAGAACTGATCTTTAAAAAAGATCCTTTCCAGTTGAGTTAAGCCCTGGGAGTTAAGCCATGCCTAGACTCCTGACCTGCAGAAACAGTGAGATAATTGCTATTGTTATTTTAAGCCACCAAGTTTGGAACAACTTGTTATACCACCTTGTTAAATACTGCAGCCAGATTCTGAAACAGTTATAAAATCTGGCCTCATAGAGGGGGAAACGTTGGAGAGTGGAAGGGAAGGGTCTGCTCAGCATAAAGACAGGGATTAACATTCAGAGGTCAGGAAGAGTGGGAGGGAAGGAGGGTAAAGGAGAGAAAAAAGGAGGAAGCAAAAAAGCACACTTTCCCTTAAAGGCCAACATTTAAACTGGAAACAGGACAAGCGCAAAATGAACATCATCTACCAACAAGAGGGAAGAGTTGGTTGTATCACAGTACAACTAGAGGAAAAACTTGACTTTCAAAGTGGAGCATGTCTCAAGATCCCCTGCTCCTTACAGGTTACTACAGACCCAAGGAATGATAATCAGAGAATAATAATCCATTATATTTGTGATAGATCTCTCCCCAGGATCCTTGGTTTAAGAACTTGCAAATATTTGTACTGCCACAGGACAAACAGAATCACCAATTATAGACCTCGTATTTCATGCCCTATCATGTTTTATATTTTATATTTGATTGTAGAGTTGTCTTTTTCCTCTGATTCATGCCGATGTTACAGGATGATGTGAGTGCATGCGTGTACGACATAATCTGAAGAAAGTACACCATGATATGCTATCTGAAGCCCCTTATTGCAGCTGTCCCACAGAGATGCTTCTCACTCACAAAGCTTGATGTTTGCAGTGTGAATGATTCAGGAAAAAAAAAAAAAAAAAAGAACCAAAATCCCCCTTCCCCCACCAAAAAAAAACCCTGTTTCTGCAGACATCTGTGGTTTAACAGATAATCACAAAGAGCTTTCAATAGTTGTCATCCAACTTGGGGTCTAGAGAATTCTCACAATTCCATCAGACACTCTTGAGAGAACTGTTTCAGGAATATGATGAGTGATAATCTCAGATCTCAGATATAAAAATTCCTGTTAGGTCTTTCAAATTGGAAGTTTGTCCAGGAAGACTTGTTTTAGCAGTTTGTATCTACTTCTAGTGAATGAATAACTTCATCGAGATGACTAGAGTCTCTCAGCACACTCTACTTCTTGTGTCTCTCACATTTTCCAAAAGAGATTTGGCTCCAGTGTGGGTGGAAATGAACCTGTAATCAAGATCAGAGTCTCTGCTGTCCTTTGCTCCAGTTACTGATTTGTGCCTCCTGAAGAGAAAGAGATGGCTGAGATATTCCTACTGATGGCTCCAGTTGGCCTCTCCATGGGTTAGAGCTGAACCATACTTAGTGTTATAGGCTCTAAGTGTTGGCATTTTCTCAATATTTATTCTAGTGGCTTACAAATAGATGAACTGTACTCTCTTCATATCTTGCTTGAGATGAATTCACCAACTTTGGCAGCCAGAGATCCTTGTGAACCACTTCAAGTGCATGTTTCTGCTACCCCTGGAACCACAACTTGTTCCTAATACTCAAGTCATGGTGCCTAAAGGACGCTTTCTGACAACTCAGTGTAATTTAAAAAATTTCTCTTGATTTGCTCATTTCTTAGGACTTGGCTTCCATGGGAAGATGAATGGGCATTTTCCTCATGCATGTCATTATAGATCTAAACTCCAACTATAGGCATATGAAGATATGTTAAAGAAACAACTTTTGAGTATCAATTTCAAACATTATATGAACTTTCTCTGGTAAAAATTTATCTCACTTATATTACCCCCCTTTTCCTTTCATTATAATTTTATTACTTTTTATTTTATGTATTGGCTACCTTGTAATTTTGTTTTGATTCATCATTTATAGATTGTTCCTCTTTCTCCCTTACTATCACAGATAGGCTAGTATTTAAGTTATAAGTAAACAGTTTATTTGTCAAACTCTGGCACGAATCCCTGTGTAGAATGATTCCATTCTGCACTCCTTTCCAACAGTGCCTAAGAAAGGGAGGATAATTCCATGAATCTTTGCATATATAAAAATATCTTTATTCTATTCTTACCCTTGAATGAAAAGATTCTTGGTAGAAAATTACTTTTTTTCTGAATCATCAGGTGCTGCTATTGAAAAGTTTGATGTAATTCTGATTCTTTTCTTCAGATGTGACTTCTTTTAAAAATTATTATTATTATTATTGTTTAAGTTTGTCTTTTTAACATGGCATTCTGAAATGTCATGATAATATGCCTTGTTTTGGATATTAAAAAAATTAATTGTGATGGTACATTTTGGGGTTCTTTTAATCTGGAAATACACATTTTTTAGTTTTGGAAAAGTCTGCTTTTAAAAAATATTTTTATCTCCATGACTTCCAGTCTATGCTCTTTATGAAACTCATAGTAATTAGTCATTTGAGCTCTGGGTTTGATGGTATTAATTCTTAGCTTTTCTCTCCTATTTTCCTTCCTCTTGGCATTTGTTTACTTCCAGGCTTCTGTAGAAATTTTTGTTTCAACTATGTTACTTTGGTTCTTCCTTCTAAGTGAAATCCATTTTTATTGATGCAAAAACTTCTGTCTCCCTAGTACCTTAATTTGCAGCATGGTTTTCATTTGAAATGTTCTTTCATTTCATTCATTCTCTCTCTCTCTGGATTACTTTTCTTGGTTTGCTTACTTAGCCTCTCTCTTACATTCTGGAGACTTTCCACACATGTTTCCTGACCCTTGACAATCATTCCTATTTAGCAACAAGGCCCTTAAATTTTGATTGGAAGCTCTGTGATCTCTGCTGCTTGCAATGAATACTTCTCACTCTTGTAAATTGGTCCAAATGATGGCCAGTCACTCAGGCTTCAAATATCCATGCAAGGAGGTCAGTGTCTGGAATCTTTTAATTTCTCCAGAAAAAAATTCTCCACTCTTCTACATGGAGCCAGCCTATGGGTTTCTAATCATCTGTGTAAGGTAGGACAGGTCTTGGGATCAGTCTGTCATGTTTACAGTGGTTTAGTAATTACTCTTATTTTCAATTACGTACCTCATCCTTGCTCTAGTATGTGCCTCATATTCCAATGATTTTATCTCCACTCTTCAATATTGTCAGTGACTAAACCTTTATACCTAAGCCTTTCTGTCCCTAGGGATAAGGTACCTGACCACTTGTATTCAGTGTGTGGAAATGGAAGAGGGAAATTGAAAGTGCTGAATATAGAGAGTCAACTTGTCTTCTGTATCCCTCCTTCACCCTTGCCCCATACCTGTTTTAGACTCTAATTTTCTGCCTTTCTCTGTATCAAATGCTTCTAAATCCTGTGCTTTTCTGGATTTTGGAAGGGGCTGGTGGTAGTAACTAGCCTGTTTTTCAACAATCCCTCTGCATGCCACTGGCCTGGGGTTTATCTCCTAATATGTTTTTGCTGCTGTATTGGCTAAAATTTTTCTGAGATCTCTAGTTTCCTGATCTCAGAGCTAATAAACATAAACTAAAAACATAGTCTTAGCTTGAAGTTGTTGAATATAAAATAATTTCTATCTTTGGATCCATTTATTGAGCATTTATTATGTGCCAGTCATTGTACTAAGCACTTTATATATGTTATTTCATTTAATATTTCTAATTTTCATTTTACATATGAGGAAATTGAGGATCAGAGAGATAATAAAGAATAATATAATTATAAGATGTCCAACAGAAAATTTATTCCAATGAGAATTAGCTGCTTTACTTTAAAAATTTTTTAAGCAACAATAAGAAAATAGACTTATGTGAATAGAGTGTCTTTCATCCCACAAGGTACTAGCCTTAGCTGATGGCAAGATTATGAGTATGCATTCTATGATAAGTTTATATATTAGGCATTCTATGTCTAGCTGAATGATAGGAAATGTCACTTCCAATAAATATAGCAAATTTGGAAAAGAATGGATAATTTATTACTGTGGATTTTTTCCAAGAGTTACTGAGGGCATATCTGAAAGATACATCTCCTTTCCAGTGTAAATATCACCTACAAGGGTTGAATTCTGATCAGGGTTCATTAGTGAGTAAAAATTATACCATACCTTATGACATTAAGACTATGGACTACAAGACACAAATGAATAAGAAAAAAAATGTTCTGGCAAGGAAAAGGATATAAATGTCCTGGCATTCCACTCCCAACAAACTCAGTCCGTTTTTTCTCTCAAACAAAAAGAATCTTGATCTCACTAAACAGAATGCTTAAACCTCACACAGTTAATGACAGGCAGTACTCAAAGTGCTGTGTGCATTTCGAGTCTTCAGCATAGCTGTAGGCTCACAAAAATCCAGCTACTTTAGAAAAAGTTTTCTTTATCATTCATAAAAAATGCATCAAAACTCTTTCACCAACAATGAAAGATTTTTTTTCCTAAGGCAGGAGAATAATTAGCCTGATTCTTGCTTCCTTAGTCCTATTCTTGAAATCAATCAAAATAGAACCAGACTTGAGATGAAGGCATGTATTGCCTTAGGGTCTGTTCCTAGTAGGGCAAAAGAGGAGCTTTCTTCCATCCTAAGTTTAGGAACTACCCTCCAAAGACCCTGGAGCTTGAAACACTGGAATTTTGTACTATTCTTTTTTGACTCACTAATCTCCTGTGTAACAGCTTTTTTGGGGAGGGGAGGTGGTATGGTGGTACAAGAATGAGTTCCTGACTTTTATTTATTTATTTATTTGTTACTTCTTATTTTGATATACTTTCAGACTTAACAGAAATGTTTCAGGAATAGTACAGGGAACCAGAAATATCACATAACCCAAATTCTATTTTCATTTTGTCTCATTTACTTCCTCTCTGTACACTTGCATATTATTCTTTTTTCCCCCTGAATCATATGGAAGTAAATCGAAGCGATCACAAGTTCTACCCCTAAATAATTAACTGTGTGCTTCCTAAGAGCATGTGCTTTTTCTTACCTATTGACAACATATTTATCAAAATGAGGACATTTCCTTATTTTTTGCCAATTCAAGATCCAACCAGGAACATGGACTACATTTATTTTTTATGTCTCTTCAGTATCTTTTAATTTGGAACAGATCATCAGCCATATTTAATGTTTCTGTTCTTAAATTTTTGAAGGATTATAGATTAATTATTTCATAGAATGTTCCCCAACTTGAGTTTATATGCTATTTCATCATTATTAGTCTCAAGTTACAGATTTTCATCTGGAATTTCACTGAAGTGTTAATTTAGCCTTCTCAGTGAGTCATATCAGGGCACATGATTCAAACTACATTAATATTAGTGATATTAGCTTTGATCACTTTAGTAAAGTGATGTCTACCAGGTTCCTCCATGGTGAAGTCACTATGTTCCCTTCCTAATTAATAGGTAGCTTGTGGAGAGACTATGTAAATAGCTTGTTCATTAAACTTTTATCTACTACATTTGATATTTGCTAATGGTTTTCTAACTCCATCCTCCTTTCTTCTTTTATTGGTCTGCATTCTACCAGAGATAGTGCATTTCCTTTTTTTGCATTTATTTTTTTATTCCTTTATGTATTTACATTAGTATGGGGTCATGGATTCCTATTTCACTAACTAGGTAATAATCTGTTACTATTGGTATTTACTTGGTGGTCAAATTTTCCCAGATTTGGCCAGTATGAGTCTTTTGGATCTGTTCATTTGATATGTTCCCTTATTCTTTATATCCTCACTTTCTGTCACAACAAGATGTTCCAGACATTAGCATTGGTATCATCTGTTTCTCCTAGGAATCCTGGTTCCATTTAGTGGAGAATAAATTTAGAATCCTGGTTCCATTTACTGGAAAGTAGGTATGCCATCGCTACTGGTGTCTTTGCTCCTACGCTTTCTCAGTGGATAGAAAACCTGTGTGTGTGTGTGTGTGTGTGTGTGTGTGTGTGTGTGTGTGAAAACTTCTTCCAGTTAGCTTCAGTATATTTATTCACTTGCTAAAACCTAGAATACACAAAAAAGAATTTCAGAATTGGTAAGCTGCAAAACAAACCTACTTATTAGAGTTTAACATTTGTTAAGTTTCCTTTTCGAGGTAAAATTCATACAAATTGAAATATATAAATCATAAAGACACAATTCAATGAGGTCTGAAAAAATAATATACCCATGTAGCCATAACCGTAACAAGGTATAGAATATATTCTTTACAAAAAAATTCTCTGATTCCTATTCCTGTTTAATGAACCCTCTCAAATTCCAAGAAAACCACTCTTCTGATTTTTTCACCTTCGATTGGTTTTTGCCTTTTTAAAAGCTTTGCATCATTGTAATATCTGTATCTATATCTATATAGATATATATAGATATATCTAACTCCTTTTTGCCTGGTTCTTTTGTTAAGTAAAATGTTTTTGAGTTTCACACGTTGTTGCATGTATCAGTAACTCATACCTTTTTATTGCTCGGTAGTGTACCATTATATAAAATACCAGTTTATCCCTTCTTTTACTGTTGGACAATTGAGTTGTTCCCGGTGTTAGGCTATTATGAATAAAGCTGTATGAACATTATGTGCAAATCTTTGTGTGGATATACATTTTCATTTCTCCCGGTAAACATGTAGGAGTGGAATTGCTGGTGTGGTAAGGATATGTTTCATTTGACATGCAACGGCCAGACTCTTTTCTGCAGTGATAACACCCTTTTGCGTTCTCACCGCAGTGTATGAGAGTTCCAGTTCCTCTATATCCTTGTCAACATTTAATATGCTCACTCTTTTAAATTTTGATTATTCCAGTGAACGTGTAGTACTATCTCATTGTGATTTCAACTTGAATTTGCTTGGTAACTTATATTAAGCACTTTTCCAAATGCTTATTATGTATTTCCCTTGTTATTTGTTAGTTCCATTTATTAATATCACTAAGTATTGATTTTTGTAAAATACTTTCTGCAGCTATTGAGATGGTTTTGTCTTATTTTATATTCTCTTAAAAAGATGAGCTACATTGATGGGTATTTTCAAGGAACCAACTTGTAGTTTTGTAAATTAATGTTTTTTCTATTTTATAGTATCCTCTTATCTTCTTTATTTTCTTTGTTCTACTTGCCTTTGTTTTCATTTGCTCATATTTTGCTGGATTCCTATCATGGGCTTTTAAATATATGATTTCGAATCTTACTTATTTTATAATATAATCACTTAAAACTATGAAATTTCATCTAAGCACTGCTTTGTTTGCATCACACAAATATTGATATATAACACCTTTTAAACTTTTAAATCTCAGATAACTTAGAAGTTCATGGGCACATATTGATGTTATTTCATATAGAATTGATTCAGATGTGGAATCAAGATTATAGCCTTGATGGGGAGGCAGGTGTGGAGGGAAGGAATCAACATTTTAAAAAAGTTCCCTCCTAACGTGTAGGCAAGTTTAAGAAACTATGAGCTCACCTATGGCCTCAGGGTTTTACCTTCTACCCTAAATTGCTTTTCCTAGAAGGAATTATGGTGCCAGGTTTTTAAAATAAAGGAAAACAAAATCACCTTCCATTTTAACTGTGTAAATGAAGACTATTTTTAAAAAGCTATTTAATATTTGATTACAGCAGAAACACTTTAGGCATCCTGGAAGAGAAAATAATCTTCTGCTTAAATATTTAATTACTTAAGAATCATTGATCGACCAAATATACCATATTTTCTCACATAATACATTCTCTAGGAGTTTTTACTTTTAACCTAAGATTATATGAGGAATAATGTCAGCTAATATTCCTATAGCCACTGCTGAGAAGGTGAAAGACATATACTTTGGGTCAGATGTAGCTTCAGCTTGGAGCAAAATTACACTCCTTTCTACTTTCCCCCAGGTGTTTAGTAATTGATTTGACCTCTGGGAGAAGTATTGGGAGTGCTTATAAGCTGTCCTTTGTTTCTTTTTAGCTGCTTGACACCTCTTCACCTTCATTGACCAAAGTTTTCTGGGTGATTCTACAGCCACTGACAATCACAGAAGACTGCCTTGAGAAGTCATGTGGAGAATAAAAATACATTTCCTCCTCAGCTCTGGAGGTGGAGTAGGGAGGTGGATTATGGAATATATAGATACATACACACACAATTTTGAACATAAAAAGCGTATTTTTGTAAAGTACAGTAAAATAAAAGAATAAGAGTAAATAAGTGCTATAAAAGGTATAAAAAGTAATTATACTTCATACTGGTAGTGAATAAAACTGAAATAAATACATATACTTTGGATAACCTGAAAAGTTTAACATTATGTTTTATGTTTTTTATTCAGAAGTTACCTGGAGAAAATAATCCAAATGCAAACTAAGTACATTACTCACGTGTGTGCTACTCAAGTTAGAATGCCAGTGAGGTGCCAGTGCCGGGCGGCTGGGGTGAAGACCAGAATCCACTGCTTTCTCCAGTGCTTTATTTCTGACTGCTGTGCAGCTAATTGCCCAATTTCCACTCCCATTTTACCATTTGATTGTAAAAGAACTGGACTAAATGGGAGTTACTCATTTAGCTGGACTAAGTGGGAGTTACTCATTAAGCTGTAAGTTTTGCCATTACAAAACTGCATTTTCTAGCAAAATCTAAAATTTCCACAGACAAAGGTGTGTATTTGAATACTTTATATTTTAGGAATGCCTGGATGGCTCAGTCAGTGAAGATGACTTCAGGTCAGGTCATGATCTTGGGGTCTTGGGATGGAGCCCTACACTGGGCTCCCCGCTCAGCAAGGAGTCTGCTTGTCTCTTTCTCCCTCTCTCTTTGCCCCTTCCCCTCTTCCTCCTCTCTCTCTCTCAAATAAATAAATTTAAAAAAGAGAATAATTTACATTTTAAGAATGGGCTGTATGAGTTCTTTTGGGAGGAACTCTCCGTACTTTTTATAAGAAATCTCCTCTAGGCACTTTTCACATTTCCACTCAAATAGCCAGCCAAGTTGATTCCTAAACTAAATTCATTCACCAGGTGTTTATGTAAACACAAAATACTTTTGTAATTATTTCTAAGTTTCTTTTCATTGTAAATAAATTTTATCAATCCTAGTATTTATCAGGAAGCAAATCTAATGAAAAACTGGGGAGATGTTCCTGAAAGGTTGTCCCTAAAAGAGTTATAAGCCTTTTGCTTGGTTTTCAGAGTTTAACTATCAGTTTGGAGTGAAAAGTTTAAAAACGATGGCTTTGCCTCATATACAATTCAGAATACCAAGCTTACAGCCTGTTATATGCAGGGTGGTACCCAGAGGAGAGGGCAAGGAGACAGAACGCACACCGGATTACCGAGGCATTAGAAAACTCCCTTCAAATGATTCCCCAAACAAAATGAAGCTAGAGGAGGGTTTGTCCTGCCTCTGTTTCTCAAGGGGAGCTTTGGCCCTTGCGAAGTAACGCTTTCACTTTGATTTCCCTTTAACGAAGCAGGTGAAAGGCCATTTGGCACCAGGCGGTTCCTTTTACTCCAGCTGCCTGTGAAGAGCGCGGTTGCCAGGCAACCAAGTCCCTGGCTCGCTCTGTGCCTACATCAGGCTAGGAAATCTGGAGGTTTTTAAAGCTGTTGTCTATTGCGGACAACTTACACTGAGATGCCTTTAGGTTTTTAGGACTATTTTTTAATTCCTTGCAGTAAAATTACATGATCTCTCCTAATTTTCTCTCTTTTGTGGAAGAGACTATTTAAGCGTACATGGCTATATTTCCACAGGAAAATATCAAGACCTTGACTTCAAAATCACAAGTAATTTACATTTTAAAAGAACAAATGAGCATCACAGCTGCATTTCATATGTTCCTTCCTGTCAGCTTAATATTTTCCTTTTCTTTCTACTCCTCCTTTTGCTCTTTAAATTTTATTTGCTTTTCTTGTTTTTTTGCCCCCTTCGTTCCACCCCACTCAGATGTATGGTTTTACCTCTTTCTTTCTTCTTCTAGCCAGTGATGTGAACTCCAATATTTATGCATTCATCTTTAATCAGTTGCTCATCCAGTGAATCTGAAGTGAATCAAGCTTTTCTTTACAACCTGCCTGGTTTATATTTTCTTCTTACTTCAAATTCCTTTCATTTTTATTTTTCTAAACTGTGGCTAGGGAAGGCCATGGGGAAATAACTGACAGACTATTTTTAGTTATTATTTGGACTTGTCTTGTTCCTCACAGAGAACCCTACACCATTACTCTCTGAGCTGCCCAGTGTGGTCTCTCTGCTTGTGCGATAGCCCTCTTGGCACATTCCATTAGCCCTGAACCCACAGAGTTCTCAAAGGTATTTTGGTCCTACATCAATGTAGGACATTCTCTAACATACTTAATAGTATGAAGCTATTTCATGGAAGATCATTCAATTTAAAAAGACATAAAAAGGATATGCTTCCTTTTGTTCTTTTTCTCTGAGTCTGGCAATGGCTCAAAATAGATGAGAGCAAATTGGTCTGGCCATGCTTTTACTATCAATGCTCGACTCTGGTGCTGCAAAGGGAAACACCTGGTAATGAGCCAAAAAAAAAAAAAAAAAAAAAAAAAGTCAAAGTTCTGGAAAGATGTACACTCAAGACAGCAATGCATTTCAAATTTGAACATTTTTTGGTGCTCCCTCCACCTTCCCACTCTGCCAAAGCAAAGCAAAACAAAACAAAATAACCCCTGACATTTATCATTGTGAGGTAACAAGTAGTATATGGATTTTTATTTATTTGCTTACTAAAGATTTGTTATAATAAAGAAGTGGACTTACTTGACATCACTGCCTGCAAATCCACTGTTGCAGATAAATTTATCTGTTAAGACTGTTAAAATAAAAATGGTCTTAATTATTAATACACTAGTGGCATCTGGGTGGCTCAGTGGGGTAAGCCTCTGCCTTTGGCTCAGGTCATGGTCTCAGGGTCCTGTGGTCGAGCCCCACATCGGGTCTCTGTTCGGCGGAGAGCCTGCTTCCCCCTCGCCCCGTCTCTGCCTGCCTCTCTGCCTACTTGTGATCTCTCTCTCTGTCAAATAAATAAAAAATATTTTAAAATTATTAATACACTTACTGCTGTGATTTTGAGTGAGTAGTTATGCAATCAACTATATATACTTCTAAAATTTGTAGTAAAAACTACTCTTCCTTTATGAGTCTGTACTGGGATCTTCCATATATTTGCTATGAAAACTGTAATAGAAGAGTTATATCCTTTTCTATGTGATAAAATCAGGGTACTGTATTATGGTAGACCAGAAACAGGAGGTATGGGTTTTAATCTGACTCCTGCCCCGATTTCTAGCTAGATTTTTGACTTTGGGCAATTCCCTTAATCTTGGTCTCAAGTCCCTCTCCTATAAATTTCTGAGTTTGGAGTAAATACTCTCTGAGATACATTCTACTGTTAAAATTCTATTATTGAATTTGAAAACCACTAAACCTTTCAGTGAGTGTGATTTAGGAAAGGAATGATATCGTTTTTTTTTAGCTGGTAAAGTTTTTTTTTTTTTTTTTTTTAGATTTTATTTATTTATTTGACAGAGAGAGAAAGATCACAAATAGACAGAGAGGCAGAGAGAAAGAGGGGGAAGCAGGCTCCCTGCTGAGCAGAGAGCTCGATGTGGGGCTCGATCCCAGGACCCTGAGATCATGACCTGAGGCTTGACCCACTGAGCCACACAGGTGCCCCTTAGCTGGTAAAGTTTTTAAATGAAAAAAGTATTTAAACCTCCTTGTATTTGTTAATTGAGCTTTTTTTTTATATATAGATATTTTTTTTTTACTTAGGCATGCAAGTTCAAAAATGTCTATCTGTTTTTGACACCACAGTCAATGGTTAAAAAGTACAGTTTCTAGAGACTGCCTATGCTTCATCATTGAGTCGTTGTGGAACATGGGCATGTTCCTTGATGTCTTTGTGCTCAATTTAGTCATCTGTCAATAGGGAGTAATAACAGTACCCGTAACACAGGGATATTGTGAGGACTGAGTGAGATGATTCATTAAGCTCTTAGCAAATGAGTAGAGCATTACCATGTTCTTGGTATTCTCTGCTGTCACCAGCTATCCCAGGCTATTATCACTCCATACTTTATTAGTGTAATAATAACCTCTTGGTTCTAAAGTCTCTTCTTTTAAAATCTATTCTATACATTTCCCCCAGCTTAGACTGCCCAAAATACAGTTCTCATAATTTCCTTCCCCTGGTAAAAATGATAGCAACAGATTTCCATTGAACCCATAACCTGGCATTTAAGGCTTTCATTAATATATTGGTTCAATTTATCTTGCCAGCTTCATTCTATTACTTCCTTATGTATAAATGCTTTGCCTGAATGGAACTCCCCGAATGTCCCTGAGAACGAGTGCTCTGTTTGCCTGTTACGCAATTAAGAGCAGAGGTTATAAAACTTCTTTATACCCCAGTATTAATCCAGGACCTGCACACAGTGGGCAAGATTGTTGAAATGGGCAGCCTCTGCTCATACTATTTTCCTCCCAGGAGTCCTCTCTTCTTGCCTTTACCTACATAACCCCGATCCTTCAAGGTCCCATTCGATGTCATGAGTTACTGCTATTCATAAGCTACCTACTTCCTCTCACAGTAATATCATGGATCTATAGCTGGTAGCATTTATATTCTGCTGTGATTATAATTATTTTTGTCATTATCTTATGTCCTAATTTTTCAGTGGCATTGAGAGCAGTGTACTATGTCTCATTCAATTTTATTTCCTGCAATGCATAGCATTTGGCTTTGACTATGTGAACTGCCAGTGGCCAGTTGTTGAGGGAATGAACATGACTAACAGAATAATATTATTCATTGTTTTCATCATTTAAAAAAAAATTCTTATTTTATGGAAGCAGATCTGCATTCGTTGCCAGGCTTCTGAGTCTTTCCCATGTCTACTCATATCCTCTCTGTATAACATGACTTTAGGTAGCTGCTCAAGTCCTACTGGCCTTCTTGGTATTCCATGGACATGCCATATTCATCCTCACCCCTAAGACTTTGCTGATGTTTCCTTGGCTTGAGTGCCATCTTCTCTTCTTTTCAGCTCTCCAAGCCTTATTGGTAATCCCTGTTCCCAATTTCCCCATGAAGAACTCCATGATTATTTTGGCAATGTTTCTTCTCTTTCACAACTGAAAGGAGAAATTAATACACTTACTTTAGTACTTAATCATACAAAGACCCCCCCCCAAAACCTAGAATGAAACTGGGAGAGAATTTAAAATCGTGATACTATAAAAATTCCAATATGGAAAATTGAGATGGGTTATTTGCATATTAATCCACTTTCTGGGTTACCTTATATTATCTATACAGATTATTGACTATAAGATATTTAAGATATCTTTATAAGATATTTAAGAAACTGACTCACCTCTAGCAAATAGTATGACATTACACATGGTAAGTGCTGATTATATTTTAATTCAAAGAAAAATATGGCTTAAATTTGTATCTTATTTTTCATGTGTTTTAGTTTTTTAACCCAATTGGATATTAAGTCTTTGTGGGGAGAGGTCAAATCTGAGACTCTTTGGATTTGCTACATGAGCAAACATAATGCTGATTGTGCTGGAGATTTTCAACACATGAATATCCATTGTTAGGTGGGACCTAGCTGACAAATGACCTAGTTTTTACTTTAAATTTATTTTGTAATATCTGATACTCTTAACTTCATTCTGTTTTTACTGGTCTATTGCTTCTAAGTTACTGCCATACTTACAGTTTTTCCCTGCTCTATTGCCTTCTAATTTACTGTCATTCTACTAGACTTCTCAGTAAATAAGGCAACTAAAACTCTATCTTTAGAGAAGATGTACACAGATACATCTTGGGGATTGGTACGCAGGGTGGGAGAAGATTTGCTTTCAATGTCACATTCATACTATTTTCACCTTTGTCTGAAGGTGAAAATGGGGTGTATTATAAATATATGTTGAATGGTCTATATTAAGAATATTGTGCTAGACCATTTATACATACAATCAAATTTTCTCTTCTCGACAAAACCTGTGTAGTTGATGATATTAAGCTACATTTATAGACATGAAAACTTAAAGAAAGAAGTAATTTGCTCAAGTCTTTATCCTTAAACTTGATCTCAGATCTGTCTGATACTAAGGTCCCCACTAAAAGAAGGAGATAAGACAATGGATCTCCAACTTCAATGAACAGAAAAGTCACACAAAGAAATTCTTAAAATACATATTACTGGGATCTATTCCAAAAATTCTAATTTGTTAGGTTTGGGGTGAGGCCCAGAAATGTATATTCTAACAAACACAAAAAAGGATTCACTTGGAAAAATTTTGATGTAAGGAATAGTTATGATAATAATAGTAACAACTAAACAACATATGGATTAACACCACACTGTCTACCAGTTATGGCGTCACATTGTTATTCATCAGACATTGTGTTGTGAAGCATTTATAGCATATTTTGCCATATATTTCTCACAATCACCTTATGAAACTTATATTATTGACATCTCCCTTATATATAAGAAGGGAGCTAGGGTCAGAGAGGTCACACAGTTGGTAAGTGTTGGAAACAGTCTGATTCTAAAGCCCATGCCTACAACTCTAAGAAAGGGGAAGCCAAGTGAAAGGAAAACTGGGGAGATGTCTGTCATAGAGTCAAAAGGAAGAGAACACAGAGCAAAGCATGTCAATGCCAGAGTTAAGTAAGATAAATAATGAACACCATTCCCTAGATTTATAAATGAGGAGTTCATTGATGATGTTAGCAATACCAGCTTGAGTACAAAGATGGGAGTAGAAAGGTGGAATATAGAGACCTAAAGAATGAATGGAAAATGTAAAAAATAGAGAGCTTAAGCCTTCGTTTTATGAGTTTCCAACATAAATTAAGGGAATGAGGAAGGGTTGTTTTAAGGGAGAATGAGAATTTGGTAAGCATTTTTAAAATATGGGAGAGTCCTGAAACTATGATGAAGAAGGGACAGTGAAGAAAGAGAGGTGGCTACAGAATTTAAAATGGTAAAATTAATGACACAGAATTTTGGAGAAGATGGGATCGATATGTTAGCTTTGTTAAGAAGCACTTATTTTTCTGGGATAAGAGGAAATAGGGAAAGGATGAGTGCAGCTGTGGGTACAGATAAAAGTATTTGGTAGAGACGCAGACATGGGCATTTACGTGTAGTGCAATGGAAAGTTAAAGTAGTTTATGTGTGATGGACTTTATTGTTTGTGTTGAGAAAATTAATAGAGTCATCAAGCAAATTGGTGAAGATTTAGTGTAGCTACTGTGAGAAAAGAGAGTCAGAACTGACTAGAAATAAACACAAAGATTGTTGTGAGGTTAAAAGACCAGCTGAGGGGAAAAGTCATATTGTAATAGCATTAGTGTGCCTGACTGTGTAGTTTTTGTTCAGTAGTGATCAGAGGAGGCAGAGAATTAGATGCCAGGATTGGGTTCATCTTAGTTTAGGAATTTAATAAAACAAGTAGTGTGGGCAACAGTGACATGTACTATTGACAATAGGCTGGGTGGAATGAAGGACTCTGGGGCTGGAATTTAGACAGTGAAACTAGTAGAGTCTTATAGACATGGAGGGAAGGATGACCAAGGAATTGGGTTTGAAAGAGATAGTAAAGTGGTAAATGGTAAAAATAGTGAAAGAACTGGAAATGTATGCAGCGATGGGCTGAAAATGGGAATGAGTAGGACCTATCATATTTAAGTGTACATGGCAGCAACCTGAAAGAAATGTGTTTGTTTAGTTCCCAAGATCCAATCTATTTTTTCTCTTAATTTTCAGAAATTTGAGGTCCTAATGACTAAGGTCTAATTTTGGTCTTGAGTTGTCCTCTCAGGTACTGTGAGTTTTATGATTACCCTGGACCTTTATAACCTATGTCTCCATCACTATCAATTCTGCTATCAATTTTCTGTTAGTCAAATTAGGACCAAAAGGTATTGATTCCTTCCATTTCTAGAATAATAATTGTAATGTGTAAGTCCATACACCTGGTTCATCTGGGCAGCATGTTAAAAATGTATATTTTTTGGCCTTTCACCAGACCTACTGAATCAGAATCTCAGTGGGAGTAGATCCCAAAGAATCTGTATTTTTAATAAATTCCAAAAGAGATTCTGACTCAGATGACCATTTTAGGAGATGACAGTTTCAACTGGGCAGAGTTTATTAGATTTTTCTCCATTGATTTACAATCATACTCAGTATGTTTTTGCCGCTGAACTCCTATTTGTGAAGCAATAATGCTGCTGGTTAGATTTAAGGTTGGGGTGGAGAGGAAAGAAAGCAACAATTCAATCTTGAAATTGGTGTATTTCCTAAATTTCTTTCTTATGCATGACTGCTCTTTCTCATGTTTGGGAAAACAAAATCAAAAGAGAGATCAAAGTGGAAGAGATTGATAGAATTAAGGATCTTGACAGAAAAAGTCCAAATGGTAAACATGATTACAAGTAAAAAGAGTTTTGGAGTTTGGGTAGGTGTGGAGAGTGAGAGGTGAGTGAGAATTTCAATTCAGAAAGAAGGATGTGTTGATGATGATCATAGATGTACTGTGCTGATTTCATTTGCATTAGACATCTGGTGGATGCCTACATATTTGAAACCTATAGCCATTGTTGCATTTTGCTTTTTTGGTAGTTCCATGATCAATTAATAATAAATGGTTTATCTTGGCACTAAATCTTGTATCATTAGATCTTACACACTGAAGCATTTCAGTTAGCAAGAAGAAATCTTATTTTTGGTATCCTGATACCCAGAAGCAAATAGAGCATACATGATTATTTTCAGTATCTGCTGACAGGTTTTCAAGGAGCAAAGGCATAGTGCTACATCTAAAATCTCCCCTCAGTGACATACAAGTCAGGCTTCTGTATATTGGGGCTATAAATCATACAAATGAATATATTCACAGATGAAAAAATTCATCACGATAATATTCTACATGACAATATTATAATCCATAAATAATAAAAATATTTTTAAAAGGTCATTTTAAGAAGGAACTATACCTTATAGTCTTTACATTTGCCAATTGTGTTTTTATTATATCTTGATTAGTGATTTCAGTTTAACCTAATACAAAAACTCTCCCCTCTCTCTTTTCATATTTCACCTTCTTCTTCATCCTCCTCCTACTCCTTAGTCTTCTTCTACCTCCCCCTCCTCTTCTTCTTCTTTCCAATCACCGCCCCCCACCTCATACCACCATAGCACTCTTCTCTCTGCTTCTCTAGGTTCATTGGTATGTTTGCTACTTCATGTTAGAAATCTTACTAATTTGCTAGAGTAAGAAAAATTTGCTAGAGTAAGAAAGAGAAAATTCAAAATTCCATAATCTGAATAAGATTTAGGATATGAAACACTCCTTTCTTTGATGAAGAGTAAGTGGCTGGTTCTCCAAGACCATGCAAATTATTCTTCATTTGATAAGAAATCACAAATTTTCAGTATGGACCATGTAAGTCTCACTTTCCTGAAGTGAATCACCATCATCTTGTCCCTTCTGCTTCTAGTTCTGGTGCTCAGGTGCATGTCTGCGTTCAACCTGTACTGCATGACAACAGTGAACATTACAATCCCATGGCTTCCACAAACACCATTTTTAATTTTTCATACTTCCCAATGAGAAAAATTCCTTTTAGATTGGGCCGGAAGAGTCAACATTAGTTCAATTTATTCAATTAATAAATTCTGTCCAGAGAGGAGTCAAGATGGCGGAGAAGTAGCAGGCTGAGACTACTTCAGCTAGTGGGAGATCAGCTAGATAGCTTATCTAAAGATTGCAAACACCTACAAATCCAACGGGAGATCGAAGAGAAGAAGAACAGGAACTCTAGAAACAGAAAATCAACCACTTTCTGAAAGGTAGGACTGGCGGAGAAGTGAATCCAAAGCAATGGGAAGATAGACTGCGGGGGGAGGGGCTGGCTCCCGGCAAGCAGCGGAGCAACGGAGCAAAAAATCGGGACTTTTAAAAGTCTGTTCCGCTGAGGGACATCGCTCCAGAGGCTTAACCGGGGTGAAGCCCACGCAGGGTCAGCGTGGCCTCAGGTCCCGCAGGGTCACAGAAGGATCGGGGGTGTCTGAGTGTCGCAGAGCTTACAGGTATTAGAACAGGGAAGCCGGCTACAGAGACAGAGCCAAGGAGTAAGCTCTAAGCTCGGGGTTACCTTGAACCGGTCGCAGGCTCGGTCAGCTCGGAGCGCGGCCGGAGGCAGGGTGACGGGAGGAAATCGGCGCTGTTCTCTGAGGGCTCACTGAGGAGTGTGGCCCCGGGCTCTTGGCTCCTCCAGGCCGGAGACCAGGAGGCCGCCATCTTCATTCCCGCCCTCCGGAACTCTACGGAAAGCGCTCAGGGAACAAAAGCTCCCGAAAGCAAACCCGAGCGGATTACTCAGCCCGGCCCCTGGTAAGGGCGGTGCAACTCCGCCCGGGGCAAAGACACTTGAGAATCACTACAACAGGCCCCTCCCCCAGAAGATCAACAAGAAGCCCAGCCAGGACCAAGTTCACCTACTAAGGAGTGCAGTTTCAATACCAAGGAGAGCAGCGGAATTCCAAAGGAGGAGAAAGCAAAGCACGGAACTCATGGCTTTCTCCCCATGATTCTTTAGCCTTGCAGATAATTTAATTTTTTTTCTTTTTCAATTTATTTTTCTTCTTCTGCTAAATTTTTTTAACTTTTACCCTTTCCTTTTTTAACGTTTTTTAACTAGCTTATCTAATATATATATATATATTTTCCTTTTTATATTTTTTCTTTATTGGTTTTCTTTTTTTAATTGTTTCTTTCTTTTTTTTTTCTTTTTTTTTTTCTTTCTTCTTTCTGAACCTCTTTTTATCCCCTTTCTCCCCCTCACGTTTTGGGATCTCTTCTGATTTGGCTAAAGCATATTTTCCTGGGGTTGTTGCCACCCTTTTAGTATTTCACTTGCTCCTTCATATACTCTTATCTGGACAAAATGACAAGTCAGAAAAATTCACCACAAAAAAAAGAACAAGAGGCAGTACCTAAGGCTAGGGACCTAATCAATACAGACATTGGTAATATGTCAGATCTAGAGTTCAGAATGAGATTCTCAAGGTTCTAGCTGGGCTCGAAAAAGGCATGGAAGATATTGGAGAAACCCTCTCCGGAGAGATAAAAGCCCTTTCTGGAGAAATAAAAGAACTAAAATCTAACCAAGTTGAAATCAAAAAAGCTATTAATGAGGTGCAATCAAAAATGGAGGCTCTCACTGCTAGGATAAATGAGGCAGAAGAAAGAATTAGTGATATAGAAGACCAAATGACAGAGAATAAAGAAGCTGAGCAAAAGAGGGACAAACAGGGGAGGGGAGAATTCGAGAGATAAGTGACACCATAAGACGAAACAACATTAGAATAATTGGGATTCCAGGAGAAGAGGAAACAGAGAAGGGAGCAGAAGGTATATTGGAGAGAATTATTGGAGAGAATTTCCCCAATATGGCAAAGGGAACAAGCATCAAAATCCAGGAGGTTCAGAGAACCCCCCTCAAAATCAAGAACAATAGGTCCACACCCCGTCACCTAATAGTAAAATTTACAAGTCTTAGTGACAAAGAGAAGATCCTGAAAGCAGCCCGGGAAAAGAAGTCTGTAACATACAATGGTAAAAATATTAGATTGGCAGCAGACTTATCCACAGAGACCTGGCAGGCCAGAAAGAGCTGGCATGATATATTCAGAGTACTAAACGAGAAAAACATGCAGCCAAGAATACTATATCCAGCTAGGCTATCATTGAAAATAGAAGGAGAGATTAAAAGCTTCCAGGACAAACAAAAACTGAAAGAATTTGCAAATACCAAACCAGCTCTACAGGAAATATTGAAAGGGGTCCTCTAAGCAAAGAGAGACCCTAAAAGTAGTAGATCAGAAAGGAACAGAGACAATATACAATAACAGTCACCTTACAGGCAATACAATGGCACTAAATTCATATCTCTCAATACTTACCCTGAATGTTAATGGGCTAAATGCCCCAATCAAAAGACACAGGGTAGCAGAATGGATAAAAAAACAAAACCCATCTATATGTTGCCTACAAGAAACTCATCTTAAACCTGAAGACACCTCCAGATTTAAAGTGAGGGGGTGGAAAAGAATTTACCATGCTAATGGACATCAGAAGAAAGCAGGAGTGGCAATCCTTATATCAGATCAATTAGATTTTAAGCCAAAGACTATAATAAGAGATGAGGAAGGACACTATATCATACTCAAAGGAACTATCCAACAAGAAGATCTAACAATTTTAAATATCTATGCCCCTAACGTGGGAGCAGCCAACTATATAAACCAATTAATAACAAAATCAAAGAAACACATCGACAATAATACAATAATCGTAGGGGACTTTAACACTCCCCTCACTGAAATGGACAGATCATCCAAGCAAAAGATCAACAAGGAAATCAAGGCCTTAAATGACACACTGGACCAGATGGACATCACAGATATATTCAGAACATTTCATCCCAAAGCAACAGAATACACATTCTTCTCTAGTGCACATGGAACATTCTCCAGAATAGATCATATTCTCGGTCCTAAATCAGGTCTCAACCGGTATCAAAAGATTGGAATCATTCCCTGCATATTTTCAGACCACAATGCTCTGAAGCTAGAACTCAATCACAAGAGGAAATTTGGAAAGAACCCAAATACATGGAGACTAAACAGCATCCTTCTAAAGAATGAATGGGTCAACCAGGAAATTAAAGAAGAGTTGAAAAAATTCATGGAAACAAATGATAATGAAAACAATGGTTCAAAATCTGTGGGACACAGCAAAGGCAGTCCTGAGAGGAAAATATACAGCGGTACAAGCCTTTCTCAAGAAACAAGAAAGGTCTCAGGTACACAACCTAACCCTACACCTAAAAGAGCTAGAGAAAGAACAAGAAAGAAACCCTAAACCCAGCAGGAGAAGAGAAATCATAAAGATCAGAGCAGAAATCAATGAAATAGAAACCAAAAAAACAATAGAACAAATCAACGAAACTAGGAGCTGGTTCTTTGAAAGAATTAATAAGATCGATAAACCCCTGGCCAGACTTATCAAAAAGAAAAGAGAAAGGACCCAAATAAATAAAATCATGAATGAAAGAGGAGAGATCACAACTAACACCGAAGAAATACAGACAATTATAAGAACATACTATGAGCAACTCTACGCCAACAAATTTGACAATCTGGAAGAAATGGATGCATTCCTAGAGACATATAAACTACCACAACTGAACCAGGAAGAAATAGAAAGCCTGAACAGACCCATAACCAGTAAGGAGATTGAAACAGTCATCAAAAATCTCCAAACAAACAAAAGCCCAGGGCCAGACGGCTTCCCGGGGGAATTCTACCAAACATTTAAAGAAGAACTAATTCCTATTCTCCTGAAACTGTTCCAAAAAATAGAAATGGAAGGAAAACTTCCAAACTCATTTTATGAGGCCAGCATCACCTTGATCCCAAAACCAGACAAGGATCCCATCAAAAAAGAGAACTACAGACCAATATCCTTGATGAACACAGATGCAAAAATTCTCACCAAAATACTAGCCAATAGGATTCAACAGTACATTAAGAGGATTATTCACCACGACCAAGTGGGATTTATTCCAGGGCTGCAAGGTTGGTTCAACATCTGCAAATCAATCAATGTGATACAACACATTAATAAAAGAAAGAACAAGAACCATATGATACTCTCCATAGATGCTAAAAAAGCATTTGACAAAGTACAGCATCCCTTCGTGATCAAAACTCTTCAAAGTGTAGGGATAGAGGGCACATACCTCAATATTATCAAAGCCATCTATGAACAACCCACCGCAAATATCATTCTCAATGGAGAAAAACTGAAAGCTTTTCCGCTAAGGTCAGGAACACGGCAGGGATGTCCGTTATCACCACTGCTATTCAACATAGTACTAGAAGTCCTAGCCTCAGCAATCAGACAACAAAAGGAAATTAAAGGCATCCAAATCGGCAAAGAAGAAGTCAAACTATCACTCTTCGCAGATGATATGATACTATATGTGGAAAACCCAAAAGACTCCACTCCAAAACTGCTAGAACTTGTACAGGAATTCAGTAAAGTGTCAGGATATAAAATCAATGCACAGAAATCAGTTGCATTTCTCTACACCAACAACAAGACAGAAGAAAGAGAAATTAAGGAGTCCATCCCATTTACAATTGCACCCAAAACTATAAGATACCTAGGAATAAACCTAACCAAAGAGACTAAGAATCTATACTCAGAAAACTATAAAGTACTCATGAAAGAAATTGAGAAAGACACAAAGAAATGGAAAAATGTTCCATGCTCCTGGATTGGAAGAATAAATATTGTGAAAATGTCTATGCTACCTAAAGCAATCTACACATTTAATGCAATTCCTATCAAAGTACCATCCATTTTTTTCAAAGAAATGGAACAAATAATCCTAAAATTTATATGGAACCAGAAAAGACCTCGAATAGCCAAAGCAATATTGAAAAAGAAAGCCAAAGTTGGTGGCATCACAATTCCGGACTTCAAGCTCTATTACAAAGCTGTCATCATCAAAACTGCATGGTACTGGCACAAAAACAGACACATAGATCAATGGAACAGAATAGAGAGCCCAGAAATAGACCCTCAACTCTATGGTCAACTAATCTTTGACAAAGCAGGAAAGAATATCCAATGGAAAAAAGACAGCCTCTTCAACAAATGGTGTTGGGAAAATTGGACAGCCACATGCAGAAAAATGAAATTGGATCATTTCCTTACACCACACACGAAAATAGACTCAAAATGGATGAAGGATCTCAATGTGAGAAAGGAATCCATCAAAATCCTTGAGGAGAACACGGGCAGCAACCTCTTCGACCTCAGCCGCAGCAACATCTTCCTAGGAACATCGCCAAAGGCAAGGGAAGCAAGGGCAAAAATGAACTATTGGGATTTCATCAAGATCAAAAGCTTTTGCACAGCAAAGGAAACAGTTAACAAAACCCAAAGACAACTGACAGAATGGGAGAAGATATTTGCAAAGGACATATCGGATAAAGGGCTAGTGTCCAAAATCTATAAAGAACTTAGCAAACTCAACACCCAAAGAACAAATAATCCAATCAAGAAATGGGCAGAGGACATGAACAGACATTTCTGCAAAGAAGACATCCAGATGGCGAACAGACACATGAAAAAGTGCTCCACATCACTCGGCATCAGGGAAATGCAAATCAAAACCACAATGAGATATCACCTCACACCAGTCAGAATGGCTAAAATTAACAAGTCAGGAAATGACAGATGCTGGCGAGGATGCGGAGAAAGGGGAACCCTCCTACACTGTTGGTGGGAATGCAAGCTGGTGCAACCACTCTGGAAAACAGCATGGAGGTTCCTCAAAATGTTGAAAATAGAACTACCCTATGACCCAGCAATTGCACTGCTGGGTATTTACCCTAAAGATACAAACGTAGTGATCCGAAGGGGCACGTGCACCCGAATGTTTATAGCAGCAATGTCTACAATAGCCAAACTATGGAAAGAACCTAGATGTCCATCAACAGACGAATGGATAAAGAAGAGGTGGTATATATACACAATGGAATACTATGCAGCCATCAAAAGAAATGAAATCTTGCCATTTGCGACGACGTGGATGGAACTAGAGGGTATCATGCTTAGCGAAATAAGTCAATCGGAGAAAGACAACTATCATATGATCTCCCTGATATGAGGGAGAGGAGATGCAACATGGGGGGTTAAGGGGGTAGGAGAAGAGTAAATGAAACAAGATGGGATTGGGAGGGAGACAAACCATAAGTGACTCTTAATCTCACAAAACAAACTGAGGGTTGATGGGGGGAGGGTGGTTGGGGGGGTGGGGTTATGGACATTGGGGAGGGTATGTGCTATGGTGAGTGCTGGGAAGTGTGTAAACCTGGCGATTCACAGACCTGTACCCCTGGGGATAAAAATATATTATATTTTTATAAAAAATAAAATTAAAAAAAAATTCTGTCCAATGTTAGCTGTTTTTTGTTTTTTAAATGAACATGTAGCTTCTCTTTTCTAAAATCCACACTCTAGATGCCCCATTCAGTTTGAACTCTGGTGAATAATGCTCATATCCTGAGCCAAGTTTCTTGGACTTGTTCATACCTTTGGAATCATGCTTATCTCAGGAATAACCAGCCCTTGCCCTTGCCCTTGTTTCCATTTTTAGATTGAGGTCTTAGCCTAACTTGATATTCTTTTGGTACTTTTGCTCCAGTGTTCTCTAATCTGAATTCCTGGGCCATGAATGGAACTATGCCATACTGCTCTTTGTTTTAGTCCCAGTACATCTGACTTTGTATTTACTAATTAGTCCTTTCTTACATTATAGACATCTATCTTCATTTAGGTGTGATTACCTCATAACTTGATGATGGAAAGTTTCTCCTAAATTGCCTTTGTGCTAGTGCTCCCCAAATCCATTGTCTATAGTATTGCCAGATTAATAGTCCTAAAAATAAACATTCACTGTGATACATTCCCTTGTGAAAAATGTCAACGGGTCTATGGTACTTACAAAATGAAATTGGTAATCCTTAGCTCATCATTTTATGTCTTCATTCACAATCTGTTCTCTACTTATTTTTCCAGCCTTATCTCTAGTTATTTTCATACAAAGCCTTAACTCTGACTTTCTTGATGTTGCTGGGTTATATCTTTTGCTTTTTTTACTTATTATATTCTTTCTTCTCGGAATATTAATTCACTTATGGAAATCCTACTCATTTTCTTAGGTTTAATCGCACTGTATTTTGTCCATGAGTTTTTCCTAATCATTCTCACAAGGCCTTATCTTCTTTATCTAAATTCTATGGATTTATGTTTTCCTCATTTGGTACTCACATATATTACTGCAGCTATTTTGAAACACAGTATATCTACTCAAACAGATAGCAAACCTTGAACAAACAAAAACAAAACCAAAAAACCCTGTTTCTTACATATCTTGTGTATCAGAGGTTTGGATATAATAGATACTTGAAAATAATTTTTTTTTTTTTTACTGAAAAGCAATGGCAAATACATAAAGACAAAATACTTCCATGAGATAGTGAGCAGTAAATTTAAGATAATGACAACCATCCTTAAAGTATGAGGTTTGAAATTCACCAGTCTGTAGGACCAATTCCATGGTGCCCATATAATCTCAGTAGGGTATATTTGGCTTTCAAAACCAATTTCAAATAGCACACCATAAAATTTAAGTAGAGTTCACAAAAGGGAGTATTTACTTTCTTGATTTATATAAAGGTAATTTTAGAACACGTTAGGGTTCACCACTTACAAGATGTCAAATTTAGCTTTATATTTGTAAATGAATCCAACAAAAAAATCTCTTCAAAAACAAACATAAACAGAAGCAAACAAAAACATAGAGCATCTGGCTCATGGACTCATTCGCCCCTTTATTTTTTTGTTCATCTAAAAAATACTTATTGAATATTTACTATACGAAGGCCACTGAACTTGGAACTAGGGATATGATGACAAATTTTTCCCTTGGCAATGATGAATCTGGGGAAAATTAAAGCATTAAATAAAGTACTATTATCACATGAAATGAAAAATGTATTTGTATTACAAAGATAGATAAGAGATTATGAACTATTTTGGGAAGATGAAGAACATATTACCAAATTTTATGAATTCCTCAAAAAAGTTAAACATCTACTATGTGCCATGAGCTATGCTATGTGGTGAAGCATAGGGCAGCTGTCATGGACTTTATTATTGTTCACTAATTCATCCTCCTCTCCCCATTATGTGGGCAGAGATACTTCTCCATTCCATTGATACTGTACTTGTCCATGTGACTACTTTGACCAATGAAATTCAGGCAGAAGACAGAGTGTGACCATTCTTAAATAAGGCTTAAGAACTTATTGTTTGTTTCCTCTTACACTACTGTCATTTGTTATAGAACCATACTGCATAAAGTCAGTGTTTCTTCAGACTTGGTTCCAGAATGAGAAACCTGTGGAGGAAACATAAACTCAACAACTTGGAGTTATGCTTAGCCAAGCCTAGTTGAATCCAGTTGGCTCAAGCTATAGTCAACACAAAATCATGAAGAAGAAATAGATTTTTTCTTGTCAGGCTAAAATTTTGGTTGTTTGTTAATGCATTGAAAACTAATGCAGAAGTGAGTAAGATACTATGTCTAGTGGAAAAGAAAGACATTAAAAAGGTAGTTACTGATGTTCTTTGTGTTTCAAGGAAATGGAATGTTTCTACAAGTATGCATAGCCAGTATTACACTAGTTTGGAGGAAGAGGAAAATCTTGGTGGCTACTATGTATATATAATCAACTTAATTTAGCTTCTAGTCATTATTTAATATGTGTCATCCCATCTTCCATTAAAGAACAGATGTGCCCTTGGGAACCTATCTAACAGGAAAATCAACTGCTATATTCACAACAGGAAGCAATTGCTGTTTTCATCTCAAGTAGTAGTTCTACATAGTGATATATTAATGAAGGACTAAAGGGATCCACTTCTGTATTTTCACTTACCATCAACACTCTTGTGTCTTCTATATGACAGGTAATTTGTATATGACAGGCACAGACTTATTCTGTAGTCATAGGGAATATTTCTCTGAAGTTACAGATCAGAGAATTTAGATTGGTGTAGTCCTTGAGATGACCTTGGCAACACTTCATTTTGCGATGACCAACTGAGGCCCACAGAGGCAAAGCTACTTTCCTAATGCTCCTTTTGGAGTTTGGAAGGGTTATATATGTAGTTCAGGTGTCCTGCTATCTGGATTGTAATGTCTATAACATTGAAAGAAATGTTTTTCTCATATAACTGTCTTTGGGTGAATTTTAATGAAAGAGTTGATTATAAAAATTGCAAGTTCTGGGGTGTCTGGGTGGCTCAGTTTGTTGAGCCTCCAACTCTTGATTTCAGCTTAGGTTATGATCTCAGGGTCATGGGATTGATCCCCACTTCATGTTCTGCACTCAGCACAGAGTTTGCTTGATTTTCTCTCTGCCTCTCCCCCTGCTTGTGTGCACCCATGCTTGCTCACTCTCTTTCTCTCCCTTTCTAAAATATATAAATCTTTAAACAAGTTGTAAGTTCTGGAAAGCCTGGGTGGCTCAGGAGTAAAGTGACTGCCTTCTGCTCAGGTCATGATCCCAGCGTCCTGGGATCAGAGCCCCACATTGGGCTCTGCTCAGCAGGGAGCCTCCTTCTCCCTCTCCCACACCCCCTGCTTGTGTTCCCTCTCTCGCTGTCTTTCTCTGTTTGTCAAGTAAATAATTAAAATCTTAAAAAAAAAAGTTTAAGTTCCTATGGTGATTCAACTTAGAGGTAAGAAGTAAATTTTAGAGGTTAAAAATTTCTATTAACTGTAATGCAAAAGAATCATTACGCTATCTATCAAGTTTTCCTACATTTTCCTGACAACCCTGGTCATATTATACATTTTTATTTATTGTATTTTCATAATTTATCATTATATAATTATTTGTGTGATCACTCAGTTCATGTATGTCATTTGTATAATTTTTCTTTTAGGGTCCAGTAACTAGCACAGTGCTTGACACATGGTAAGTACTCAATACACTTTTATGGGATTAATGAACAATCTTTCATCCATTCCACACAAGCTGAATGATCATGCTTCATCATATGGTGTAAAGTATGTCTTATACTAAATGATCGCTTGCTGCCAAATTGTCAAGCAAGTATATCAGTTTTTCATGAACTCTGAAAGAAATGGATTAATGACCTGCCTTTAGTAGATTTTTATTAACAGATCACATAATGAATGTAACATTAAAATGTAGCATTAATAATAACAATAAAATCTAAATTGACACAAAATTATTTCATTAAAATTATTTTATTTAAGAAGAAAATAAGGGTGCACAGTGACTCATGAAATGAAGATCTATTCAAGTGGAATTAATACAATTACTACAAAAGATTTCAACATTATTTGAATGACTAATGCTTAAGATATGGGAAGCTAAAAAGGCAGTCATGCCTCTAATTTACTATCTTGGTATTTAGAAGAAATAGCTATTATATTAGGGTAGCCTGATTACCTAACTCTTAAGAGGTATTACTGAGTCGTGTCAAAAAATAAAGTTTTAAGAAGAATAATATAGAATACTTATTTTGCCAACATTTTTGGGAATCCAGGGGTAAAATGATAAGAGGAAAGGGAACATCTACATAAAGCTAAATAACAGCATTCATACTCTTGAGGTTTGAGAGTTACCAGCTCTCCAAATGATCTTCACTCTCTCTTTTGCTGTTTGACTTTCTGAATTCCCTATGAAGTTATGATGGACTATTTAAGAATGATGTGAAGTCCTTTGGCATCCAAATTATGACAACATATAGCAAAACTCAAACCAACCAGAAAGCTTGACTATTAAGTAAAAGATATATATCATTCATATATATATATATGAATATATATTCATATATATATATATATGACTGCAAAAGAACTATGTCTTGCAGTTTCTGAGGAGGCCACCAGCAAATAACATCTCTCTAATGCATATAATTACTAAATAAATTGTGAAATAAACCAAACATGTAACTATGTCAGGCAAAATACTGCCTTTGTCACTACTAGAGGCCAGAATGCAGATTGTGGCTTTAGGTCCATTAGTCAAATGGGCCTGCCACCTTTATCCTAGGATTTGGGTCAATGCAACCATTTACAGAAAACACTGGACTTGGGGTAGATCTCCTTTCATCAAACTCACCAGAGCAGCCTCCTCTACCATTTCCAGCATAAGAGAACACAGGAAGGCTAACAGTCTCCAGGAGGCTGGCTGCAGGAGAAAATAGGATGGTGGAGGGTGTCTAGTTATTCTTCCTATGCTTCTGGTCAGAAAAAACACTCCATATTCCTAAGAAGAAAGTGAGTAATGGCGTGCTTGGGTGGCTCAGTTGTTAAGTGTCTGCCTTTGTCTTCAGTCATGATCACAGGGTCCTGGAATTGAGCCTCATGTAGGGCTCTGCTTCTCCCTCTCCCACTCCTTTTGCTTGTGTTCCCTCTCTCGCTGTGTTTCTCTCTGTCAAATAAATACATAAAATCTTTTAAAAAGTGAGTAACAACAGCAACAGCAAGGACAAGAATGGCAGAGGTACATTACTTGAGTTCTCTAAAAACCAAGAAACTGAAGAGTACAGGGAAGCTTGTCTAGTTAGATGTGATGAAAATGCCTCAGTGGCAAGAACTTAAGTTCCTATCCCCAAAGAAGCGAGATAAAATTAGATATCACCTCTTCCCCTTTCAAGAATTAAAATGCCCCAGTCAAAGTGAAAAATAAGAGTAATTTCTCGCAAAATATTTATTTTGATGTGGACACGAGGACTTGCAATCTTTCTATAAAAGAACAGTGAACTATTGGAAAGCTATTGAAGGTCAAAAGAAAACCAGCTTAAGTCACTTTTAAAAGAAGAGGTATATTTAAAATATGTTCATCTAATTTTTAGAGTTGATACTCTACCATAAAAGAATTATTGGAAATTTTAATAATAATTACATGAAATAACAAATTGCATATAATTTATTTATTGTAAAAATTTTAAGAAGTAGAAAACATGAAAGAAATTAATCATTTATACTCTTCAGAAGAAGCTTCTTTCCACATGTTCATGTGTTTCTTTACAAGTGTTTCTCTGTATTTTCACACTAGATTATTTAGATTATGCAGTTCATGACATTAGAGTTCATATGCATCTCAGTCTGGATATGGAATTTACTAAGAAGGTTTTAATGAAGAGACTTTCATGAAGAGACTCTATACAGAAGTGTGGTTAAGATTAAGGACAAAGTCTCTCTCTTCGCAGATGACACGATACTTTATATGGAAAACCCAAAAGACTCCACCCCCAAACTACTAGAACTCATACAGCAATTCAGTAACATGGCAGGATACAAAGTCAATGTACAGAAATCAGTGGCTTTCTTATACACTAACAATGAAAATACAGAAAGGGAAATTAGAGAATCGATTCCATTTACTATAGCACCAAGAACCATAAGATACCTGGGAATAAACCTAACCAAAGATGTAAAGGATCTGTACTCCAGGAACTACAGAATACTCATGAAAGAAATTGAAGAAGACACAAAAAGATGGAAGACCATTCCATGCTCTTGGATTGGAAGAACAAACATTGTTAAAATGTCTGTACTGCCTAGAGCAATCTATACTTTCAATGCCATTCTGATCAAATTCCACCAGTATTTTTCAAAGAGCTGGAACAAATAATCCTAAAATTTGTATGGAATCAGAAGAGACCCCGAATTGCTAAGGAAATGTTGAATAAGAAAAATAAAACTGGGGGCATCACGTTGCCTGCTTTCAAGCTTTACTACAAAGCTGTGATCACCAAGACAGCATGGTACTGGCATAAAAACAGACACATAGACCAGTGGAACAGAGTAGAGAGCCCGGATATGGACCCTCAACTTTATGCTCAAATAATCTTCGACAAAGCAGGAAAAAATATATAGTGGAAAAAAGACAGTCTCTTCAACAGATGGTGCTGGGAAAATTGGACAGCTATATGTAGAAGAATGAAACTGGACCATTCTCTTACACCATACACAAAGATAAACTCGAAATGGATAAAAGACCTCAATGTGAGACAGGAATCCATCAGAATCCTAGAGGAGAACATAGGCAGTAATCTCTTTGATATCAGCCACAGCAACTTCTTTCAAGATGTGTCTCCAAAGGCTAAGGAAACAAACTCTTGGGACCTCATCAAGATCAAAAGCTTCTGCACAGCAAATGAAACAGTCAACAAAACAAAGAGGCAACACACGGAATGGGAGAAGATATTTGCAAATGACAGGACAGACAAAGGGTTGATATCCAGGATCTATAAAGAACTTCTCAAACTCAACACACACATAACAGATAATCATATCAAAAAATGGGCAGAAGATATGAACAGACATTTCTCCAATGAAGACATACAAATGGCTATCAGACACATGAAAAAATGTTCATCATCACTAGCCATCAGGGAGATTCAAATTAAAACTACATTGAGATACCACCTTATACAAGTTAGAAGGGCCAAAATTAGCAAGACAGGAAACAACATGTGTTGGAGAGGATGTGGAGAAAGGGGAACCCTCTTACAATGTTGGTGGGAATGCAAGTTGGTGCAGCCACTTTGGAGAGCAGTGTGGAGATTCCTTAAGAAATTAAAAATAGAACTTCCCTATAACCCTGCAATTGCACTACTGGGTATTTACCCCAAAGATACAGATGTAGTGAAAAGAAGGGCCATCTGTACCCCAATGTTTATAGCAGCAACGGCCACAGTCGCCAAACTGTGGAAAGAACCGAGATGCCCTTCAACAGATGAATGGATAAGGAAGATGTGGTCCATATACACTATGGAGTATTATGCCTCCATCAGAAAGGATGAATACCCAACTTTTGTATCAACATGGACAGGACTGGAAGAGATTATGCTGAGTGAAATAAGTCAAGCAGAGAGAGTCAATTATCATATGGTTTCACTTATTTGTAGAGCATGACAAATAACATGGAGGACATAGGGAGATGGAGAGGAGAAGGGAGTGGAGGGAAATTGGAAGGGGAGGTGAACCATGAGAGACTATGGACTCTGAAAAACAATCTGAGGGTTTTGAAGGGGTGGGGGGTGGGAGGTTGGGGGAGCCAGGTGGTGGGTATTAAGGAGGGCACGTATTGCATGTAGCACTGGGTGTGGTGTGAAAATAATGAATTCTGTTATGCTGAAAAGAAATTAAAAAAAATGAAAAAAAAAAAAAAGATTAGGGACAAAGATGGTGGGCATCAGAGGCTAGCCTCAATAGGAAGCTATCGGGCCTCAAGGACAAAGGAAAGACATCATATTTTTCTAGAGCTCAGTGGAAACTGAAGTGACAAGGAATCTATATGATGCAGTCTGTAGTAGTCAACTTCTCAGAGGACAGATAAAGGAAAGGAATGAAAAATCAAGGAAGAATAGCTCTGGCAGAATAGGGAGCAAAGGGAGAATAATCAGCATATTACTTATTAAAAATTGCTTATTAATAGATTTTTATGGCCATGTAATAGTCTAAAATAACCATACCTTGTATTATAACCACTGCTTTTTGATTGACTGCCTAGATTGTGTCCAGTATTTTTGCTATTATAAACAATGTATATATTTCTTCATTGCTACAATTTCCTTTGAGTAAATTCTTGGGAGTTGAATTATTACACTAAAAAGCATAAACATTCTTAGGCCTCTTAAAACTTGCTGACAATGTCTTACAGTCATACTCATTATTATTCCTCCAGTAATGCAAGATTGTGCTTGGTTTACTGCACGTTGTTGAGCATTGCATATTCCCATAAAAGTTATTTCTTACTTTGATGAGAATTTTTTCCACAAAAATCACATCTGCATATTTTTAAAAGAAATCTTTAAAACTGCATGTCTTTAATTTTGTTACAACTTTTTTTTTATGTGCTTTTTGAATTTTTTAAATTGTGTCAGCATTGTGAAGTGATGATGGTCTTTTGTTGGTCTTCACTGCTGCTGTACCAGCCTCACTGATTTAATGACTTTGTCTCTCTGCTGCTGACTTGGTTGCGTCCTTAATCAGGTAGTACATGATTACATACAATGATTTATGTTTTCTGAGGTATCTGGTTTATTTTATATTTCATTCGGTCTATTACTTTTTTGCAGTGTGACTGAGGCAGGGCAGCTCTGTAGTGCCAAGCTGTCCTGCAAAATATTTGGACAACATAAAGCAATAGAAGACAGCCTCCATGTTCCCTAGAAGGAGGCTCACTGCCTCCTTCTTTACCTTTCAACCGCAGCTGATCAACTTTCGTGGTAATAATAGTAAAATGACAGCCACTACCACAACACATCAATGAACAGCATCAATGAGTGCTTACCACAAGCTAGGCATGAAGAAGCTTCCACATCAGCTCAAACCACAGCCAGGATGAGTCTCTTCTAAGTCAGGAAGGGATGTATTGGGAGGCTGGTGTATTCTTTACCAAATCTTGTTGATTCTCCTTTCAAAGTCTTAAATTTCTCCATTTACTTCTACTCTCACTGCCATTGTCTAATTCAAGCAGTCATTTTCTCTGCTGGATTAATGCAGCAGATATTCTCAGTTCTTAACTGCTTTCTTTTGGTTTCTTAGAAGGTCTGCTTTTTAAAATATCTATTAATTTTTTAAAAATTTCATTGACTATTTTTATTTCCAGAATCTCCATTTGATTCTTTTCAAATACATCTGTGGTTTTTTTTTTTTTTCCTCTTCATAAAATCTTTATTCTTCAGGGGTTCTCTTGCTTCCTTGATCTCTGAATATTTTAAACACATCTTAAAATCTCTTTCTATCTGTTTGATCTCTATTTCTTTAGTATGAAGTGTGAATTATCTATCCATTTATGAGTTTTTCTGAGTTTGTCTCTATTGGGAGTTTTTTCCCTAAAAGATCTGGGAATTTCTTGGATTTTATGAGTGCCCATATTTCAGTTTCACTGATACCAGAATCCTATTGGGTCAACCAGTTTGGCACTATATACTAGTTTCTTGTTCAAGCTTTCAGCACCTCACAGATATTGTGAATTTGGGTATTATTTTTATGCAAGATAAGAGCTTTGGTTTTGTTTGGTGCAGAATAATTCCTCCTACTTTTGGCCCAGGCAGGTTGTCTGTCTCCAAATCAGTTTGGAGTTTTTGTAGTTCCCGTGTAGGCTTAGTTTTCAAGTCAGTTGGGTAAACAGCCTAGGAGAGGGATTGTGGGATGATGTGATAAGATTCTGGTCAGTTTTGTAAGAACCCTCCAAGCTGTCTTCCAAAGTGACTATAGGGTTTTGCATTCATAGTGGCAATGCATAATATAGCTCCTGTTGCTCCATATCCTTGCCAGTAACTGCTTTTTCAAATGTTTTGGATTTTAGCCTTTCTAAAGGTATATAGCAACATCTCTTTGTTTTGATTTGCATTACCTTAAATGACATGCCATTGAGAATCTTCTCATATGCTTATTTGCCAGCTGTATATCTTCTTTTCTGAGGTGCCTATTCATTTCTTTTGTTCTTTTAAAAATTAGGTTTGGGGCACCTGGGTGGCTCAGTGGGTTAAGCCTCTGCCTTCGGCTCAGATCATGATCTCAGGGTTTTGGGATTGAGCCCTGCATCTGGTTCTCTACTCAGCAAGAGGCTTGCTTCCTCCTCTCCTCTGCCTGCCTCTCTGCCTATTTGTGATCTCTGTCTGTCAAATAAATACATAAAATCTTTAAAAAAATAAGTTGTTGATTTTCTTATTGTTGAGTTTTAAGAATCCTTTGTATATTTAGATAAAAGTCTTTATCAGATACATGTTTTGCAAATGTTTTCTCTGAGTCTGTTGCTTGTCTTTTTATGCTTGTAACAATGTCTTTCACAGAAGCTTTTAATTTTTAAAATTATTTTTAATTGTGGTAAGATACACATTGCATAAAACTTACCAAGTTAAACATGGTTCCCTTTTCACTGTTGTATATGTGATTTGATGTCCAGAAGTTTTTAAATTTGACATTTATCATTTTTTTCATGGATCATGCTTTTAATGTTGTATCTAAAAACTCATCACAAAAGACAAGGTAACATAGATTTTTCTCTCATTTTCTCGATGAAGTTTTAAAATTTTGCATTTTACACTTAGATCTATGATCTATTTTGGGTTAACTTTTTGTGAAAGGTGAAAGGTCTGTGTCTATGTTCACCATTTCTCATATGGAAGTCCAAATGTTCCAGCATTATTTGTTGAAAAGACTATGCTTTCTTCATGAATTGCACATTTCTTGAAAACCAGTTTACTGTTTTTATAGGTCTATTTTTTTTGTTTCTCTATTCTATTCTATTGATCTATGTGTCCTTCTTTGACTAATATGATAACGACTTGATTATGGTAGTTTTGTAGTAAATCTTGAAAATAAAGAAGTGTAAGTTCTACAATGTTTTCTGCTTCTTCCATATTATGTTAGATATTCTAAGTCTTTGACTTTCTATATGAAGTTTGGAATCAGTTTGTCTATATCTACAAAATCTCTTGCTGGGATTTTGATTGGAATTGCATTTAATCAACAGATCAAGTGGGGAAGAATTGATACCTGAACAATACTGAGTGTCCCAAGTCACGAACACAGTATCTTTTTTTTTTTTTCCCCTTAAGGAAAGCCAAGTTTCAGATCCTTTTCTAGGCCTGGGTATATAGCCTCAAGTCTAATCTATACGCTAAACCCATGTCTGTAAGTTATATATCATGTCACGCTGTCCTGCAACTTCCTAAACTATATTTCCTTCAACTAGAACTTGTTGATACATCTCTGAGTGTTTTAGCAGACTATATTTATTTTGCTTAATTTGAGGTACCTTACAGACTTTTTCTAGGGGCTTTTAAAATGCTGATCCCTTTCCCTGAGATCTCTGTCTACTGCTGGATACACATCTTTAAATTTGAGTTTAGATGCCACAATCTCAGTGAGGAGACTTCTGACTCTCTGATTAGATTGAGGTTCCCCAGTTTACTCCCTGGTTCTTGTGTATTCTATTGCTCATAAACCAGGCATAAGAAACTGAAGTAATTTGGAAAAAATACAAATCTTTATTTGCATTTATTAAGCAGCTTGAAAAGCTCAGAAAGTCACCAACATTCCTAAATAAAGTCCTTCTTCCATCCCATCCTCTGCCAACACAAACATCAGCTTTTTTTTTTTTTTTTTTTTTTTAATATATGCCTCTCTTTTCAA
The DNA here is from genome assembly GCF_002288905.1 of Enhydra lutris kenyoni. Classification (NCBI taxonomy): domain Eukaryota; kingdom Metazoa; phylum Chordata; class Mammalia; order Carnivora; family Mustelidae; genus Enhydra; species Enhydra lutris. The sequence goes on from NW_019154142.1 coordinate 18,258,878, forward strand.
AACCATGAAGAAAACTTTAAATCACAGGAACACATTCTGCTCCTGGTTCAATATGTAAATGATTTATTTGCCATTCCTTAAGCTCTCCTCATTTCCTCCTCTGCCCATTCTCTGACTCCCCATCAAAGAGCTAAAAAGATGGCCTCAGACTTCTCTGAAAGATGGCAGAGTAGGAGGATCCTAAGCCCACCTCGACTTATGAATACAACTAGATAACATGTACATCAGTGTAAATACCTAGGAAATGGGCTGAAAACTGGCAGAACAGACTCTCCACAGCTAAATGTAGCAACATTGAAGTGGGAGGAAGGGAGCAGTTAGAAGGTAAACAGACATGAGGAACTGTCTGTACGAAGGAGAGATGCTGTGGGAGTGGAGAAGGAAGAGGAGTAGACCCCATAATAGGTACCCTAGGCATGAAGGGCCCACATTAGAAAGATGTGTTAGGGTCCCCCAATAATGGGTCTGTGATCAAAGGAGTGAGACTGATGCAAAGCGAAGGTCAAGCAAAGCTTTATTTCGTGCCAAGCATCAAGAATCAAACTGACTGGTAAGGGCTATCTCTCTTCCAAGAGGCGACAACGACGATGACAACCCTGACGACAATGACCCCGATGACGACTATCCCAAAGATGACGACCCTGACGATGACGATCCTACCCCAGCCTCACAGACTAACTTTTATAGAGGTGGTTGAGCCTGGCTTATACACAGCTGGCCAATGGGATTGCAATATACAGGGAAAACTGCAAAGTCATGCTAGGTCGGCAATACGGGTGGCCAATTGAATTTCAATTTACTATAGTAAATATATGCACGCCCTATTGATTGGATGTCTCCACCCGGCCTGGCCCGTCCTTGTATCTGGGCTTTGCAAGTAAGTTCCTCTGGGAGGGGCAGGGCCAATCTAAGTTCACAATCAAATGGCTCCCTCTGGCTAACCAGACCCTTACATTCCCCCCTTTTCTTTGGAAATTAGTCAAATCCTTGACTTTTCAGCCAGTTCTAAGGGGTTATATTGAGCATGTAAGACTAACATTTTTATTGCTCTAATTTTCTTTTGTACAAATGACATTAGTGCACAGTTGGCTGATGAGTTAGCCATTCTCCGCTTTGTATAACCTTTTCATTTTTCCTAATTCCATTTGTCTAATTTCCCACCTATACTTTTTGTCTTATGAGGTGACTCAGAAGCTCTTACACAAACAGGTAACAACAGGAACAACAATGAACTCATAGTCTTTTGTGTCTTAGCTTTAGTTCACAGTCAGAGGGGTCCATCAGCTGCGGCTTCCATCTCTGGGGGGTGTCCTCATCCTCGGCTCCTTTGATGTGACCCACATGAATCCAGGCCCTGATGTCTTCTACTTTTATTGCCATGGGGGTGGTCAGGATGACAGTAAATGGTCCCTTCCAGCGAGGCTCCAAGTTTCCCACTTGGTGGCGGCATATCCAAACCAAGTCCCTGGGTTGGTAAGGATGTGGCTCCACCTCCGTCTCTGTCTCATGTCTGGCAGAAAAAGCCTCTACCCAGCCTGAAAAGGTATCTACAAAAACTAACATATACTTGTGCCCATATTTTCTGGGTTTCATTTCTGTAAAATCTATTTCCCAATAAATTCCTGGTTTCTTACCTCTTTCTCTTTTCCCTCTTCCCATTCTAGTTCCTCCCACATTAACTGCCTGACATTGAGCACATCTATCAACTATATCCTGAACCATACGCCCTAATTTAGAAACCTGGAACTGCTTGCCTATAAGCTCCTTGAGTTTGCGTGTCCCCAGATGAGTACCCTGATGTATCTGGTCTACTAACTTCTTACCTAGTCTTCAAGGAAGAATTAACTTTCCTGTTTTAGTCTTAGCCCAATCCCCTTCATAGTCTAATTTAGCCCATTTTTAATACTTTAATTTTTAATACTTTAAATCTTCCTCTGAATAGTTTGGTTTTTCTGGTAGGGCTGGAGCCGGGAGTGTAACCAGTTCTTGCACTGTTTCTCGGGCTGCTTGCTTTGCAGCTTGATCTGCTAATTGGTTTCCTTTTGAAATAAGATCAGTCCTCTTTTGATGTCTCGGGCAATGCATAATGGCCACCTCTTTTGGGTACCAAATAGCCTTCCTCCTCTGTTTTTAAGTCCTTTTTCTTTTGCTGTTAATAGGCCCCTTTCTTTATAAATAGCCCCATGTATATGGAGAATAGCAAAGGTGTACCTGCTGTCCATATAGATGTTGATAGTTTTACCTTTGGCCATCTGCAGTGCCTTGGTGAGTGCAATCAGCTCCACTTTTTGCACCGAGGTTCAGTCTGATGGGGCTGCTGTCCAGAGTTCCTGTTCAGGGGAAACCACTGCAGCCCCCGCATACCTCTTTCCATCGACCATGTAGCTGAGTAGCTGAGTCCATCTGTGAACATAGTATCTCCGCATCTGGGAGGGAATGTCTCTGAGGTCCGGCCTTACTCCTGTGACTTGGGTTAGGACCTCCCTGCAGTCGTGTGGGTGGTCAGCCAGCTCGTCTGTCAGCAGCGTGGCTGGATTTAGCACCGCTGGGGGCTGGAAGGTCACTCTTGGTTCATTGAGGAGGAGGGCCTGATACCCCGTCATTTGGGCATTTGTCATCCATCCGTCTGGTGGAGTCCGGAGAAGGCCCTCGAGAGCGTGGGTGGTGGTCAAGATGAGATGTTGACCCAAAGTCAATTTACTTGCATCCTTGACCAGAAGGGCTGTGGCAGCAATTATGCGGAGGCAAGGGGGGAACCCAGCTGCTACTGGATCTAGTTTCTTGCTAAGATAGGCTACTGGCCTTTGTCAAGGCCCCAGAGTCTGAGTCAAAAACTCCTTTGGCTACCCCCGCTTTTTCATCCACATACAAGTGGAAGGGCTTCTGGGATGGCCAATGCTAGGGCACTCAGTAAGTCCTGTTTGTAATTCCCAAAATGCTCCTTCTGCCTCAGCTGTCCACTCTATCATAGTGAGCCCCCCCTTTTGCCAGTTTGTACAGAGATCAGGCAATCTCTGCAAACCGCGGTATCCACAGCCTACAGTAGCCCACCGTCCCAAGAAACTCCCTCACTTGTCAGGATGTGATGGGGTGGGGGTATTGGGTGATCACCTGTTTCCTGGACTCAGACAGTGAACATACTCCCTCATGGAGATCAAAGCCTAGATAAGTGGCATGGCTCTGACAGAGCTGTGCTTTCTTTGCTGACACCTGATACCCTTTTTCCTGTAGAGTCTGTAAGAGATCTCTCATCCTCCCCACAAACATGACTCATAGTCCTCAGCAGCTATTAGTAAGTCATCAACATACTGTATCAGAGAGTGACTCCAAGGTTGGAGGTTCTGTACTCATGCAAATCCTCATGTAGGGCCTCGTCAAAGATAGTGGGTGAATTCTTGAAATCTTGGGGAAGTCTTGTCCAGGTGAGCTGGGCTTAGAATCCTTCCTGTGGGTCAGACCACTCAAAAGCAAAGAGGGGCTGAGACTCCCTTGTTAAAGATATGCAGGATGAAAATTGGGCTCCCGTGTCCACTAAAAAATCAATTGATTTCCCCTCCACTTTAATTTTTACTCTGGTGGCTAGCATTGCCGTCTTCCTTTTGGGGCACTCCCTGGCCCAATGTCCTTTTTCCTTACAGTAAGTGCACTGATCTGAATCTAAGTCTTCCCACCTGCCTTCTCTGTGCTTAGGCTTTTCCTTCCATTTACCATCCCCTACCTGCCTCATGTAATGCCAAAACCTTAAGCAGTTTTTTTGTCCGTTTTTCATCCTCTTGTGCATCCCTGTTATTAAACACCTTTTCTTCTATTCCCACTAACTCAGTCAGATTCTTCCCTTCAGATCCTTCAATTTTCTGAAGTTTCTTCCTTATATCTGGGGCTGACTGACTGGCAAAAGCAAGATTCACTGCCCTCTGATTTTCAGGTGCCTCAGGGTTGATTGAGCTATACATTTTACAGGCTTCAATAAGCCTTTCTAGGAAAGCTCCTGAAGACTCATTCTTACCTTGAGTCACCGTACTAATTCTGGTTTAGTCCAAGTGCAGCTTTTACTTCTGGAAATTCTTAAACATTTCAGTTCCAGTATTTCAACATATCAAAGACCTGTATTTGTTCTGAAAGTCTCTCATATGAATTTCCTTTAAGGTGGAATTCATCTTACAAGAGAATTAAAACAATTACAAATGACAAAATCTCAGAATAGATATGGTTAAATATCAAGAGATGACCCTTATCAAAACATTTAAACTTTAGGAAATGTACAGAACCTCTGGAGTAGTTACAGCATTTATAATTCTGGGCAGGCAAAGAAAAAAAAACATTTACATTTTCTTAGAAACATCTCAATCTCTCGTGAAGACTAAACATTAACCAATTGTGAACTGTTGCAACAGTAGTTAAGCACAAAACATGTTTACCAACAGATTTCAAAAGCACAAACCTAGTTCCACCAACCAGTGCTCTAGCATTTTATCCCATTTGTCATCCAAGCAAAACTTCAGTTTCAGGTTACCAAAGACTTTGAAAGCTACTTTAACAATTACCCATTAAAACCCTGAGACAGACAATTAACCATCAGTTCAGTCATCTCTTTGCTAACAGATTTCATGTTCTACCTGGGCCTATTCCACTTCAGATGCCATACTTTCCTGCCAGCAAGGGGGAGGGGCCAGGCAAGGCAAGGAATTCCCCGAAACAAAGGGAGTTTCAGCAGCTGCTTGGGAATATTCCCTAAAGTCTCTGTCTTGAGTTAGACTAACCCCAGTTGGCTCCAGTTATAGCCCTTAACACACAAAATGAGTGAGGGAGAAGCCCCACATCTATTATGAGGAACGGAGAGACGAAAGTCAGAGTCCCCTTACTCTCTGCTTGCCCCATTCCTTCAATCACAACAAACAACACAGCAGACAACAAAAAGACAACACAAAGACAACAGCAGACCCAGCGGTCTTTACCCAGAACCTGCTGCAGGTGGGGATTTTCTCAGTCCCCGGTGACCACCTGCCTAGGGGGACTTGAACCCCCCCGCCCCACCACCTAGGGGGACTCAAACCCCCCGGCCGCCCAGAAGGACTCGAACTCCCAGAGACTGCCTAGGGGGACTCGAACTCCCAGAGACTGCCTAGGGGGACTCGAACTCCCAGAGACTGCCTAGTGGGACTCAAACCCCTGGAGACCGCCCAGGGGGATTCGAACCCCTGGAGACCACCTAGAGGGACTCAAACCCCCTGGCCACCCATGGCGACTTGAATCCCCCAGCTGCCCAGAGGGACTTGAATCCCTGGAGACCATCTAGGGGGACTCAAACCCCCCAACAGGCCCCTGACCACCCAGGGGGACTCAAACCCCCCGGTGACCACCTAGGGGGACTTGAACCCCCTAACCGCTGAGGGGGACATGAACCCCCAGTGACCGCTGAGGGGGACTCGAGCCCCGTGACTGTCTGGGGGACTCGAACTCCCTGGCGATCTACTGGTGGAGGAAAGGGGCATCCCCGCATCCACTCCAGCCCTGGGTAGCGTAGCTGCATCCAGCTTCTCCCTGGTGGGCCATACCCTGGAGCGCCACAACCAGACAGACAGACAGGATCCCAAGATCTTATCTCCGGAGGCTTTCCCCAGAAATTCTGATGCTGGCTCAGCTCTTGTTTGATCCCGGATGAGCCCCCAATGTTAGGGTCCCCCAATAATGGGTCTGTGATCAAAGGAGCGAGACTGATGCAAAGCAAAGGTCAAGCAAAGCTTTATTTTGTGCCAAGCATTGAGAATCAAACTGACTGGTCAGGGCTGTTTCTCTTCCAAGAGGTGATAACAACGATGATGACCCCGACGACAACGACCCCAATGACGACGACCCTGAGGACAACGACCCTACCCCAGCCTCACAGACTAACTTTTATAGAGGTGGTTGAGCCTGGCTTATGCACAGGTGGCCAATGGGATTGCAATATACAGGGAAAACTGCAAAGTCATGCTAGGTCAGCAATATGGGTGGCCAATTGAATTTCAATCTACCATAGTAAATATATGCACGCCCTACTGATTGGATGTCTCCACCTGGCCTGGCCTGTCCTTGTATCTGGGCTTTGCAAGTAAGTTCCTCTGGGAGGGGCAGGGTCAATCTAAGTTCATAACTAAATGGCTCCCTCTGACTAATGAGGCCCTTACAGATGAATCCCCATAATATTTGGTTTTGAAAACCAGAGGAGCCTGATGTTCTGAGTTCTTACGATCAGTGGGGCTTAACATCTGGAACTTTAAAAATCAGTGGCCTTGGCTCTGAGAGAGCCAGAGGATGATAAAAAACTGAGTCCCTGCCATTAAACAGACAGCACAACAATAGTCCTGCTGAGACAGAGCATAGAAGAAGCAGTTTGAAGAATGCCTAGGGTAGATGGGAAGATATATCTACTAATCTCAGTGGATGTGCTAGAGGGACAGTGATCTTTGGGAGAATTCTCCAAAAACAAAAGAGCTGATGGGCACTATTTCCCTTCCTTCCCCTCCCCCACCCTAGATATGTGGACCCCTACCAGAACCAGCTAGCACAAGGGCTCTCTCTCTCTAGCTTCCTAAAGGATGCTCCACCCCTGTGTTCTCCTGTGGATCAAGCTCCTTCAACACATCTTGACAGGAATCCATCCAAAGTGGCATCACAAACCTGGCATTGTGCAAGTATCCAACAAGAGCTAAAATCACTCCAAAGTGATTCCTGTCTTGCAGAGAGATGAAGAGAATCACACACGCATCTGACTGTGGCCCTTGCAGTAAGCTGGGTGCAGACATATGATGTAACTGCAGACCCAGCCTAGCAATGAAAGCTTCTCAGGAGACAACACAGGAAGAGTGCCCTGTGGTTTGGTACTACTGCAGCTCTGGCAAATGTCTGGTCTGACCCAAGTCAAGCTGAAAGTGGCCCCAGACTGGCCCACTAACAACACAGGTGCCAAACCCTGCCCATAGCAGGCAAAGAGCCATTGTATGACTGGACTGTAGGCAAAAGTGGCTCAACTACAATAGTAGGGCATAGGCAACACACATAGACACCCCTCAGGTGCCAGCTTCTGGTGAACAGGGGACATTGCCCTGTAGGGCACTACAGGACCTTTTCTTTATAAGGCCATTAATTTTAAGAGCAAGAGACATAGCTGACTTTCCTAATACATGGAAAAAGACACAGAGAGTTAATCAAAATGAGTAGACAGAGGAATATATCTTAAATTAAATAACAGGAAAAAATCACAGCAAAAGAGCTAAATGAAATGGAGATAAGTAATGTGCAAGATAGAAAATTTAAAGTAACAGTAATAAAAATACTCATTGGACTTGAGAAAAGAGTGGAGAACCTCACTAGGGCCCTCAACAAAGAGAAAGAAAACTAAAAAGAACCAGAGACAAAGAATTCAGTAACCGAATTTAAAAATACACTAGAGGAAATAAGTAGTAGACTAGAGGAACCAGAAGAGTGGTTCAGTGACCCAGAGAACAGAGTAATGGAAAGCAATCAAACTTAACAAATGAGAGAAAAAAGAATAAAAAATGAAAATGGATTAAGGAAGCTCAGTAATACCATCAAGTGTAGTGTAATGACATTCACACTACAGGGATCCCAAAAGAAGAGAGAGAATAAGTGACAGAAAATTTATTTGAAGAAATAATAGCTGAAAATTTGTGAATCTGGTGTAAGAAATGGATATACAGATACAGAAGGCACAGAGATACCCTGACAAAATGAACCCAAGGAGATCACACCAAAACACATAGTAATTAAAATAGTAGAAAATAGTGATAAAGAGAGAGTTTTAAAGCAGCAATAGAAAAGAAAGCAGTCACACACAAAGGAAACCCTATAAAACTATCAGTGGATTTTTCAGCAGAAACTTTGCTGACCAGAAGAAAGTGACATGATATGTTCAAAGTATTGGGAAAAACAAACAAACAAACAAAAAATACTTCAACATAGAATACTCTATCCAGCAAGGCTATCATTCAGAATAGAAGGGGAGATAAAGAGTTTTCCAGATAAACAAAATTTAAAGGAATTTATCACCACTAACCTAGCCATACAAGAAATGTTAAAGGGGATTCTTTGAGTGGAGAGGAAAGAACATAAGTAAGAGTAAGAAAAGTAGGAAGCAGAAAAGCACTAAAATTCAGTATATTTATAAAAATCAGACATGGGATTCACAAAATAAAAGCATGTAAAGTATGACACCATATACCTAAAACATGGAGGGGGAGAGGAGTAGTAGTAACAACTTAGTGCTTTTAGAATAGATTTAATCTTAAGTGACCATCACTTTTATGTAGACTGCTATATGAATAAGATATTATATATAAACCTAATTGTAACCACAAACCAAAAAGTGGTAATGGATATGCAAAGAGTAAAGAGAAAGGAATCCAAGTATATCATTAAAGAACCAACAAACCATGAGAGAAGAGAGCAAGAGAAGAAAGGAATAGAGAAGAACTATAAACACAACCATAAAAGAGGAAACAAACACCTATGAATAACTACTTTGAATGTCAATGGGCAAAATGATCCAATCAAAAGCATAGGGTGACAGAATGGATAAAAATTAAGACCCATCTACATGCTGCCTACAAGATACTCATTTCAGACCTGAAGACATATGTAAATTGAAAGTGAATGGGTGGAAAATCATTCATCACGCAAATGGAAGTGAAAAGAAACATGGAGTAGCAATGCTTATATTGGACAAAATAGACTTCAAAACAGAGACTGTAACAAGAGACAAAGAAGGACTCTATATAATCATAAAGGGAACCATACAACAGAAAGATATGACAATCGTAAATACATAAAAAACCACCATGGGAGCACCTAAATTCAAAAAGCAGCTAATAACAAACATTAAGGAAGTAATCAATAGTAATAAAAAAGTAGTAGGACATTTTAACTCCCCACTGACATCAATGGATAGATCAAACAGACAACCAACAAGGAAACCGTGGCTTTGTTTTATTTATTTTTATTTTTATTTTTTATTATGTTCAGTTAACCACTATATGGTACCTCATTAGTTTTGGTGTAGTGTTCAATGATTCAATAGTTGTGTGTAAAACCCAGTGCTTTCACACATTGGACAAGATGGATCTAACAGATATATTCAGAACATTCCATCTTAAAATAGTGGAATGCACATTCTTTTCAAGTGCACAAGGAATATTCTCCAGAACAGATCACATGTTAGGCCACAAAACAAGCATCAACAATTTCAAATAGATTATAGTCATACCACCCCCCTTTTCCAACCACAACACTATGAAACTAGAAACCAACTACAGGAAAAGATCTGGATAGAGAATAAATACATGGAGGTTAAATAACATTCTACTAAGCAATGAATAGTCAATCAAGAAATCAAAGAAGAAATAAAAAAATACATGGAGACAAATGAAAATGACAACACAATGGCCCCAAATCTTTAGGATGTAGCAAAAGTCATTCTAAGAAGGAAGTTTATAGCAATACAAGCCTACCTCAAGAAGAAAACAAAACCAAAACCAAACCAAACCAAACCAAAACAAAACAACCTAAAACAACCTACCCTTACACCTTAAGGAGCTAGAAAAAAGGAAAACAAACAGAACTCCAAACTATAGAAGGAAGGAAATAATAAAGATTAGAGCAGAAATAAATGATATAGAATTAAACAACAACAACAATGCAGTAGAACAGATCAATGAAACCGGGAGCTGGTTCCTTGAAAAGATGTACAAAATTGATAAACCTCTAGCCAGATTCTTCAAAGAAAAAAAAAAAAGAGGGCTCAAATAAACAAAATCAGAAATGAAAGAGGAGAAATAAGAATTGATACCACAGAAATACAAAAGATTATAAGAGAATATTATGAAAAACTAGATGCCAACAAATTGGACAACCTAGAGGAAATGAATAAATTCCTAGAACATAAAACCTCCCAAAACTGAATCAGGAAGAAATACAAAGCTTGAATACACAGATATGGTGCAATGAAATTGAATCAGTAATCAAAAAACTCCCAACAAAAAAAGGTCCAGGACCAGATGGCTTCCCAGGTGAATTCTACCAAACATTTAAAGAAGAATTAATACCTATTCTCCTCAAACTATTCCAAAAAATAGATGAGTGAGGAAAGCTTCCAAATTCATTCTTTATAGCCAGCATTATACCCAAACCAGATAAAGATATGATAAAAAAAAAAAGGAATGGAATGAATCACTAAGGAATGTAGATGCATAAATCTCAACAGAATATTAGTAAACTGAATCCAACAATACATTTAAAAAAAAAGTCATTCACCGTGATCAAGTGGGATTTATTCCTGGAGTACAAGGGTGGTTCAATATTCACAAATCAATCAACATGATATATCACATTAATAAGAGAAAGGATAAAAACCATATAATCATTTCAATAGAAGAAAAAAAGCGTTTGACAAATACAGCATCCATTCATGATAAAAACCCTCAACTGGGTAGGTTTAGAGGGAATGTACCTTAGTGTAATAAAGGTCTTCTATGAAAAAACCCACACCTAACATCACACTTAAAGGCAAAAAACTCAGTACATCTCCCCTAAGATCAGAAACAGGACAAGAATGTCCACTCAGCACTTTTATTTAACATAGTATTGGAAGTCCTAGCCACAGCAATCAGACAACAAAAAGAAATAAAAGACATCCAAATTGGTAAGGAAGAAGTAAAACTTCACTATTTGCAGATGACATAATACTATATGTAGAAAACCCTAAACACTCCACCGAAAAACTACTAGAACTGATGAATGAATTCAGTAAGTTTGCAAGATACAAAGTCAATGTATGGAAATCCGTTGCATTTTTATACACTAATAATGAAGTAGCAGAAAGAGAAATCAAGAAAACAGTCCCATTAACAATTGCACCAACACTAATATACCTAGGAATAAACTTAAACAATAAATAATATAAAATACCTAGGAATAAACTTAAACAAGGAGGTAAAAGACCCATACTCTGAAAACTATAAAATATTGATGAAAGAAATTGAAGATGACATAAACAAATGGAAAGATTCCACGTTCATGGATTGGAAGAACAAATATTATTAAAATGTCCGCACTACCCAAAGCAATCTACAGATTTAATTCAATCCCTATCAAAATACCAACAGTGTTTTCCACAGAACTAGAACAAATAATCCTAAAATTTGTATGGAAACACAAAATCCTGAATAGCCAAAGCAATCTTGAGAAAGAAGAACGAAGCTGGAGGTATCATAATCCTGGATTTCAAAATATACTACAAAGCTGTAGTAATCAAAATATATGGTACTAGCATAGAAATAAATCCACAATTATATGGCCAATTAATCTTTGACAAAGGAGGCCAGATATGCAATGGGAAAAAAAAGTCTTCAACAAATGGTGCTACATGCAAAAGACTGAGCCACTTTCTTACACTGTACACCAAAATAACCTGTGAGACCTTAAACCCTAACCATCCTAGAAGAGAACACAGATAGTAATGTCTCTGACATGGGTCATAACAACATTTTTCTAGCTATATCCCCTGAAGCAAGGGAAACAAAAGCAAAAATCAACTATTGGGACTGCATCAAAGTTAAAAGTTTCTGTACAGCAGAGGAAACAATCAACAAAATGAAAAGAAAACCTACTGAATGGGAGAAGATATTTGTAAATATCTTATCCAATAAAGGGTTTGTATGCAATACATATAAAGAACTTATATAACTCAACACCAAAAACTAAATAACCCAATTTAAAGACGGGCAGAAAATACAAACAGACATTTCTCTAAAGAAGACATGCAGAGGCCACTAGACATATGAAAAGATGCTCAACATCATTCATCATCAGGGATATGCAAATCAAAACCACAATGAGGGGGTGCCTGGGTGGCTCGGTCAGTTAAGTGTCTAACTCTTGATCTTAGCTCAGGTATTTTTCCCAGGATCATGAGTTTAAACTTCATGTTGGGCTCCACAATGGGCATGGAGCCTACTTAAAAACAAAAGCAAAAACAAAAACACAATGAGATGTTACCTTAGACATGTCAGAATGACTAAAATAAAAAACACAAGAAACAATAAGTATTGGTGAGGATGTGAAGAAAAAGGAATCTTTGTGCATTATTGGTGAGAATGCAAATTGGCCTAGCCACTGTGGAAAACAATATGGAGTTTTCCCCCAAAAATTAAAAATAGAATTACTACATGATTCAGTAATTCCACTACTGGATATTTAGACAAAGAATATGAAAACACTAATTTGAAAAGATATATGCACCCTTATGTTTATTGCAGCATTATTTATAATAGTCCAATTATGGAAGCAACACAAGTGTTCATGGATGGATGAATGGATAAAAAATGCTATGTATGTATGTACATACATACAATGAAATATTACTCAGCCATAAAAAGAATGAAATCTTGCCATTTGCAACAACATGGGTGAATCTAAATGGGATTTTGCAAGTGATATAGGTCAGAGAAAAACATATACCATATGGTCTCCCTTATATGTGGAATTTAAGATGCAAAACAAATGAACAAAGGAAAAAGGGCCAACCAAAAGAAGACTCTTAAATACAGAGAAAGAACTGGTGGTTACCAGAGAGGAGGTGGACGGTGGGATGGGGTGGGGTTAGTGAAACAGGTGAAGGGGACTAAGGAGTACACTTGTAGTGATGAGCACTGGGTGATATATGGAATTGTTGAATCACAATATTGTACACCTAAAACTAATATAACACTGCATGCTAATTATACTGGAATTAAAATAAAAACAAATAGATGAAGTAATTTTTTTTTTAATATTTTATTTATTTATTTGACAGAGAGAGATCACAAGTAGACAGAGAGGCAAGCAGAGAGAGGGAGGGAAGCAGGCTCCCCGCCAAGCAGAGCCCGATGCGGGATTCGATCCCAGGACCCTGAGATCACGACCTGAGCCAAAGGCAGCGGCTTAACCCACTGAGCCACCCAGGCGCCCCAGATGAAGTAATTTTTAAAAAGAGCTTAGGGGCGCCTGGGTGGCTCAGTGGGTTAAAACTTCTGCCTTCAGCTTGGGTCATGATCCCAGGGTCCTGGAATCGAGCCCCGCGTCGGGCTCTCTGCTCCGATGGGAGCCTGCTTTCTCCTCTCTCTCTGCCTGCCTCTCTGCCTGCTTGTGATCTTTGTCTGTCAAATAAATAAATAAAATCTTAAAAAAAAATAGGTATTAAAAAGAGCTTAAAAGAATGTCTAATAATGCTCAACATTCTTATGGGGTTGGATAGGGCAAGAACCTGCCTAGATACATCCACACTCTGCTTTTCAAGTTGTGGTTTGGTCTGCTTTCTTCATTGCCATTATTTCCAGTACCCAGAAAAATACCTGTAACAAAACAAGCACTCAATCTTTGTTCAATAAATGACTAAGTCGTTTTCTCAATATGCATTTCTTAATTAATTCTTTTTTGTCTGCCTTTGAAAAAATTCATTTAAACATACATACACATTTTTAAATAAATAATTTAACAAAAATTAGTTCATGATGTTTTGTAAGTTAGTTTTCTATCATGATCATTGTAATATTTTGGACATCTTATGTCAATTAACATAAATCTACACAATTATCTTATTTTATCTTTTTAAAGATTTGTTTTGTTTTGTTTTAAAGAGAGAGAAAGATAGAGGAGTGAGGTACAGGGAAAATCTCAAGCAGATTCCCCACTGATCACAGAACCCCATGTTGGGCTGGATTTCATGACCCTGAAATCATGACCTGAGCCTAAACCAAGAGTTGGATGCTCAACCAACTGAGCCATCTAAGAGCCCCTATATCTACTATTATTTATTTTATTTTAAAAAAGATTTTATTTACTCGAGAAAGAGAGAGAGAGAGAGAGCACATGAACAGTTGTGAGGGGTAGATGGAAAAGCAGAAGCAGATTCCTCGCTGCATAGGTAGCTGAGCATGGAGCTAAGTTCTAGGACCCTGAGATCATGATGCAAGCTAAGTTAGAAGTTTAATCAACTGAGGCACCCAGGCATGCTAAAACTACACAATTATTTCAAAAACTGCATATATAACAATTCTCTCTTCCACCAACCTAATTTCTTAAACTTTTAGAAGTGTAGATTGTTTGTAATTTTTCAGTATTATAAATCACACTATTTTGAATGACCTTTTATACGCATGTTTGCACTTGCTTGACAATTTCCTGAGGATAAATTTCTAGATTTAAAATGCGCTGAAGATTATGCAGTTAAAATTTTAATGCAATTTCCAGAAAATTTATATAAGTTTGTCTTCTTACTAAAAGTAATTGGACTTTCCTTTCCCTCACATTCTTAATAACTGGAGTTATCATCCAATTTTTCATCTTTGTCAATCTGATAGGTGAAGATAAAGCTATCTTATTTTTTATTTTACTTGCATTTCTTTACATGACAGGGACATTTTTTCATGCACCTGCTAGGTTTTTGTAATTTTTTTTTTCCTTAATGCACTTTAGTTTCTATGTGGAGTTCTTTACTTTCTCACTATTTTTAAACTAAAGTTTAAAAACTTTAAAAAATTATGCATAACTCTTTTCCTTTCCTATATGTCGAATGTTGTAAAAATTTCCCCAAATTTTCATTTTTCTTTAAATCTTTTTTTCCATCAAAATACCAATTAAGGGGGGGGTGCCTGGGTGGCTCAGTCGTTAAGCATCTGCCTTTGGCTCAGGTCATGATCCCAGGTTTCTGGGATAGAGTCCTGCATTGGGCTTCCTGATCATCTGGAAGCCTGCTTCTCCCTCTCCTGCACCCCTGCTTGTGTTCCCTCTCTCGCTGTCTCTCTCTATCAAATAAATAAATTAAATCTTAAAACAAACAAACAAACAAACAAACAATTAAGGAAGTTCAAGCATCCACGTGGAGAGGCCACATAGAGAAGCCATGTGTACATGTGATTTGCAGTTCAAGCTGAGGTCCCAGGCCACCGCTAGTACCAATCACAAGTCAGATGAGTGCACACTTCAGATGATTATAACCCTCAACTATTGAGTCATCTTCAGTCACTGAGTCTTCCCAGTTGAGAGCCCAGATACCATGTGAAAAAATCAAGCTGTTCCGAAAATGCTCTATCCAAATTTGTAGCTCATGGGGTATGTGAGCATAAAAAATGGTTGATGTTTTATGCCATTAAGTTTGCAATGCCTTGTTATATAGCAATAGTGAAATACTAGTCTTTCCTATTTTCACCTATATCTAAATTTCAATCTCATCAGTCACTATGCTCCTTCTAAGGAGCATATCGGTCTGCCATACATGTCCCCAAGACTATGAAAATGCTTTCACACAAATCCTCTTCAAAGAATCTAGTATAGCACCATTTTTTGGACCTTCAATAGCTGAAGGAATTAAAGAGAGGGTAATTTTTTAAAAACTGAGTTAATTAGATTATTCAACTGGGAATTTGGAATTAGGGTGATGAGAGCTTGCATTAATTGGCAGTAGAATAGAAAATAAGAAATATATGGGGAAATAGTTCAGTTATAAATAATAGAGGTCCTGAACTTCTCTAGTTGCTATACTTTTTGTGTCCTAGGTGTATAGATTTTCCTTGGTTTTGACAACATATACATAATTAAAATACTATTGTTCACTTGCACTAACTTCAGAAATTTCATTTTCTTGCTACTAACTTGCTTCCTTGACTTTACTCAGATTTTTTGCTACACTTGCTCAGCACTGATTTTACTCATACTGTTCTTACCCTTTGTCATGCAAACTACAATGCTCAAATCTTAGCTTCTTTTGTAAATATTGAAATTCCAATGTAGAATTTATGATTTCACCTCTAGTAATTTCACTGCACTCCACTCTTACCTCAGGAAACAACTCTCCCAGTGGATTTTAATTATTTGTGTACATATTTTTTCCTCATTGCTCTACACACAGAATGAGCATCACTGATAACCATATAGGATAAATGAGAAATTTATCCTATGATGTATTATGTGCATATACTTTTTATAATACTACTAAAAATATTTAGTTCTAGGAAACAGAATGCATCTCAATATCTGCTCAGAAAAATGGGAAACTAACATTTACTAAGTTCTATCATGTTCTAGATACACTCAGAACCACCTCCAGTACTAAAGGGAGCTGAGTGAAACATAAGCTTATTTGAAGATTCCCTACTACCAAACAACAACAAAGGAAGCCCAAAAGGTGAGATACTCATAGGTGAGCCATGCCTTAACCAGATATACCATTCCAAGGAAAGAAAGTAGTTTAGTTTTAATTATTATTTATATTTAATTATTTAAATATTTAAATAATTAAATAATTAATAAATAATTATTTAATTATTTAATTATCTAATTATTATTTATAAGAATTATTTATAATCTCCATTTCTAAATATTTGTAAAATGCATACCTCCAATTGAATTATTTCCAAAGGCTGCTATATAAATACCAATTGTATAATTTTAAGAACACAGTGAGTTATAAAATGAAAGATGCTACAGTAATATTGAGAATTATTAAGTGATTTCCTGAAAACAACACAGGCAAGACAAATTCATTAAAGCTTACTGATGACAGAGAATTATCATCCATCCTTTACAGAAAGGAAAGGAAAAAGTGAATCTCATACAAATAAATGGGTAGAGTTATAAAATGAGTAAAATGTAATGACATAAGCAAGGAAATGGAGAGCTAAATACCTAGAGGGGAGAGAGGGATATATTAACATCAAATAGCAAGGTAAATTATATTTCAGGAAGCATAACAATAAGAAAAATTTATAGTTAAGGGGAAACTAGGGGAGGATGAATAATGTAAAATAAAAACAAAAAGAAAAATGTAGGCGGGGTAGGTTTTCTGAAGCATCAAACTATGAACTAGCTAGCTGACACTTTCTTTCCATTCTACAGTGAAAATGACACAGTAGGAGATATGATTTTTCAGTTTCCTTAGTATTTTTGCCATTTAGAAATGGAATATGTGAGGGAGTTTATTCTATTTAAAACAAAAATAGAATTTTAAATATGGTATCATGAAGTTAGATTTGAAATATTAATAACCTGATTTACATTCTACCTCTCTGGAAAAATGTAAGCAACAGAATTTCCATGAAGCTCCAGGGGTTTGAAATTAGTTTAGAAAGCTACTAGGGCATGGCACATTACTATAAATCTTTAAAAACTATAAGCACCAAGATGGGAAGGAGAATGCTATCTGATCTTAAAGGAAATAATGAAAAGAAATAGGAAGAAATTGAGGAAAGGAAACTTTATCCTACCATCCAAAAAATTACTCAACAGTGTCAAGGAAACAGAGCCCTAAGGAAGTGCTAACAGCTTGATGACATGAATAATTTTAACCAGTCTGCATCTCACTGAATAATCTCTTTAAAAATCATCCAAAAAATACTTCCTAGGTTTGGTGAGAGAGGCAGTATGTAGCCAGCATTATTTTTCTCTGATTTGTGGCATCCATAATAGATCAGTTTCACACAGATTGTACACTTATTACTGTTGTATCTGGAAAATATGAATGCATAGCTCGAGGGAAAAGCAAAAGAGAATCAGTCATTTAAAAATTGCAGAGCTGGAATCTAAGTGACAACTTTATGCCCTAACTTCCTTCTTTCAGATTAAACAACAACAACCAATCAACTGACCAAACAAAAACAAAAATCCAAAAACCTAATACCTGAGGACAAGTGACTCGTTGAATGTCATATAGTTAGCCTGTGGCAAAGCCAAGACCAGGACCCATGTTTTCTGATAGAAAATCTACTTCTCTAACTTATTCTCTCTTGGTCAATTAACAGCTTCCATTAACTGCTCAGTAGCTGAATGCCAGGCATAGCTCGGGCCTCCTATCTTCCTGAAGTTGATCTAATACAACAGTATTCATGTCCTGAATTTCTTAGCATGGCTTAGAGCAAGAGCTGAAAACTCACATGCTACTGGGACCAGACTTCTAATATAATTAGCAAAGCAGTTAGATGCCTCTATATTAAATGAGTAGAAATAATTCATTAATAAGTCATACAGTTGACCTGGTGTATGGTAGAGATTTTTATTTCATTATATTTTATTTTATTCTGTTATGGTAGGCAGGGTGACTTACTATTTCAGTTTGTCCCAAACTCTGAAGTTTCTGGGGCGTAAGACTATCAGGTTAAGTCCAGGAAGGGCTTATTCAAACTGAGAGGAGGTGGTTAAGCTAGTGATAGGAAACCATCTGATGGTTTTAAGCCAGGAGCATAACATGATATGGTTTAACATTTATAAAGGCCACTTTGGTGAAGAACTTACTAGGAAGATTAGAGTACAAGCAGGGAGACTTGTTGGGTAACTATTGCTGCAGTCTACATGAAAAAAGATGGGAGTCCGTAGTGGTGATCCACAGTGAGATGCGGTCAGATCAGACAAATATCTTGAAAGTGTCAGTGGATTTGTTGAGAGATTATATATCAGGCATGAGAAAAAGAGAAGAGTCAAGAATGAGTGAGTGGATGATTGTGGTTCCTTTTACTGAGATGAGGAAAGCTGAGGTAAGAGCTGGTCTGAAGAAATTGAAGAGTTTGGATGCAGATGTGGATGCATGAGAGCCTAATCTGTAGTCAAGTGGAGATGTTGGAGGGGTCTGGGTCACATGAGTGCGATGTTTAGGGTGGTGTTTGAAGCTAGAGAATTCCGAGAGTTGTCAGATTATAAAGGAATATTTAAAGCCTGTGGTGTGAGGAAGAAGGGAAGGGGTGTCAGAAATGAGATGCAGGGAATTAAATATGAATGGGAAATAAAACAGTAGAATTCAGATAAGATGAGGGGAATCCTTCAAAAAAAGCCTTGAAAAGGGTTAATGAGTTAAGGAGGGAAAACATGCAAGTGTGGTGTCATGGAAACCAACAGAAGAAAGTATTTAAATGAAGATTACCAAACACCTTGTCAAATGCTGATGAGATATCTAGTTAAGGTAAAAACAAAGAGTTGATTTTTGGTTTTAGCAAGATGGAAGCTATCAGCAACTTTGACAAGGGTGGGTTCAGTGGAGTAGATGGGATAAAAGCCTGATTGAAATGGCTTTGAAAAGAAATAAGACAGGAGGAGAGATTACTTATGTACCAAGCAGTTGGAATTTTGTTATGAAAGAGAAATGAGGCAGTAGTTTGATGTGGGATATGAAAATAATGGGGTAGTTTAAAGACGGTAGGTGGGACACCTGGGTGGCTCAATGGGTAAGCCTCTGCCTTCAGCTCAAGTCATGATCTCAGGGTCCTGGGATTGAGCTCCACATCTGGGCTCTCTGCTCAGCAGGGAGCCTGCTTCCCCCTCTCTCTCTGCCTGCTTCTCTGCCTACTTGTGATCTCTCTCTCTCTCTCCCTGTCAAATAAGTAAATAAAATCTTAAAAAAAAAAAGACGGTAGATATTACTGCATGTTTACATACTGATAAGGATAAACCATTTGAGAGGGAAAAACTGTGCAGAAGGATGTAGAATGAGTAGAGCATACAAAAAGATAATGGGATTAGGAACACAAGTGGAGGGTTGACTGAGGTAGAATTGCCTAGCATTTTATCCATTTTCATATTAAGGAAGGCAGAGGGCATGGGTACAGATGCAGGTAGATTAAGTATAGGAAAGATACTTGTACTGGAAGAAATGAAAGAGCAGAGCAACAGATATATACTGCAAGCACCATATGACCTTATGGTGGGGAGCACAGGACCAGAGGAAGTACTGGGACAAATTGGGAGAGTACATGCTTTCTGGAAGGGGCTGCTGCTACTCAGCTCTACACAACTTTTTTCTTTTGTTGCTTGATCTTTTCAAGAGAAACCTAATACATGGTTTTTAGTGGAAAATCTTCCAAATTTTTTTATTTTATTGAAAATTTTATTGCATAATTTTGACATATGATATTGTATAATTTAACATATATAGCATGTTACTTTGATACATTTATATATTTTAATATGATTGTTGACCACATTATATAACTAAAGTATAATATTAATATCTATATTCATTAAACTATGGATTAAATCTCTGTGGCTTATTTATTACTCCTTAAGAGTTTGTACCCTTAAACATCATCCTCTACCTTATCCTCTGGTAACTTCTATTTTACTCTTTCTTTTTTTTTTTTTTTTTAACAGGTATAACTTTAAAAAATTAATTAATTTTTTAAAATTACTTTTTAAAAGTAATCTCTATGCCCGATGTGGGGCTTGAACTTGTGACCCTAGAGATCAAGAGTTGCATTCTCTATTAACTGAGCCACCCAGGTGTCCCTACAGTTTTAACTTTTAAAAACTCAACATATAAGTGAGATCATGTAATAGTTGCCTTTCTCTAACTTATTTCACTTAGTGTAATGTGCTTCAGGTCCATTTATGTTGTTGCAAATGGAAGGATATCCTCCTTTATCATGTTTGAATAATGTTCCCTTGTGTTTTTATATCACATCTTTTTAATCCATTCATTTATTAATGGGCATTTAGGTTGTTTCCATATCTTAGCTATTGTGAATAATGTTATAATAAACATGGGACTGCATATACCTTGTCAAAATCCAATTTTCATTTCCTTTGGGTACATACCCAGAAGTGAAATTGCTGGGTCCTATAGTAGTTTTATTTACTTTTTTTTTTTTTGAGGACCCTCCATATTGTTTTTTACAGTGGTTGAACCAATTTATATTACCACAACATTATGTAAGTGTTTCTTTTCAGCACATCTTTGCCAGTCCCTGTTATCTTTTGTCTTTTTGATAATAGCTATTCTAATAGTGTGAGGTGGCATTTTATTGTGGTTTTGATTTGCATTTCCCTGATAATTAGCGATA
Organism: Enhydra lutris kenyoni; assembly: GCF_002288905.1. NCBI lineage: Eukaryota > Metazoa > Chordata > Mammalia > Carnivora > Mustelidae > Enhydra > Enhydra lutris. The sequence continues at coordinate 18,279,730 of NW_019154142.1, forward strand.
CTGAACATCTTTTCATGTGTCTGTTGGCCATTTTGTTCTCCTCTTTGAAAAATAATCTATTTAGCTTACCTGCCCATTTTTTATTCAAATTGTTTAATTTTTATTATTAAATTAGCCAAGTTCTTTCTATATTTTGGCTATTAACCTTGTGTTCAATACATGGTTTACAAAAAAAATGTTCTTCCATTTTGTAGATTGTCTATTTTTTTTTCTTTTTTTCTTTTTTTTTCTGGGCAGAAGCTCCTGAGTTTGATATTGTTCCATTTGTTAATTTTTGCTTTTGTTGTCATGTTAAAAAAAAAATTGCCAAGATCAATACGGGTGAGCTTCTCTGTTTTATGTTAGGAGTTTTATGGCATTAGGTCCAATGTTTCAGTCTTTGAAAGACCTCTTAATTTTAAATTTTGACTTAAATTCTATAAAACAAAACAAACAAAAGCAACAACAACAAAAGCATCATGTAGGACAAGCAATTACTTCTGATACCTAAGTGTAAGCTTGGGGTTATGTTGGGCACAAAAGTTGGGCACTTTTGTTCAGGAGACTTAAAATCTGGTTTCACATCCAGAAGGACAATTGGTATTTGTCTGTTGCTTCAGAGGATCTGGAGACTAGACAAAGAACAGTACATACCAACTCACATTCTTGCTTCCAACCTGAAATGGGAAATTTGATTCCCTCAGGAGTCCCTAGTTTCCTGGAGATTTGCCTGAACAGTCCAAGAGGGATATGTATAGAAGCTGTGGGTAATCCACACATCCTGACCACAATCCCAAGGAGACTTTTTATTCATGAGTGGGTAAATGGGAAAAAGGAACATAGGAACCAAGAAAGAATTAAGTGACACAAAAAAGGGAGCAGGATCGTGAGAACTCAGAGGAAAATAATGTTATCCAAAAGAACTACAACCTAGAACCTAAGGACTTTAAAAAAATCTGCTTATATTGTCAGTAATATTAATAATTATAAAATGGTAAAAGTAGTAACAGTGGTAGTAGCTGCTGCTATCAAAATTTATTAAATCTTATTCTAGGCCAGACACTGTTCTAAGTGCTTACTAGGTCTTATTCAAACTCACCTCAATCTTGTTCAAAACTCACATCAATCTTGTAACAAAATTACTATTATTACCTCCATATTATAGATGTAAGCTGAAACACAGAAAGGGTAAGTCACTATCTCCAGGATGTGAAGAGTTAAATGTAAAATGATTCAGTAAACATATCACATTGCTTTAATTTACTTTAAAATATTTCAGCATAGAAAATGCTGTGTATGTGTTTTGATTTATATACACTCCAGAGTAGTTAATATGGAGTTGCTGGGTGGGTGAAAGAATAATCAGAATTTGAAAGACTTAAAGTCTTCATTCCACACTCCAAAGATAGTAGCTACAAACAAGTCAACTCTCTTGATCTCTGGTTAGAGCTACTTTGCTTACCAATCAGTATAAAGGGATGTGAGAAATCACTTCATTGATGGAATTACTGATGTTTAGGATTTGTGAATTAGCTAGAGATAATAGTCAAGCACCAGTGTCTTTTCATAAATAAGATTTCAAATCAAGGTCATCATGACTTCTGGAGTAGTAGTCCTAGAATCATCCTGGCCCTGAGATGAATCACAAAAATGAATTCTGTCACCTGATTCAGATTAAAATCTGACTGGATTCTGCCATAGAAAATTGTTACATCTGCCTCTAGTAGATCTTGCAAGGTGCTGGAGACTGCTTCAAAGGACAGGTTGCTGGGACTTCAAGCTTCCTATGGAAAGATCATATGACTGTTCTTATACCACTTGTTCTTGTATCAGGCAGATGTGGCAGGTTCAGAACAACCCTCTAGAACATCCAAACCATTACTGAGTAGTGAGTAGGACCTCTAGTTCTCTTAAGTCTTTTAAGTATCTTGGGCCATTGAAAATACTGCCATCTGAAGAATGTAATAATTGTGGGGGGTCAAATAGAGATAGTTCACAGCAAATAGATAAATTTAACAATAGAGAAATTGACTTTCAGAACATTTTCTGAAGAAAGAAATTTTAAACACAAACCAAATAATGTTGTATTGTGGTTTATTTCATGTTAATGAAAGATACAATTAGGATTAAAGGTATAATAATAATATGTTCTGTAATGACCTTAAAAATAATAGCCACAGTGTATTGTACCTTGAGACATGACTACCCTGCTGAGTCCTTCAGGAACATCACTTCAGCTTCACAATCATTCTGTAAGGAAAGAGATTTTTGTTATATCTCTTTTCTAGATAAGGAAGCTGAGTATCAGAAAGTTGAACTCTCTTGGTGGAAACCTGTTTACACAAAATGGCAGAGAGAGACAAAATAAAAATTTTATTTCTCCAAAGTCTACACTATTAAACACTATATGGTATTGTTTGGTATATGCTGAATAACATCATCATTCTTTTATTTTATAAAATATTTATTAAGGGTCTATACGTTTCCAGATTTTATTTTAATTAATTATTTTTTTAAGAGAGAGTGCACAAGGGTGGGGAGGGACAGAGGAAGAGGGAGAGAGAGAATCTCAAGCAGGCTCCACGCTTAGTACAGAGACTGTTGTGATGTTAAATCTCATAGCCCTGAGATTGTGACCTGAGCTGAAATCAAGAGTCAGACGCTCAACCGACTGAGCCACCCAGGCACCCCAAAGTTTTCAAATTTTAAAACTGATAGCAGAGATACAACAAATAAAAAAGATAGACACAGTCTATGCATTTAGGGAGCCTGCATTTTGAGTTTCAACTAGTATTATACAAATAACTGAAAAATACAATTTTGATGCTAAAAAAATGCTAAAGGACAAAAACAGAGAGCTCTGAGAACATGTAACTTGTAACAAGTAATCCAGGTTGGCAGAGGGTAGAGGGTTAATGAGTGAAAGCTCCCTGGGGGAAAAACTAGAGATTAGTGCCTGATGTCCTTCAAGAAATACAGATATGGCAAATCTAGGAGGTGCTCTACCATATTATCAAACGGGATGCTTTACATAGCCTAAACACTTTACTATTAAACTATAAACTGCTATAAATTAGCAGATGAAATTATTTCCATCAACAGTGAATTCCTCACACCACAAAAGTATCACAGGCTCCTCTTATGTAACACCTTATCAAGTGTGTGTTTACAGATCATTAAATTCTTAAAGGGAGAGAACCAAAGCACCTGCTGCCTAAACATCAACCTGAAATTTAAATAAAATGTACTTCAATTATCATAAAATCAGGCTATTCTTGTTGGGTGGTTTATTTTCATTTTAGTTGAGTGGAAGTTGAAATACTGAATTCTTTGTTTCAGTTCCAGGTGAATTTTATATATATCAAACCATTCAGAACCTTCCAAAGTGATACATATTATTGCTCATCCCTTCTTATTTTTGGGAAACCTGATGCATAAAGAAGTAAACTATTTTGCCAAACCTTACATGTCTAGTAAGTGGTAAAACTGGAAATTGAGTTCTGGGATTCAAACCCAGGTACCCTGGCTTAGAGTCCAGTTTTTGAAAACCAAGGCTTCATTGCATAAGCTCTTAAGTTGTGTGCTTACATATTTAGAAAATATCCATAAACTTTAATATACGTATATGAATTCATATACCTATGAAATACATATATAGGTATGTGTATTTCCAAAATTTTCTTAAATAGAAGGTAGACAAAAAAACAGAAAAATTTGAGATACTATCAAAATCTCTGCTGAATTTACTTAGGTAAATTGTCTTGAAATTTTTGGCAAATTTGTATGCCACATCCAACACTTCATAGTATTTGCTCCCATCTTTTTTCAAAGAGCAAACACAGCTTGAAGTCCAAACTGTAAAGATGGCATAAAATAAGGTCACATCTATCTTACTTTTGAATATAGATATGAATATTCAAAAAAAATTTAGGGAATACAGTTTAATATATATATATTACTTATATATATTATATATATTATATTTTATATTCATATTATATATATATAATATCACAAATAAATATGATTTTTCCCTGGATTCCAACTGTAGTTAAATATTACCATGTTAATAAATCAATATATAAATATCATATAATTACATTAGTGGTTAAAATAAGAGAAAAATGATCTCAACAGACACTTCAGAGTACATTCATTCATTCATGCATTCATTCGTTTAGTAAGTATTTATTAAGCCCTTACTCTGGCAATTATTGTTCTAGGTATTTGGTGCATAAAGCAAGTATTTCGGCTCTTATAGAGCTTACTTACTAGTAGAGGGAGATACACACAAAAATATAAATATAATAAATAATTAAATCATATTGTATGATTTAATTTCCTTCTATAAATTTTGTGGAAGGAAATAAAAAAAAAGCAAGATAATAGGAGATTCATAATGCTAGGTGGGATGAGAGATCTGGTTGTAATTTCAAAGAAGGTAGTTTCAGTAGATCTCTTTGAGAATGTGACATTTGAGCAAAGACTTGTTGGAGGTAAGAGTGAGTACTATAGTTCTTCTGGAGGAGCCCATTCTAGGCAGAGGGAACAGCCAGTGCCAAAGCCTAAAGTGGGAGTTTCCCTGGCACAGTTGAGAAACAACAGAGAGGCGGCTGTGCCTAGAGTGGAATCAGCTAAGGCAAGGTAGTAGGAGATGTAGTCAGGGAGGTGCCTGGCAGGAGAAGGAAGAACATGTGGAGACTTGGGTTTTATTAGAGCTTTGCCTTTCATCTTGAGTGAAGTAAGAAGCCATCACTGGGTTTTGAGTGGGGTAGTCATCTTAACTGAAGCACGCTCTAAAAGGATCCTTCTGGCTTTTCTACTTTAGAACATACTGTAGGGGAATAAAGAGATCATGTAGGAGCCAGACAAGTAATTTTAATCATACATGACTAGAGGTAGTGAAAGTAGGTGAGATTCTGGGTGAATTTTAAAGACTTAACAGAAGGCCAAAGCACTGGATGTGGGGTTAAAGAGAAAAAATGGGGTCAGGAATGTTTTTGCATAAGAAACTGGAAGGGAAGACATTTGGTGATGTAGGGTCAGGGACAGGGAAGTAGGGATCAGGAGACCAGTTCGAATCATGTTGAATCTGAGAAGTCTGTGAGGCGCTGAGGAGGCTATGGCATGCACAATTTCGGATGAAGATGAGACTTTTCAGCTGGTAATACTAATTCATCTTCATAAGACGATAGATACAGATTAATCTGCATAAGAATGGCATTCAGTTCCCTGAGAATGAGAATACTCTGAGATCACCAAGGGAGTGAGGACTGACAGAAAAGAGAAGAGACCCACCGTACACGGGATCCCCGGCACTTCCAACTCAAGGAACAAAGGGGTGTAGGAGAAACCAGTGAAGAAGACACAAAGGAGGACCAGGGAGAGAAATGGAAAACAAATTAACTGTAATCTCTGTCTTGGTGATCTTCCTATGTGTGCTGTTTATTCCAGCCTCCAAGGAAGCAGGGATGCTCCCTTTTCACTTTTGAAGGCCATGTGGGAGCATGAATCCTATTCTGACTTTTCAGTTATCCACTCACTCTCATTTATCAGATAGTTATCAAGTCTTTTCCAAGTCTCTCTCTATACCTCTGTACCTTCTCTGCTCTCAACGAATACTGTTCAGATCATGACCCTACTTCTCTCCCAGAGGCCACGGCTATCAGTTTTGTACAGTGCTGTGCCCCAAACTGGTGTTTCTTTGTACTCTGTTCCAAAAGATGCCACCAGGCATTAATAAGTGTTCTGTGAAACAACAGTTTCATGCCCTTTGACACTCTGTTTTCTTACTTACCCTTCAAGGTCCAGTTCAAAAGCTACCTCCCTTTGGGCTTTCTTCCCAGACCTTGCTTCTTCCAAGCAGGAAGGAACCACTGCACTTTGATAGCTCTTTATGAGCACTCAATTTATGGGTGCTTTTAACTCTCATCTTGTGTTAGAGTTAGTTATTGGAAGGAATGTTTTACCTTTTCTCTTAGAGTCTAGGTTCTTTGACATCAGTGTCTAGATACCAGCCTCACAAAATGTAGCAATAATCCTTCCTCTCAATGTAAATAAAATAAAGTTATTTGAAAGCTGGAAATGAAAGTACAATAGTCATCTAATCTTATTCTATTGTTATTTCCCTTCCCAGAACAAATTCAGCTCTGAAAGAAGTTATAAATGCCACTTAGATCTATGTGAATGCTTTTTAAAAATAGTTATTAAAGACTAGTTCAAGCATTGCAAATCTTATGTAATACTTATATTGATTGATTCTAATTGCCTTTAAAAATCTGCCATGATATATAGTGAATATATGTTTTCTGATACACAAAACCAATGATTTAGAACAGATTATCTTTCCTTAGAAATTACCCAGGGAAACATAAAAATGAAGCTTTATAGAGATACAAAGCAATATGTATGAAAATATTGTAAATGAGGTATCTGAGGCATAACTTACCATTAGTTTTCTATTAGCAAGGGTATAAGATAGTTTCATTTGTTTTAGAAAGATGTATTATATAAGAGACTGAAATCCCAGACACAGAAGGGAATGTACATTGATTTCTGTGAAAATGATTTATGATTTAGGCTCCGGTGGGAAATCCTTTTTTTTTTTTTTTTTAAGCTTTACATCTTACTTGAAAACATCCACCTAATTTGGTTCCAAATGTTCTTTTTCCTCTTACAAAATGTCTGCTACTAAGTGAAAATTTCTATAAGAATTTTACATTTTTTTCTATTAATTTAGAGGTTAGAGTTTTAAAAAAAATACATGGACCTTGAGTCCTTCTGTAATTATATAAAGGACATAGATCATTTATAGCATAGAGACCTGCTTGATAATAATCTATATGATGGGGAGATAGATTTAGTTCAAGTTGATTTTGTTTATGAACCAAAAGCTGTTCTAAAGTAGTTCACTTAAAAAAAGTCTGACTTATGCATGTGATTTATATGAGAAAATATTTCACTTTATAGATTTTAATGGCCTAATTTTTATTAAGAATGATCTTTCTTTCCTAATGGCATTATATTTAATACTATATCATTATTACCAAGAAAGTTCTGATATTTCATGTATCTGATAGTAGAGAGAAGCTATTTGAAACTTGCAAACTTTCTTGAAAGTTTTAAGAAGTATGTAATTTTGTGCCTATAAAAGTACATGAAACCTATGTAGGTTAATAAATTAAAAGACAGTATTGATTATTGAATATACAATTTAATTTGCATGTAGTAAATTCAGACATAATGACAGATCTACAACTCTGATCTTGTTTAAAATATTAACATTGGGACTATATCTACTTGATGGTGATGATAGATTGAGGACTGATTTAGGAAAGACTCATAGGCAAACACTGGTTAAGTGTTTAGTTTGGATAGTTTAATTTTTAGTAAGAATGGGATATTATAGAAGACTATAGTCTTCTCACAATTCCTCCAATCATTCAAATATGTAACTGTGGAACAAATTAGGAAATTAGATTTAATTGTCCATTTGGGTTCTCTTAAAACAAAACAGAAAACAAAAACTGAAATAGAGCCTTGAGAATTCTATTTGAATAATCCATTTTGTTTATGGTGTTCTCAATATCATATAAGACCATTCTAGACTAATGTTTCTGCAATGAAACTTAGCTTTTTCTGTCTTTGGATTTTCAGCATTGCAAAATACCATTATTATTCTCTATTACACCTAGAGAACACATATGCCACTCTTCATTAAAATCGTGTTGATTTTAGCTTGTGATTTCTTTGTTCTGCTACTCTTCGTACTACTTAGTACTTTGTGAAAATTAGCGTGTGAAATGAGATACATGAATAATATTATTTATCACCTCCTTGCAAGTAGCTCATGAAGACATCCATTCAAGCCCATGTACAACGTCATCGTTTTTACTGATTCAGAAATGAATGGAGTCACAGAATTGCGCAATAAGCTTTCTATAAATGTTTATCATTTGCAATAGAAAAATACTATTGATATATGTGCATTAAAATACTATGCAGTTAAAACACTACACTATTATTGATACATGAGTTTTTTTTTTAAAGATTTTATTTATTTGTTTGATAGAGAGAGATCACAAGTAGGCAGAGAGGCAGGCAGAGAGAGAGAGAGAGAGGAGGAACAGACTTCCTGCTGAGCAGAGAGCCCGATGTGGGACTCGATCCCAGGACCCTAGGATCATGACCTGAGCCGAAGGCAGAGGCTTAACCCACCGAGCCACCCAGGTGCCCCTGATACATGAGTTTTAAGCCTAAATAGAAATGTTTTTCTTCCTCAAATTAAATTAGTCTTTTTTCCTTGTGATTCCCTAGTTCCATACCTCTTTTTCCCCTACTTTTGTCTAAATATGTTTAAAGAACTCTGCATTCTTGAATGCCACCTCCTCTTAACACTCCAGCTCAACACTGCCAACCAAAATTCAGAATGAAAATTGCAAAATAAATTGTTACATTTGCTCTGTCTCTAGATTATGAATTAAATGTGAAGTTAATTTTTCACTTGTAGAAACTTAAATAACAACATGTTCATTAGACTCCAACTACTATCTGGTGTAGTAGGCTCATTTAAATAACAAAAAGAACCAACAAATCATTAACAATCAGTAGAGATACCCAAAGTTAAAAAAATGTATCTAATATAATATAGCTCATGATGAAATTTGTAATTTTTAAGACTTTGTTTTATTTAATGAATAGGCAGAAATCAGAATGAGAGGAAAAGCAGTTATTGACTTCATTTCTGTACATGGCTACCAAAAATCGCTTACCATCCTGGGACTGATTCTACAGAGAACGGCTGAAAAAGTAAATTAGTATGCCATCAGGACTGGTTAAACTCTCAGCTTTCCTCAAATGTATTTATAAATGTGTTAAGGGAGGCATTCATCATAGTGTTATGATTTAAAACTTTAAATTGTATATAATTATAGTTGGATGACAGCTTTAGAATTTCTCTTTGTTTGTTTCATCAGTCATGTTAACTGATATTTCAACTTGAATGCTAATTTCTTAGTGCTTAAAAGACAGCTTTATGAACATCATAGGTTAAAGGGAGAAAATGCAACATTAGTTTGATTAATACTTTGAGCTAATGGGGAAAGAATGATTGATTTTAGTCTCCTTCACTAGAACTACCAACCTCGTGTAATAATCTGCAGAATTACCCAGAAGAGAATTGATGTGCTGCTTGTAGAGTCGGTTCCATCACAAAGGTCAAGAGCTCAGGCTTTGCAGTCTGACAGCTCATATTCTCATGTTAGCTTGACATTTTTCGTGCCTCAGTTTCCAGATGGGTTGACTGGGGACTAAAAGATGCTACCAAGAAAGCATCTAAAATAACACCTGGTATCAGTCACAAAGTTCTACTACCACAAAGCCATCAGAATGATTAAAATGAAAAATCCAAAAAATACTAACTGTTGGAATGAATGTGGAACACCTAGCACTCCCACATTGCTAGGTATAAATAATAGAACCTTAATAATAAGTGAAAAAATTAAGAAATTAAATTTTAAAAATTGTTAGCATTTGTAATTCATGAAGGTACATTATTAACATCAGGGCATGTCTAAATTCACTTTGGAATAAACGATTTCATTGTTGTCAACTTTGGGGTTTATATATTTATTCAGGGCCATATTTCTCACTATTGTTTGGAGCTGACCAACTTCTAAGTAGTACTGCTGAGAATGGCTTTTTGGTGTTTGGTAGAGACAATGAAAATTTGGGGTATAGAATATAGCTTTTTTTTTTTAATCAATGAAGAGAGGGGATATGTGAACAGACGTAATGGTATAGCGTAGAAAAGTGCGAGTTATATATGAGCTCTATTCAATACTACTTCCTCTCTCCTAAAAACTGTGTATTTCTCACATAAATATTTTCACAACAATAAAGGAGTTAGAAGACTATTCTCATTATATCTCTCTAACTTGAACACTCCTTCACATTTGCCATGTTTCTCTCTGTTGTTTAAATATATATCCATTTATAGGTACACACACATGTGCATATATGTGCATGTACATTCAGGGCTTGAATTATATTTTCTGATCATATTTTTATCTAAAATTATATGCTAGGCTGTCATTATATTCGGTATTTAAAATTATCGTAAGGCAGTACATCGATTGATTTAATAATTTACTTCTTATTTTCTGAATGTTTGGGTTAGTTTTTTGTTATTTTTGAACCACATCTAACCTAGAGGATTTTTTGTTTTTGTTTTTGTTTTTTATTTTTTGTTTTTTCTACACTCTGATTTCCTTAGAATTATTGGTCAAAGTATATGTACTTGGTGGTGATTCTGGGTAAGTATAGTGATTTTGCTTTCTAAAAAAGTACCAATGTTAAGGTTTTTTTCAGTGTACATTGTAAATATTACCAAATTAATTGTATCTCAGTGAAGATGAGACATCCTGGTCAGCAGGAAGTATTTCCACAAAAGAAGCTACCAATTTATCAAGTAATAAAGACACTATTTTTGAAATTTAATTGTTTTGGTCAATGATGTGGTTGTATATTTTCTTAAATGTTTACTTAACAACTGGATTTCATGTTCTTTTGCATAACCTCTTATGTCCCTTTGACCATTTAACTATTTAAGTTATGTTTGTTGTGTGATAGAATCAATAGAATCCATATAATGTTGGGTTAGTCCTTGCCTATCATACGTGTCAGATTCCATTTAATTTAATTTTATTTTTTCATAATTGCAAAACCATATAGGTTTTCCTTCTGTGGTCAACATATTTTTGCACCAATTTGTACCAATTTCAGTTTTTTAGAATCTTCTGCACATTCATGCCATTTTCTTATTAGTTTATTTCAACTTTAAGCTTTTACATTTAACTTTTAATTACTCTAAGGTGTTCTTTGTGTCTCTTTAATTACCATAAAGTTTATTTTGTACATGGCATTTAATATGATCTAAAGAACTTTCCTAAATGTTTTAACTTCATTGCATATCACCAAAACAGACTGAATGAAGCCTTACTTAGAGGTAAGAGTCACTCCTGGTTTTGATAAGCACCAAAAACAATGTGATAATGAAATTGGGAGGCAAAATGTCTCTGATGTTAAGATTTATGTCTCTACTTACCCACTTATGGTTGATGCCAGTATAACCTCGATGAAAACTGGAGTAATTTTTTTTTTGAGAATTAAGTACAAATTGAATTAAAATTCTTTCATGAATCTAATGTTTTATTTAATTGTCAGATGTTTGGAGAAGATAAACTTGCATGTTGGAGTTACGTGATTTCTTACCTTCTACTGAGCTTGGGCTCCCACCAAATTCTCAATCTTACCAAGTCTCAACTCCTTCAGCTGTTTTTCTTTCTCTGCTTTAGACATAAAATATGAACCACATAACTTCTCTTTCTAATGATACCCATCTCCCCCAGAACTTTTGTGTGTGCAACAAATTTTGGTGATTTACCCTTGACTTAAGGATTTTTGTCACTAAATAAAGAGAATGTGTTTTGTTAGTAAATAGAATTGATGAAATTAAACGTCGGTTTTTATCATCAAGATTCTTACTTTTATTGTCAAATATCCTGCCATGCTGTTTGGATTTCTTTCTTCCTTTCCATAGTTTCTTCCCCCAATATCAAATTTCTGTTAAGTGGCTACTTTGAATAGCTTAGGTGTATTTTATTCTGCTGTTTCCATAAAGAACATAATCTCAGGCCTTATTGATTCTCTCCTCAAAGTTCTATGAAGGTATTTCCTAGGCAAAGGCACTTCTTTCTGGGAATCTGGAGCCAGTTGTTAAAATAGAAATTTATGACTCCTCAATACATAGCAACCTACCTCCCAGTTTGGACAAAATGGAATGATATTCTCCTCTTTTGTTTTTTTCCATTTGCCTATGAAGGATGAAAGGAATTTAATTATGTGAGATGAGCCAGGATTTAAGGTTCATTAGTTTATTTTTTATTCCCTAGACCTGACACCAATTAAGATGTGCAAATGGAGAAGGTAATGGCAGTAGGTACTTTTATAAAAGGCCACCAAGTTATTTTGTATTCAATAGGTTATATTTCTGTGGTCAGATCAATGTCATGGACTGGACTGAAGGAGAGAGGACCTGGGCTCTGTTTCTGGTCATCCCATTCTCTGTGACTTTGGGGAAGTCATTTTCCTCTCCAGTATTAGTTTTCTCATTTGTAAAATGAAGTAATTTGACCAGTTGATCTCTTTCTAAAGTGATCATTTTGGCTTATTTAAGAGATCCTATTTTAAAACAGATATACTCTTGCTTCCAAGATTTTGCCCTTTTTGGTTTACCTGATAGCATGCCTATTTACACGGTTAATAGTTTCTTGGCTACTTTTAAGATAATGTTTTATTTTAAAAATATAGAGCAGTTAGGCTGTGTGGGAGGAAAGAAATTTTAAAAAATTATAGAACAGTTAAGCTACGTCAGAAGAAAACCCTTCTAACTAAAGAATATTGATATCTGCCACAAACAACCTAATTGTGGAACAACCAACTTTTCTTAGTTAAAAGATTAAATCCATATAACTTGGAAAAGAACTGGAAAATTCTAAAGCAAAATTTATGAAGTGAAAATTACAGATTACCCACCACAAAGAGGATTATTGAAATACTGTTGTATAGTTTTAATACTTTCTGTTCTGTTCTGAAATATTTTGTAAGGTATTAACAAAGCCCTTTAATTTGTTTATAATTATAGTCGGTGTGAAGTTGAATGATTAAAAGAAAGTTGATGGTTTGTCAATATCCATAAGAATTATGTATATCTATATATATAGATATACATATGTATAATTCTATATATTTTTATTACTAAATTTTTTTACTAAATAATAAATTGGGCCCAGCATGGAGCCAAATGTGGAGCTTGAACTCATGACCCTGAGATCAAGACCTGAACTGAGATCAAGAGTCAGACCAACTGAGCCACCCAGGCACCCCAAGAACTTTCAATATTGAATAACATCTTTCAAAGTCCTTAATTTTCAGTTTTTAAAATGCAGTTAGCTAATGACTTCATTCTTAAGGAAGATTGTTCTTTCTTTCTCAAGGAACTTTAAAAATTCTTTTCTATGTGGCTAATGAGAATGTTGAAAATATATCAGTACCTATGCCTGATAATTCTGTGTGCCTGTAGGTGGACAGTCTTGGGAGAAGTAATGATCAGGAGGTCCTATGGTCAATGGGCAGCACTCTGGGTTTGGAGTCAGACCTGAGTCCTCTGAGATGAGTACTGCATACAAAAAATGAGATCCTCACAAGTAAAAATGTGCTGTAAACAACATCAGGAATGAGCAAAAGTGAATTATGGTGATGAGTGACTTTTTATTATTCCATAGGTCCTGGGTCCTCATGTTTTCTTTAGAGGCTCTGTGGTTCCTGTGCTTGGAGCTGCCCTGGATAAAACAGGGAGCAGGTTCTTTATTGTTATTATTTGCATTATCATAAACACATATACCACATATTTTCTTCTGATTTCCCAAATGAGTGATATAGTCTATGAACAAGTGGGTGGTGAGGCTCTGGAGTTGTAAAGAATTAAACACACAGGTAGACATCTACTGGCAAAGTAAGATCACCTCATTTGAGCAACTGAAAATCTAGAAGCTCTTTTGAGTCTTTGCTGATTTCTAGGGGAAGAGGTAAACGGACTTTCATTTTTAAGTCCCTTTGACTGATTCCTGCTTCCAGACAAAGTCCTTTATTTTTACCCTGGGGTTGATCCAGTTGTGGAAATAGCTTCTACCAAGGAATCATAATGCTCCAAAGCACCATGGATAAAAGAAAGTTACAGAAGGAGTTTTTCACTGAAGGTTCACTAAAGGGTCAGCTTGATCACCTCATAATAACTTACAATCACAAAATTTATTTCCTACTTAGAAATCATAGTGGTTATTCCGGCCCAGGTGGAACCTTGGCGGACTGCCAACTTCCTTGCTCTTCTCCTGACCTTCCAATTCCTTCTTCTTACTCCCTTCTCCCCGTTATGTAGGGCAACATTTACCTCTAGTTCCTGGCCCAAACTTGCAAATCTAAACCCATAAAAATGCTCAGATACAACATAACAATATCCCCGCTCCTTTGAAGGCATTTGTGTTGATATATAAGTTATTTTTCTGTTAGGCCTACGTAGCATTTCTATCTGTAAATATTTTTGTAATATCATGCATTGGCTATATAAAGCTGAGACATAAACTACTATTGGGATCGCCTAGTAAACATAAGTGCATCCAGACTTCCTGTGAAAGTGGCAATCAGGCTGAGTTTCTTCTCTGGCTGTGCCTCAGAGGGTGATTTGGAAGTTGCTCCTTGATTTCTATCTTTATATTATCCTGGGATTTCTTAGGCATTTTATTTGATTTTTTTCTGAACCTTTTTTCTTGTCAACTCATATGGTGACACTACTTGTGAATAAATGTCATGCTATAGTTTTTCTTTCTTATAGAACTGTTGATATAAGTCTAATGAAATTCATTCCTTGTGTTGTTGACCTTTATTTTTAAAGTACATTTTCACATTGGAACAGCTAAGACATTAGCATTTGCAGAAACATCTGTTGTAGCATTTGTAATTAGATTTTGAATGATTTTTTTTTATCATCCTGTGCACTGATACCATAGTAGTTGCCAACCTATATATTGGTAACATAAGGACTTACCTATTTCCATATCTGTGGTATCACTGCAAATCATGATGCTCTTTGAGCTGAGTAAAGACAGTCTAATGTTAGCAATATCCTTGAGTACATTTAAAGAATCTTTTAAAATGTCAGCTGAGAGCTCAAAGATGTAGAAAGCTGGAAAGGATATCATTCCCACCCTTACAACAAAAATGTCTGGCCTAACTACAAATTAAAGATTTTTTGGAGCAAATCACTAATCCCCAAATGGTGAAAGACAGGGGAAAATAGGATCCTGGAATTTGATTACTTGGGTTGATGCTGTTGAAGATTGTGTAAACCAATAAGACGATGCACCTAAATTTTTTTTTAAGATTTTATTTATTTATTTGACAGACAGAGATCACAAGTAGGCAGAGGCAGGCAGAGGGTGTGGGGAGGCAGACTCCCTGCTGAGCAGAAAGCCCGATGTGGGGCTTGATCCCAGGAGCCGAAGGCAGAGGCTTTAACCCACTGAGCCACCCAGGTGCCCCGATGCAGCTAAATGCTTTTAAAAGGAATTGCTAAAGATCAAATATGGGCTGCTGTGATAATGTGAAGACTCTGGGGGCCACAGATATGGGGGTTTGTACTCTCTTTTGGCTTTTCCTCCATGAAATCCACCAAAGACTTGCAGGGGTGATTATGGAGAATCCTGAGAAAGGTTTCCTGTCGTTGTGGCTGAGCCAGGGAAACAACAATCATTGTTGTTCTTTAGATCCAGGTTCTTTATCTTCCTTATGGAATAAAAGCATTGATACACCTAATGCACATCAGCACAATCTATTGCATTGGTTCATGGGCGGCAACCCTTGGGACTAGGGGGAGAAGTGAGAAGGGGTGAGAAAACATCCTACCTCTAAGAAAGAGGCTGGAGTGCATGCTAGCCTCAGATTACATACAGCTGGAGGAAGAGCGGGAACAGTGTGGAAAACCACAGAGCCCAGGTGCACCTTCACAGTGTTTGCCTAAGAACAGGTTTAATCAGAACATCAGAGAATGCCTCCCTTCCAGACCACTCCCTCCAGGCTGATAAGCATAGATTAAAAAACAAAAACAGTGGTAAATATCTGAGACAAAGTCTCTCTGGGGGCACTGAAAGGGGACACCCAAAGCTAAGTGGGGAGCAACCTTGGGAAAAGGCTTTTATGAGCCCATAGTCCAAACACAAAGAAACACAGAGGAATTTGGTGTCTAGTGCATTATGGGTAACTGTGGCAACAAAAAACTTCAACCCCAGCCCATCTAACAAGATTCACAAAACCCTTAGCAGAAGAGAAGTTGTGCTTATCCTCAAGCATAAAATATACTATCTCAGCATCAACAGGCCTGCACATATATACAACTTCAATAATAATTATGCAATAAATGGCAAGCAAGAAAAAATAGTCTAAAGTGACCAAAATATCATGGTTCAGATATGATATGGATGGGGCAATTACCAGAGAGAGTATTTAATTATTTATATGCTAAAGGTTATAATGAAGAATTTCTTTGAAAATATCAATGAAGTTGATTAACCTCTAGCAAAACTGACCAAGAAAAAAAGAGAGAAGACATACAATAATACCAGGAATAAAGATAGAACATCATTACAAACCCACAGTTATTAAACAGATAGCAAGGGATTACTAAAAACAGTTTTATGCCCATATGTTCAACAACTAAGACGAAATAGACCAATTTCTTGAAAGACACAAACTACCAAAACTCACTCAAGAAAACATAGAAAATGTGAATAGCTCTATCCATACAAAATATTTAAACCATGGTTAAAAATCTTTCTAAAGAATAGAATTCCAGGCCCAGATGTTTTCAATGGCAAATTCTATCAAATATTTGAGGAAAGGATAATACCAAGTCTACATAATCTCTTTCAGAAAATAGAAGATGAGGGGTGCCTAGGTGGCTCAGTGGGTTAAGCCTCTGCCTTGGGCTCAGGTCATGGTCTCAGGGTCTTGGGATCGAGCCCCACATCAGGCTCTCTGCTCAGTGGGGAGCCTGCTTCCCCCCCTCTCTGTTGCTGCCTCTCTGCCTACTTGTGATCTCTCCCTCTGTTAAATAAATAAATACATAAATAAAATCTTAAAAAAAAAAGAAAATAGAAGACAAGGGAGCACTTTTATGCTCATTCTATGAGGTCAGCATTATGCTAATATCAAAACCTGTAGAAGATATGACACAAAAACAGAACTAGAAACCAAGATCCCTCATGAACATATACATCAATATGCTCAACAAATATATAAATTAAATACTGCAATATATATAAAAGAATAGTATATGACACTCCAGTGTGATTTATCTAAGGAGTGAAAGACTTATTCAAAATTTGAAAAATCAGTGCAATACGCCTTATTACCAGATTGAGTAAAAAAAAAAAAACAAAAAAACAAACCTCAAGGCAATATCAGTAGATGCAAAAATATTCAATAAAATTCAATTTCCACTTATAATTAAAAAAATCCTCAGCAAACTAGGAAGGACATCTACAGAAAACTTACAGCAAATTTCATACTCAGTGTTGACAGTCTGAATGCTTTCTCTTAAGGTGTGAACAAGGCAGGAATATTGTCTGTCACTAATGTTGTTAACAATGCACTGGAAGTCTTAGCTAATGCAGTAAGACAAGAATAAGAGACAAAAGACATGGATTAGATGGGTAGAAATAAGATGATCTATATTTGCTGACAACAGGATTTTCTGTCTAGAAAATCCCATGGACGTTATGAGTTGCAGAGTGCATAAATGAGTTTAGCAAGTCTGTAGACTGCACAGTCAATATTCAAAAACCAATCATTTTCAGCAAAGAACAATTGGAATTTGAAATTAAAAAATACCATTTATCATTGCTCAAAAAATGAACTAGGTATAAATTAAATGAAAAAAATGTGCAGGTTACAAATGCTAAAAACTGCAAAACTCTGATAAGAGAAATCAAAGAATATTTAAGTACATGAAGATATACACCCTGTATATTGCTTAGAAGACTCAATATTGTTAAGATGTTAATTATTCCCAATTTGGTCTATAAATTTAATGTAATACCAACCAAACCCCCAGAAAACCAATATTTTTTGGGTATCATTATGCTGATAGTATAACTTATATGGAAAATCAGAAGAACTAGGACAGTCAACTAATTTTGAAAAAGAAGGTTAAATTTAGAAGACATCTTGTCTGATTTCAAGATTTACTGTAAAGCTACAGTAATAATCCAGTATGTTAGTGAAAAGAGAGAGATACACATTAATGAAACTCGATAGCACAGAAATATACCCACACAAAGATAGACTACTGTTTTAGTCAACTCATTTTGCAAAATGCTCAAAGAAAAATCAACAGAAAAAGGATAGTCTTTTCAAATAATGGTGCTGGAAGATTTGAATAATCATATGCAAAATAAAACAAAACAATACAAAACAAAAAATCTCAACACACACTTCAAACTTTGTACAAAAATTAGTGAAAAACAGATCATAGTCCTAAATAAAAAATGGAAGGGTATAAAATTAGAAGAGTACAAAGGAGTAAGTCTGACTCAACTGGGATTTGACAATAAGTTTTTATCTATAACACCAGAAGCATGGTCCATAATAGGAAAATTGATGTGTACTTTGTTAAAATTAAAATTTTATCCTATAAAAGACAATGGTAAGAAAATGAAAGGACAAACAACAAAATGAGAGAAAATATTTGCAAATCCCGTATCCAATAAAATAGTTCTTTCCAGAATAAAAAAAGAATGTAAAATCTAATAAAAAATAAGTTAAAAATGGGCAGTGAATATGAACAGATGCTTAACCAAAGAAGGTATACAAATTATAAGTGAACATATAGGAAGATGATTAACAAACATGATTTGTTGGGGAAATGCAGATTAAAACTACAATATGGTATCATTTCAAAACTATTAAATGGCTAAAATAAGAAAAGCCTAACAATACCAAGCACTGACCAGAGCACAGAGCAGTAAGAACTCTAATTCATTGCTGGCAGGAATGCAAAATGATACCGCCACTCTGAATATGGTCTGTCAGTTTCTTATTAAATTGCAAACACTGTTAGCATAGGACCCAGTGTTCTCAGACATAGTATTTACCCAAAAGAACTGAATACTTATGTTTACACAAAAATCTGTATGTGAATATTTGTAATGTCAAAAAATTGTAAACAATCCAGATAGTTTTCAACACATGAATGGATAAACAAAACTATAGTATATCCACTGAACCACTGACTCATGCTACAGCATAAGTAAATCTTGAATGCACTTTTCTAAATGAAAGAACCCAGATTCAAAACGTTATGTAACAGCCTTTTATTTATATGACATTCTTGTAAAAGCATAGGCATAGCAAACAGGTCAGTGGTTGCAGAGGTTGGGAATAAAAATAAGGATTGGCTAACAAAAATTGCATAAGAGAATTAGTAGAGTTATTTAACTGTTCTATATGGTGCCATGGTGGTGGTGAACATGATTCTATTCAATTGTCAATACCTTTAAAACTGTAAACTGTAAAAGCAAAGCATAACTTTTATTATATGTAAATAAAAAAATTAACCAAGATTTGAGTATCCCAGAATAGAAAGAAGATTTGGACAAATACATCCTAAGTATATTATGAATGCATGAGATATCCTCGCTAAAGGAAGCGGGGGAAGAAAAGAACTGACATAAAATGTTTTGTTTCATCTAGATACTGTTAGAGCTAAAAGCATAAAATGTCCGCAAAAATTGTAGTTTAATAAATTTATTTCTCATGAGGGTGTGGTTTTGCTCACCTTAAACTAATTTACATGTAAACTAGGATTGAACAAATAAGTAAATATACCAAGAGCCAGATTTTTCACTGCTGGAGAAAGAAGTTAAAAATCAGAGGGAGTTTAGAATGAACTGTGTGGTCATATCAATATGAACTCATGTTTGTTCATATATATATATTTAGAAAAAATATATACAGAAATAAAACTAGGGTTGCTAGATTTAGCAACTGAAAATACAGGACATCCAGTTAAATATGAATTTCAGATAAACAAATAATCTTTTAATATAAGTATACTGCATGCAATATTTGGAACATATTTATGCTAATTTAAATTTAACTGGGAATCTTATATTTTTTGGCAACCCTAAATTATAGATATATGTACATATATATATATGAAGATGCATACTTTAATGTCCTGCTTTGTTCTCTGAGAGGATCTAGAGCATGAAATCCCAGTAGCAACAAGGACAACTAGCACCCAGATTTTGGTTTCTAAATATTAATTTTTTAAATACAATACACAAGGCTTCTTGAAGGAATGGCTGATTCTGGATTTGGGGCAGGAAAACAAAGATTAGCCCGGAGTATTGTAGCATCAGAAAGTTAGAAAGTACACCAAACAAAACAGAAGAAAACAAAGACAAAGTCGTGTCAAGGACACTGAAGCCATCTAGTGAAAGAGCTCTCAGTTGCCAAAACTGCACAATTTAAGCAGTCAAATAAATAATAATAGTATTGAATCATAAGCCAAAGAATAAAATAAATACTCTTGAGTGCATACTAGTATAAAGGAATGAATGAATGAATGGGAAGAAAAAATGAACTTTCTTTATAGAATTCCAATTAATAGGTGTGGAAGGAATTAATATATTATTAGTATATTGATGACATATGATCTATGATGATATATATGATATATGATGATGATGACACAGTAGTAACTGTTGTAGATGAAACACTGATAAGTGCTAAAATTAGTGGACAAAATATTACTGATTAACAGGACACTTGCACAGCCTCCACTAAAATATTAACTGATTACTATGGTATTTTAAAAATACTATGGTATTTTTAGCACATGTTCACAAATTCTTTAATAGTTGTCATCATTCACACAGGCTACCTTAACAGAATATCACAAACTGGGTGCCTTATAAACAACAACAAAAAATATTTCTCATAGTTCTGGAGGCTGGGAATTCCAAGGTCAAGGTGCTGGTAGATCCCATGTCTGGTGAGGGCCTGCTTCCTGGTTCACAGAGGGCTGTCTTCTTGCTGTGTCCTTGCATGAAAGAAGGGAGCTCTCTGGGGTCTCTTTTATAAGGCTCCAATCTCATGACCTATGCACATCCCAAAGTTCCCACCTCTCAATACTATCACATTGGATGTTAGATTTCAGCATGAATTTTAGGGGACACATTCTGTCTATAGTAACAGTCTTCCTTCCAGGATGTGGAGCTTAATTCCCCTCTCTGTGAGGGGATCAGGCTTGGTAATTTGCTTCTTACAAATAGAGCTTGGAAAGGAAACTAATACTATTTATTTTGGAGAAATCTGGAAGATGCCAACTTAACCAATGATCAAAGTTAATGTCACCAGTAATAAGTGAGGTACACCCAATGTGATGCTATGAGAAGGGAATGTCATCTCTTTGATATTCTTCCAAAAAATTCATGACTTCAATATAATCATCAAACAACATAAGACAACTAAATCGAAGGACATTCTACAAATGCCTGGCCAGTACTCTTCAGAAGTGTCAAGTTCATGAAGACAAGAAAACACCAAGAAACTATCTCAGATTGGAGGAGACCAAGGAGATATGATGATGTGGTTTCCTGGATTAAACCCTAGAACAGAAAAGACATTACTGCCAAAACTGAAGACATCTAAATAAAACCTAGAGGGCAGGCCAAATCTAGTCCATCATCAGTCTTTATAACATTTTACTGGAACAGAGTTGTACTCATTTGTGTTATGTATTGTCTACAGCTGCTTCTACTCTACAATGGCAGAGTCAGGTAATTCAAACAGTGGGCATCTCATTCACAAAGCCTAAAATATTTGCTATCTGACCCCTTATAGAAAATGTTTGTAGACCCCCCACCCAGTGTACAGAAACATCTGTGTACTATCTTCTGCCAGTTTTCCATAAGTCTAAAATAATTTTGATATAAAACATAATTTTTAAGTCATTTGATTAAAATCATCAGTACATTTTTAGCTACCATTGTTAGAGAGTCTCCTGTTTGTGTTTTGCAAAATACTTTGCTAAATGTTTTTCATAAGCTACCTATCCTAGTTAATCTTCTCAGCAGCCTTTGTAGCTTATCCTATTATTACCCTCCTTTTGTACCTAAGGAGACTAAAGTCAGTTAGTCAGTGACCTGCTGAAAGGCAGAGTTTACATGGTTAAAAATGCAGAACTAGAGTTTAAGCCAAAGTCTGCCTGTAACCCAAGTCTCTATTATCCTATTCTGTCATCTATATGCATGGGTCAATGGCAGACATCCAATGTCATCTTCATTTCCTCAAAGTATGGAACACCTACCATGTGCCAGCTACTCTATTTGTATGAGATAAACATGCCCAACACAATTTTCTGAGATCCATGGAGTGTGGGTAATCCCATTACTCACAACACCCCTGAACTTGCCCTTACTCAAAACTCTGATTAGATTTACGATTATGTTTTTGTCCCTCCCTGACCTAGTTTCTTCTTTTACTGTTCCAGTTGCACTACCTCACATAATAACATATACCAAGGAATAAATTTACATCTCCTTTCCCTCACCCTTGTCACAAAGTTTTCAATTCCTTAGTGGCCTCTGTGTCTCTTGTTTGACACTGGAGGTGTCAATAGCAGTTGTCTTTAATGATCTTTTATTATTCTGCTAATAAATAAGCAGACAAATCTCGGTCTTGAAACTTATTTATAACCCATTTTTCTTGGAAATTCTGGAAATGATGTGTTAACTTTTTCAGTCCATGAAAGCTTATCTAAAACACCATGTACCTGAGGGGTTTTTTTGTTTTATTTATTTATTTTTTTTTGCTATTTGAATTCCTAATACATGGAAATTTACTACACTTTTTGTTCTAGTTATTAAATATTATACATAAGTTATAAACATGCCCTTTAAAAACTAACCCTGGAAAAACAAATCTATTTGGTATTTACTCACACTGAAGAGAATTTCTGGGTACTGAAGTCTTTGTTAGTTAAAAGAGGCAAGGAAAACAATCTCTTTGGTCTCTGAGGATACTTTATGGTTGGGGAAAAGGGAACTTTTCCCTGGAGGTTTGTAATTCATTTTAGTAGAAGTCGACTTAAGGTTGACAGTGTATTTTCAATGTGAAGATAAATGACTGACAAAACATTAAGCCTCATTGAACACAGGTATTCTTACTATCTGAGCCCTGGTTTGACATAGGCAGAAAATGATTTTATTTGAGCCACACTTAGAATTCATGACAGGTTCACCCTCAAACACCACATCTCTGATGGCATTACTGTCTTTACATGACGCTTCGATTCTTTCTTAAGAGGATATAGTACCTGTCTCGGTTTGACAAGTAAAGCTAAAGTTTTAATAACCTCAAAGGTGTGCCATTGCCAGAAAGGAACTGATGAAATGTTTAAAAGAATTATTTGGAAGTTGCCTTATTACTTTTACATCAGAGCACATTTAAATAAAAAGCAGACAATTTCATTACTGTCAAGAAGCACATTTTTCAACTATACATTTCTATAGCAACATCTCTATCTATAGCAACACTTCACTGTTTAATTTAAGATGTAGACTACACAAAGAACACATTTCATTTGCTTATTCTGTAGGCAACTCCTAATCCTACTTAGAAGTTATATCAACATACAGACATTGTTGAGAAACTCAACATGACATTTTGTAGGGTGGGGAAGAAATAATATAAAAATATAAAAAGTGACCTTATGGTTTACTATTAAGAAATAACCCTAAATCTCATATTTGAAGTTCTCCTCGAGGTAGTCCACTCATAAATGATATCCCCAAGTCCTATGGGCTACCTTACTACCAGTTTCTCCCTAATCCTCAAAATCTATTTTATCTACCTTTGAATATCACAATGTCTTCATCAATATTTTTGTGAATTCCTAAGTGATTGTCATAAAATCAGTGGCAGCCTGGCTTAAGTTCTAGATCATCTAATTTGTGCCATCTCTTATCTCTTTTCAATGGAAATACTATCTCCCTCATAGTATGATTTTGAAGATTAAAAGGTAAGTGGCCAAAACTTGCTAAGTTCCTTTCCACTCCTTCTTTAAACATCCTATAGGCCCAAAATCCGATAATCAGAATACCATCTCTTCTGAGCCAATACCATCTCTAGTTGGCTCCCACAATGTTGATTTTGGTCTTCCCATCTTTTTCAGTCTTCTACATTGGTACACCTGACAGTGGCAATTTTTCTATGCATTCTCTCCATTCCCAAACTCGGTTTTACCATGCTTTCTTGAATTTATTGGGATTGAATACCTTACATGGCATATACTGAATTATTTATCTGTTGTTTCTTTCTTAGCACTGCTATAACATCAGATTTTGTAGAGGTCTGAAGAATCAGGCTACATTCTTGGTGTGGCTCATGTGTCTCAGTGGCTGATGCTAGGATAGGCCAAGCATATAGACTGAGCTGGACTTGCAGGCATTGGTGAATGCAGTTTCCTGAATGTTCTAGCTATTACTTTTTGGCCTTACCTTTTGCTCTCTTGACTCCATTCCTTCTCTGTTCTATTTTGTATATCTACAGTATGTTTACTACACCTACAATAGGTGTCTTCATTGTAATTACTAGTTATATGTTGTCAGGAATCTCCTTTTTATTCCTCTTTTACTGGCACCTCATGGTGTCATGAAATCTTCTAAAAAATAATACAATAAAATTAAGATATAGTTGAGCACAATATCAAAATCTATTAAAGCTCTAGGAATTTTCTGACAAGTATTTACTGTACATGTAGACTACTTAAATAGCAGATATTTGCACAGTGGAAACGAATTACATCGTTGGAAAAAGAAAACGATGAAGTCCAAAGTTATGGGCTGTCACTTTGGTTTTTAGTGCCTAGTATTGGGAGAGGAAAGCTTTAGTGTATGAAAAAAGGTACTGACAGTAATTTGTGTTAAAATTTATAACTTCAGTAAATTGAATTTAAAAACCAACTCTTTAAGCTTAACTTACAAATCCTATTTTTAAAACCAATTAATTTTTTGCTTAAATTAAAATGCTCATTTTAGTTCTCTTCCATTAATGTTCAATTTGTGTATAGATTTACCAGACTAAATTCCCTAGGTTTTAGTACAGTTTAAATAGTTGATTAATGATTAGTTGTAGCTATTTCATGCTAACATCTTAAATCTAATATACCTAATTATCTTAAGCACAATTATAGGCAGAACAAGACAGAGCTATAACTCAAATGAAAGTGACTTCATAAATTCTTAAATATGTCTAACGAACCTAAAAGTCTATACATATGGATTTAGCAAATTATATATTCTTTGTCTTTCAATATTGTTTTAAGCAAAAATTACATATATAACATCATAAATATAAGCAACTCAAATGATCTTAAAATATTTAAAATTTAAAAAGTAAGTCTAATATTTAAACAGTCAAGATTTGATATAGAAACTAGCTACTCTGAATTTTTACACAGAAATATATTGAATACAAGGGAAATTTTTGAAAGGGCTGACAAGCTGGGCACAACTGGAATTACTGAATGTAAACACATGCCGCAAAGTCTGCTGTCCCAGAACCAGAGAGTTCCTATGTCCCCAGGCACCTCTGCTGCCCCAGTTTTGTCCCAACACCTATGGGACTAATGACAACTGAAATGCCAAGTTCGGCTGCCACAGTTTCCTCTCTGCTCTCCGTTCTACAATGCTGCCTATTAGGAGAATAGAGTGGTGGAGGGTATCCTCTGCTTCACTTCTACCTCCCCAGTCTGAGATGATGTCTAATGGACAGAAACTATTTCATATATGGAATTCTGGCTGCCAGTGAGCCCGAGTGATATGATTTTTAATTCTTGGCTCTTGAGAACAGGAGGCACATGAAAAGGTAGCATGTAGCCTAGCAAACCCAATCAATCATGTCCATAGAAGCCCATCAAATTCTCTAATGTTACAAATTCAGGTTATGGATTCTGGTCACGGGTCCAGAATTTCTGACACAATTTCCCAGAAGATTATTCTCCAATACACTTATTTAATTCTTGGATCCATTCTTACAGTCTGTCTGTTATCTGCTGTGTCAACCAAGAATCCCCAAATCAAGCCTTTCAGCTAGGATTTCATGTAGGTTTTATAACCCAGGTATTAAAGATCTCCAACTTACTTTTATTATAATCTCATAGTAACACCTTTCCCAACTTTTTATCATCTAACTTGATATGTTTGAATTCTCACCCCTCACCCAGATTGCAAGTAATCTTTTTATTGTGTGATACAGAGAACACAATTTCACCAATAGTGGAATTAAATTTTTGATATAGTAAAATACTTTTTAAAACATGGATTTTACTGAATACTGTTCCATCTATTTATTTTAAGACAGATATTTTCTTTAGGGAAGTGAGATTTCACTCTTAAAAATGATTCTTTTCCTGAGATAATAAAGACTTCTTGCAAATCCTGTCACCTAGTATTCGAGTCCTCCAGTTTTGTTCCTTTTCTCTAGTATTGTGTTGGCTATTCTAGTCTTTGTCTTTGCATACACGTTTTAGAATAAACTCATTGATGTCTATAAAATGGCTTGCTGGACTTTTGACTGTGATTCTGTTAAATCTATGAATCAATTTGGGAATAATTGACATATTAACAATATTCAGTCTTCTAATCCATGAACATGAAATATCTCTCAATTTATTTAGTTTTTTATGATATTTTTCACCAGTTTTTTAATAACTTTTTACATATAAATTCTGTCCATATTTTGTTAGATTTATACCTAAATGTTTAATTTTGGGGAGTGCTATTGTAAACTACATATATTTAATTTCATATATATATGGATATAGGAAAGCATGTAGGAAGTATATAGGAAAGCAAATGATATTTGCTTGTTGACATCGTATAGTTACATTGTGACTTACTATTGTTACTTTTTAGTTCTAGGAGTTTCAGTTTTGTTTTTGATTTTTGTTGTTTGCATATTCTTTGGGATTTTCTATATAGACGGTAATATCATTTGTGAGCAAAGACAGTTTTATTCCTTTTTTTTTTTCTAATCTATAAACCTTCTTTTCCTTGTTTTATTGCACCAGCTTATAGTATGATGCTGAATAGGAGTGGTGACAGAGAACATCCTTTTTCGTGTGTGATATTAAAGGGATGTGTCCACTCTCTCACCATTAAGTTTGTTGTTAGCTGTAAGTTTTTTCTAGATAATCTTTATCAAGTTCCCTCTATTCTTGGTTTACTGGAAGTTTTTATCATGAATGGGTATTGGATTTTGTCAAATGCTTTTTCTCAGTTATGATCATATGATTTACTTTTTCTTTAGGCTATTGATGTGGTAGATTACATTGAATAATTTTAAAATGTCAAGCCAGCCTTTCATACCTAGAATAAATCCCAGTTTCTTGCAGTATATAATTCTTTTTATACACTGTTGTATTCAATTTGCTGATATTTTGTTGTGGATTACAATGGCAAATGCATGAATAAATCTATTTAATGTGAGATTTTTGGTATTATCTGGACCAAAGACATTATTGAGAATGCAAATTTCCTTATGTGGAAAGGTACTGGCTTGAGCCACTAGAATTTCAGAACTATAAAAAAAGTGATTTTATTTATATAACCAGCTAACAAATCCTATAGGTTTAATTTAATTTTCTTTCAGTCTAATGAGGTTAGTGTGATTTTTGTTATTTTTTTGCTTTAGGAAGCTGACCATTCAGGGTTGAGGAAGGATATAAGTAAATTGCATAGAATCACATAACTGATAAGTGATGGGGCTCTATGTTAAGCTCATTTTTTCATGCCTTAAAAGTCCATGGTTTTCTCACCATAATAAACGACCTTGCTAATGGTAGGGAAAATGAAAGTTTGATACATTAAAAGCTATAAAGCAGGTCAATAATAAAGTTTCAAAATTAAAAATATATATGTACTTCAACTTCTGCACTAAAATCATCAAAGTTATGTAGTCAGGATTATATTTGTACGTATGTAATATACACAGACTATTGAAAATAAACTTCATAACATAATAAAAGAAGACAGGACTGTCACATGCTTATTTACTGTAAGAAACTGATATAGAGTCTATAAAACTCAATACTCACTATGTTTCTTGTAAAACTATGAAGTGTTTTGATTCCCTGATCCTCAAACTCATTTTCTCTGACACAGTGTTCTCTTATTCAGCAGTGTCTTTTATGAAAATTATCAATGCAACACTATTAATCATTTAGCAGCTGGTACAAGAAAGAGCTTTTTGGAGACTTGGGTTGATGTACAATTCAGAAATAATCACTTGCTCACTGTGCTGCATGAGATATCTGACACCTCATTTGATGAACCAGAGACATATCCTCATTGTTTTGCTCTTATGATTTCTAAAATTGAAGTGTTTAGTATATGTTTCTTTAATAGGCCTCATCATGTTTATAATTTAATGCTATGAGAATGATGTGTGGCATTCTTTTGGTGAAAGAGGAAAGGGAAAATAAAGGAAAAATTATCTTTCTATTGTCTTAGGGTAGTTCATTTTTTATTAATTAATAATGCAAAATAGCCTTGTAATATTCAACAGAGTTTTTCAAAAGGAACTGGGCATTTTATCAATTGCCCTGTAAACTAAAAAGTCTCAAAGTGTGTAAGATATTGACTGTGAATTTATGAATATGAAATAGGCATAATTAAATTTTGTTTTAATATCATGAGATACTATGTCTATTGTATGGTCAAAGCTTATAAACTAACCTGGACATTTATTAGAACAATAAGACTCTATCCATAATCTGGAAAAAAATTCATACTTTTTAAAAATCAGTTCATTCACTAATGCTTATACTTAGAGGGAAAATGAATTTATGTGAGAAACTTGGCAAACTGGGGATGGTGTTCATTTAAATAGCAGATGAACGTTTGAGGTAATCTGTATCTCATATCACTGCCTGAAATAAATTTGTATTCTGCTTATCAAACTCAATTCAGTTTTAAAATATTGAACTTTGAATATCAAAAAGTGACCTGGTCTATGTAAGCCACATAAACTGAGACATTGTCCTTTTTCCAATGGAGTCCTTTTTTCCATTGAGTTTTCTCACGTTGTGCTTTAATAAGCGTGAAAAAGTTCTGCCATTTCCATAATTGTCTCAGAAAATAGCCCAAATCTGGAAGGATTGCTTCGGGTGTTCAGAGAGTCTAGAAGTTGCACCTGTTGGTGCCTATGAAAGCAGAGCTAGTCAGAGGGCTCAGGGATCAGTCAGTCCCAGAGATGTCACATCGGTTTGTGGTTTGTCATAGCCTAAAGCCACAGAGTCACTTAAGGGTGTAAATTATTGGAAAGAAGTGATACCAAGTAGCAGCTAAAAAGCCTAGAGTTAGCCTGAGTGGGCTCAAATTCTGGGATCCACCATTTACCAGTTGTCAGACCTTGAGGAAGCTACTTAGTATCTCTGTGCCTTACTATCTTCATATCTCAATGGGGACGGAAGTAGTACCTGTCTCACACAATTACTGTGAGGATTAAACAGCACAGTCCATGGTTAGCACCTAACTGGCATTAGAGAAATACTGTGTAGCAGAAGCAGCCATAGAAGTGTAATATTGGAAGGCTACACTCATATTTTTAATGCTCATCATTCCCACATTTCCTTTGCTATATCTCTCCTTGCTTCAAAAAATAGAAAATGATGTCTTGCTTTGTGTGATATAAATTTGAGAATATATTGTGGGGCCATTTTTCCAAGTGGAAAAACACTTCATAAAATTCTGTTTGGTCAACAAACTTTTATAACCAAATAAAACATACATTTTCTCACTCATGTTTCTTAATCTGCTAAGTTTGAAAAACATTGTGAAAATGAGCTACTGTGTGGTAGAAAAATTATGAACACATTAAATTTAATCTGCGTTATTGAAAGAAATTTTAAATCACATATTTATTGTATTTTTTCTTCTTTTGTAACGTGAAAAGTATCAGAAGTCAACATCAAGTCCTACTGTAAACCAGGAGGAGCTTTAAGAACTATCAGATTAATAATTATTAACTGATTAGTTATTCTTAGTAGCTAATTGTTTCACCTATTAGTTATTTTAACCATTCCATACTGAATTTAGGTGTTGATTCGTACAGTTTCTTCTCATGTCTTGCTTCTTCTTAGCCTTTGACCCAAATGGGTCAACTTTATTTCCACTTCCAATTATGACATTATTTTGGTGTGCGACTTCATCACTCATGAAGATTTTAAGTTCCCCATAGTGCTTTTAGATGGAGGTGAAAGGTCATAAAGAAGTATAACATAGACACTCCATCATAGCCACAGTGACTGTTGGTATATACCATCCTGTAGTTTGCCTAATATGGATATTTTAGCACTTACTTTCTCTGATAAACATTAATGTGTCTTTTAAAGTACTTTATCATAAACATTAAATAATGGACATGTAATTCAGAGGAAAACATTTACAGAAAATCTGTATCCTTTGAGAACATTAGGTAAGTATGAAGTATTATTAACATAAATCATGCCCATCTTTATTTTTAAGATCCCAAAAAAGAAAGCTTGATCACCTATCTCCCATGTAATGTTAAAACACCAGTCTTATGTACAGATGTACTTCCTCATTAAATTGTGTAGCTTCTTCTGTTATTGTGGACTTTGCCTACATCTGTAATGTATAGGATATGCTGGCCCAGGTGGGGAGCTCTCTCACTTGCTCACTGTTTTAACTCAGTGGTTGGCGTATTACTCAGCATATAGTAAGTGCTCAACACCTGGATGAGTAAATGGTTGAGTCAATGCTGATTAACTGAACAGATAACTCTGAACATTTAAGAATTTTTGTAAAACTTGACTTTTTATAGTAAAATAATATATGTTTATTTTAGAACATTTAGGTAATAAAAATAAGCATATGGTTAAAAAAGATTCTATTACATAAGAATTCATTATTTATAAATAGCTTTGTTAGCATTTTTCATGTAATCTTTTATGATTATATGTGATGTGTGTATGTATATATATGTAAAAATGGTATACATAGAGGTATATATATATAACAAAATATATAATCATAAATGATTGAAAAATACTATCAATGTTTTATAATAGACTCTATACTATTTAGTAAACATTTAAAATAAAGGTATTTTATGGCACAAAATTCAAAGTGATAATCAAGGATTTGGTTATGTGGGTGGATGACCCAACACTAGGAGGGGTACAAAGGATTAGAAACAGAGAGAGGAGGACAGAACATTCAACAGAGCATTTAAAACAGAGATAGAGGGGAGTAGGAGACAAAGCCTGTGTATCTGTCTTAGTAGACCAGTTCTCTGTCCATCCCGGGAGATGCTGTGCTGTATTTTGGTGAGAGTAGACAGGCTAACAAAAACCATGAGGATGATTTACAGACAAAATCTTTGCGAGACTTGGGTGGTCAAGTAAGCTCTTTTGAACATCATTCTTTCAATGCATGTATGTATGTGGTAGGTCAGCCAGTGAATCAAGCTTAATTTTTAGTTGTTCTTTTAAAATTTGATATATGTAGGTTGTTGCAGGGAAAGAATTTGGGAACTTTGCATAAGAAGCTTGGATGTTCCTGAGAGGCAAAGGACAGAAATCTTAAACTCTCTTGAGATGCAAGTTCTGAAACCTGTTGAATGGGAAGAGCCAGCCTGGACCAAATCTTGGCAACGGGGAAGAGCAAAGAAGCCTTGAAACTCACATTACTTACTAGGTGTTAGAATATGGATTGGACCAGCGGGCTGACCTCTCCATGTGCCAGTGGTCCTGAAGGAAGCATGCATCTGATAGCAAGCTTAGTCTTCATCTAAACCTCTTCTAGTAAAGGGACGTAAAACATGAGTAAATCTAAAGTGTTATATCTTTGGGAGCTCAAAACAGTCTGTGGCTGAGCATGGTCATTCAAAGGAGGGAAGCCAGTTAGGGAACCATCCTCACTTGAAACTTGAAGAATGCCAGTGTCCAAGACAGGTAGCTGTTGAATTGGAACTGGGGCAGGAATTTTTTCCTTGGCCATATCATTTTGAAGAGGACTGGAGGAGTGTGTGAGCCTTGATGGTGAACTGAGGGTCTTTTGTATGTCCTGGAGGTTACATGGGTATCTGGTTGTCTTTAGAGCTCAGATGGGAAGCAAACTACACTTATGGTATTTGACTCTAAAATCTGCAATATTCAAGAGATTAATGCTACCCAGTAAGGTAAGAACAAGTAGGTCTAACTACTTGGAAATGAAAAAGCACTCTGGGGACTCTGAAGATTATCATGGGATTGGGGTAACCATGTAGAAATAGCATTTATTTATTTATTTATTTAGTGTTCCATCTAGTAAATAATTTATTAAAATAGTCCAATTATTTTTCATCGAAATGCAATTAACATTTAAGGAATTATTTTAAGAGAATTCAGTAGTATTCTGGGACACATAGGGTGATTTACAAAATAGGTATTATTCAAAGGCTCAAATATTTTTCTTCTAAATTTTTATTTAAATTCTAGTTTTTTAACATATAGTGTAATAATAGTTTCAGGAGTAGAATGCAGTGATTTGTCACTAAGGTATAACAACCAGTTCTCATCATAACAAGTGCCTTCCTTAATACCCATCACCCATTTAGCTTCCATTACCCACCTCCCTCCCTCAATCCTCAGTTTGTTTTCTATTGTTGAGTCTCTTATGACTTGTTTCCCTCTCTCCCTCTCTTTTCCCTCCCTTCCTCTATGTACATCCGCTTTGTTTCTTAAATTCCACATATTAATGGAATCATTTGGTATTTGTCTTTCTCTGAATGACTTATTTCGCTTAGCATAATACACTTCAGCTCCATTCATGTTGTTGCAAATGGCAAAATTTCATTCTTCTTGATGAATGACGAATATTCTATTATACACACACACACACACACACACACACACACCCCACTTTATCCATTCATCAGTCAATGGACACTTGGGCTCTTTCCATAGTTTGGCCATTGCTGATGATGATAGCATTTAGATATTACAGAGTGATGGAGTAGTAGCTGAATCCTCCCCTGATAGGAAGTGAGAGCCCTTATGTATGCAGGAGGGAAGAACTCTTTCTATTTCACCCAACCCCCCTGTTATGGACTTCAATAGTATGCCATGATAAGGGCATCAACAGGGAGTGTATATTTGTTTCCTATTGCTGCTTTAACAAACTTCCACAAAGGTATCAGCTTAAAACAATACAAGAAAAATATCTTACAGTTCTGAAGGAGAGAGTTCTAAAATGAGTTGTCAGGGTTATATGCTTTAGAGAAAAATCCATTTCCCTGCATTTTCAAACTTCTACAGGCCACCACATTCTTTGGTTCATGGCTCTGCATCACTCTGACTTCTGCTTCTACCATCACATCTCTTTCTCTGATTGTCCTGTCCTTGCCTTTCTCTTTCACTTAGAAACATCCTTGTAATAATGTTGGATCTACATAGATAATCCAGGACAGCCCCTGCATCTCAAGATCTGTAACTTAATCACATCTGCAAAGTCTTTTTTGCCTTAGAAAGGTAACATATTCATAGGTTCTAGGCATTAGGACATCTTTTTGGGGCCCATTATTGTGCCTACCACAGGGAACATTGCCAAGAGTGGGCACTGACACCTGCATCTTTGGCAAGGACTAGTCTCCTACTCATAATTATAGCTCCTTTCTATAAACACCAGTTTTTATAGGATTTAAAGAGACTATATTCATGACTTAATATTTTTGTAATAGATAAATGGCTATTTACAAGAATGACCTTATTGATTATGTGGAGATCTCCAAAAACTATTCACACATCCCTTTGAAAATTTTTATTTGAAGCCATATCTTAGTCAAGTGGGAGATGAATCCAAGTTAAAAATATAATAATAACTAATTAAATTAAACCTGAACCCAGGTCATGAAAATCAAAAAGTCATTCAGGTAAATCTAAATTATTACTTTAAATACTACTTTTAAAACTGAATACAAGTTACAAAAAAGAAAAACCCTGAACACAAGTCAATATTTTTGGGAAAAAAAAAAAAAAAAAGATATCCAGAGTATGGGTACTGGGCTCAGGCAGTGATAGGTTCAAATCCAAGCTCTATAATATGATAGTTGAAAATTTTATCCCAACATGGTTAAATCATAGTTTTATGATTGATGATCATTATTAGAGAAGTAAAAAGAAATAAAAGAATGTTTTTTAAAAAATTATGGTAACCATTAAGACAACTAAACTAAGATTGTTAACTCTGTAAAAGGTTGTTAAGGATAATTAAAAAAAATGAAAAGCTATTACAAATATAGAAATTCATAGCAACAAGAAAATTAAAAACTACTTCTTCAGAAAGAGAAAACATAAAATAAAGTAAGGAAAAGCATGCAAATTTTATCATAAATATAATCAGATTAAACATTTTGTTGAAGATGAAGATGAAGACTGGCTGAAGACAAAGTTATCTAAGACTTACACATAAAACTACATAGAATAAGAATTATTGAAAATAAATAGACAACATTTCTCAAATGAAAAAAGTTTCAGTGGCAATATTAATTTCAGCAAGTTGAGAATTAAAGGTAAAATTAATTAAGTGAGCTAAAAGCTATAATTCATATTTAAATAAAAATATAATAGTCATAGGTTCTTTTTGGTGATCTTTAATGAAATATCAAAATATATATTTTAAAGACCAATGTTTGAGGAAAAAAGTAGAAACACAAATGATTTAAGGTAACTGTTTTTGCTATTGGTAGATTAAGTAGAAAAATATGGAAAATTAGAATAATATGATTAATAAAATGAAGCATTGGTTTATATATAAACTTTTTAACTCAAAAGAGATAGCAAAACCAATTTTCCAATTTCCATGAAATCTTTAGCACAGAAAATTACACATCAAGTTAAAAAGTAAATTTAGAATATTTCAAATGGCAGAAATTATTCATGGTAGACTTTTTTTTTCTGAACAAAGTGCTATAAAATTTGAAATTTGCAATTAAAATTTTAAAGTAAACAAAACGTCCAAGCGTTTGTTAGCTGCTACAACAACACTTCTCCTTGGTAACAAGAGGGTTAAAGAACATTACTATAAAGTGTTGGGGATGCCTAAAGTGGTGACAGTATTAAATTTGTAATCATATGTTTCTAGTATTAAATATTGGTTTAAAATGAAAATTTATGGGGCACCTGGGTGGCTGAGTGAGTTAAGCCGCTACCTTCGGCTCAGGTCATGATCTCAGGGTCCTGGGATGGAGATCTCTGCTCAGCAGGGAGCCTGCTTCCCCCTCTCTCTCTGCCTGCCTCTCTGCCTACTTGTGATCTCTCTCTCTCTCTCTGTCAAATAAATTAAAAAAAAAAAAGAAAATTTATTTGTACAAAATAAAAATTACATCTTAATAAGCATATTTGGACATTATTTCCTCAAATAGGTTACTAGACATGAAATCTTTAGGGTAAATGGCATGCATTTTTACATGTATTTAATTTGTATTATAAGCTTATTTTTCAGGGCTGTTGAAAAAGTAAAAATAGCAATTATTGTCTCTATTAAAACATGATAAAAATTAATTGCAAAGTCATCAATTAAATATGTATAACATGTATACTCTGTTTTGTTTCTGAAATAATATCAACTCTATTATTGAGCCAATAGTATGCAATAGAGTAAGCAACATGGTTATTTTCATTGGTCAGATAATATTAAAGTCAGAGTCAGTCTTTATTGTCAAGTGTATCTTAAGCTAGGTCACAAAGCTTTGTGGGTTCCAGCTGCTCATGTCCTCTCTTGACTAGTTTGTGGTGCTGGTATACCCATTGTTAATTTTGGCTTCTGGTATACTTGGTGACCCAGATGGGCAACTTGCTGGGTGCTCTGCTGCTTGCTATGGAGGATTCTAGAGAAGCAGTCCCTGGAGTGTGACCCTTAAAGCCCTACTGATTTAAGTTTTATTCTCTGCCAAGCTGTCAACCTTCCAAATTGACCCAGGACCCATTCCCATTAGAAAACACATATATATATCTTGCACTTTTGTGGAGCTCTTTAAATGTTCTCTCTTTCTATCTTAATTGAACCCTCTATGTAGGTATGTTGTATTTTATGTTTTTATTTTTTAATATTTTTTTATTTTTTTAAATATATATTTATTTATTTTAGAGAGAAAAAGAGAGAGTGAACTGGGTGAGGCATAGAGGAAGAGGGAGAGAGAATCCACAAGAAGACTCCCGCTGAGTGTGGAGCCTGACATAAGGCTTGATTCCAGGACCCTGACATCATGACCTAAGCCAAAACCAAGAGTCAACCACTCAACCAACTGAGCCACCCAGGTGCCCATATGTTGAATTTAGATGTGTGTGTGTGTGTGTGTGTGTGTGTGTGTGTTACATACATATTGGTACTTGCTTATCTGGGTTTATATTTCTTTTGTGCAAGTTAACTAACACCAGTCTCCATGAGCACTTCAGACGAGAAGTGCTCATTAAACTCATGTTCCAAATTACAAGGGAAATTCTGGGAATGGGGACAATCAGTGTAGAGGCAGAAGTCACCTTCTCTATACTATTAACCCCTCTGACTACAAGATTTGTCTCTTTTTCTTGCATCTCCATTTATGGGCTCACTTCTTGTAGCTTGGGAGGACAAAAAACCAGCTCTTTGGTTTTCTTCATTGTTTTAATCTTACATCTTGCAGGATAGTGTAGAGTTTTGTCATTTTTAATTTGGGAATTATCCTCCACAAATAAAGGGGGGTGGGGATGTTGCAGGGGAAGGTTAGATGACCCAGAACTGGTAGTTGACATCTTGAGATACTGTAATGGAATAACCTCATTTGTCACTCCATTTGAGCTCTGACAACTGACAGTGCAGTACTGACAAAATAATTAATGTGCATTAAAATGTAATGGAACATGCATTGATGTATCTCTGAATTAACTATATGCTAATGGAAGCATTAAAGACCAATGTTGGAAGGATATCTTTATTTAATAAAGGGGATGGTGAAAAGTTATTTTCCAGATAAATTGGAGAATTAAATTGGAAAAAGTATGAAGGCAAATAACTTTGAATACAGATTTTTTCAAATAAACAATATTTTAAGCTATGAAAATGAAGTAACTTTGTTTTCTGAGGCTTAGGTCATTGAAGCTCTGAAAATGTGCAACACAAAGACCACTTTTGAAATTATTCTTGGAGAAAGAAAAGATCTCTGGCAAAAAGAGAAATGAATCTAAAAGGAAGTAATGCCATGGAATTATAGCCTACCTACTGTTATTATTGTCTTAATAAGTAATAATCATAAACGGAAAAAAACTCCATTAACAGTCCAGAATTAAAATTCCAGGTGATTCTAACACGACTTGGGGTATAAGGGATGTTGGAAATCAGTGGGGGCTGGGAATAGTTTACAAAAAATATATAGATATGTATAAATTTAAGAAATTGATAGTTAAAATAAATATAAATTTGGGCTTTAATTAGAAATAATCATACATAAACAAAAATAATATGTCTGCTGTTTTACATAGAATTCAAGATGCCATTGATGATAAGATACACCATTATTTCATTTATCACTAAGAAGAAAAAATGCTGCTGGCTCTGAAAAAGAGGCTACCAATCAAGACACAATGCTTTCTTATCAGTTAGAATTTGTATTTGTATTGTGAAAGATCTTTTAGACATTATTATTCTTGTAAAACATATCAAGAGGAAAGACCAAAATAAAACTAGTTACCATTTTCATAAAATTTCTTCACACTGAGGCCAACGTTTCTAAATGAATTCTTAACATCATTTGTGTTTTTCTGCACAGAATAAACCTCTGTGCTGTAAAGAGTGGCAATGAGATATTTTAAAAAGATTTACAAGAGTAAAACTGGTGTGCATTGCAGGTAGAGCAGGGATACTTGAGAATGTGGTTAAGTATGCCTGATTCACCTCTTCTGTCAAGCTCTTTTCCCGAATCATTTTGTTCCTAGAGGTTAAAAGTTTTCTATTCTCCATCACTTATCTCCAGGATTTTCTTTAGAACTGTTGACGCCCATTCTATGGGTAATGATGCTGGCACTTTGATATTCCTGCATGCTCAGGGAATGACAACTATGGCATAACTTTACTACCTGGCCAACCCGGTGATCACAAAACACTACAGACTGCAAAACCCACCTTGATTTTCAAGATATTATATTATAAAGTATATGCATTTTGGAAGTCATAAAATATAACTTGAACCAGCTAAGAAAGTTCCATTGTCCTAATATAAAAAAAGAAAAGAGAAAAAAGAAAAAAAAAAAGAAACTATGGTAATATCTAACACCAAACATGACATAGAAGAAAATCTCATTATGAGTAGTTTCAATAAATGTGAGTTCAACTCAAAAATCTAAAGATAGAGACATACAGACTGGATTTCAGGTAAGGTTAGCAGTATAATGCTGTATCAGTTTAGATTCCATTGATGAAAAAGAATTCTAAGTATTTAGAGGGGATTTAAAACAGGAAATTGGTTATATGGATGTGGGATGAGCAAAATGCAGGAGATGATTAGCAAGAGCAACATAGAGGGACTGATGCTCCAAGATCAGATGTTTGCTGATGCTTTCTCTCTGGAGCCCAAGAGTCTACACCTGCTGATGAGCTGCTGGACAGCTGTCACATCCAGTTCAAGATCCACCACAGAGTCACCCTCTTGGCCAAGGCTGAGACCAGAGGCCACGTGGTGGCTACTACAGGTGCTGTCATCTGTCGCTGTGCCATGGTCACTATCGCTCTGTTGCTGCTTCTCTTGTTGATGCCGCCAAAAACTCTGACGGAAATGGGAAGCAGGATGAGAGGTACTTTCCTCTTCCACCTCACAAATTCCTATCAGGAATCCCCTTAGCAGAGCCTGACAGGAAGTCGGTTGGTAAGAATTCCAAGGAAATGTCATTTGCAGACTTCCAGCCCCCTCCAACACACAGGAGAATACAGAAGGGGCCTCAGACAAACATGCACATAAGTGACACTCTTGTCTACAGGACATGCAATTAAAACCAAAGGATATGGGGCTGTTTATTTATTCATTCATTCAACACATTTTTATGGAATGCCTTCTAAGTGTCCATTCGTCTTCCAGGTGTGGTGATACAGCAGGGAGCAACCCAGACCCAATACCTGCTCAGCGTATTTTTGACCTTTGAAGACAGACAACAAACAAAATGAGTAGTT
This sequence comes from Enhydra lutris kenyoni, assembly GCF_002288905.1. NCBI lineage: Eukaryota > Metazoa > Chordata > Mammalia > Carnivora > Mustelidae > Enhydra > Enhydra lutris. The sequence goes on from NW_019154142.1 coordinate 18,318,591, forward strand.
ACATTCTATAGTATCTTGGAACATGACAGCCATTATGGGAAAAGTAAAGCAGGAAGGAGGGGTAAAGAGGCCAGGGGATTGTGATTTGTTAAAACAGGCCTTATTGAAAATGTCACGCTTGAACCAAGATATGCAGGGAAAGAAGAGAGAAGTCTGAATAAAATGTGAAATCTTTATTTTAATAATAAATCAAGTAAGGATTAAGGTAAAAGGTTAGTAGGAATAAATAAATGTTATTTATTGGTAAAAAGGAATGTTATTTGGTAAATAATGATAAATAAATGCTATTTATTAGTAAAAGAAATCTTGGCTATAGTAATCATGTACCTAGTTTGTAGAATATCATTGCAGCCCCAAAGCATAAACCAACAATGGTCGGAATAAGGAGAAACAGGTATATCAAAAATTGTGGTTTAAATTGAAAAATCTAACAGACAAAAATTCTCAATATAGTAAATTTGGGTAACACAATAAGAAGATATTAGCTCTATGTAAAAAGTGTATGCCCAACAGGAAACACTGATTCAGTTAATTCATTTGTGGGAGTCTCCATGTGCAAGGCTGCAAAAGAAGCCCCAGTACAATCTAAAGAATCAGCGTGACACCAAGACCATGTTCTTTGATGGAAATGCAATAAAGTTAGAACCCATAAAAGACAGCTTTAAAAAAAATTTCCTATATTTGGAGCCTAAAGTAAGTACTGTTTTTATTCAGGAAGATCTCATGGGAAATTACAAACTACTGAATGCAATAAACATATCACATATCAATATTTGTGAGATTTAACCAAAATAGAACTTAGAAATTTATATCTTTGAATACATTTAAACATTTAACCACAAAAAATACTGAAAAAAAGATAGTAGCTAAACTCAGAAATAAAGAAAAAAGTGACAGAATAAACTGGAACTTAATCATTAAAAGTGACAAGAAGTAAAAGAACAAATATCTCTGAAATAGGGAACAGAAACCAAAAAGGTGATCAACAAAATAAAAAAATTAAAAGGAAAAGCTAATGATAGAATCATGGTAAGTCTAATTTACAAAAGAAGAAACAAATACAATTCAGAATGAAAGAAACGGAAATAAGAATAATTATGAGAGCTACTAATATAATAAAGGGCATCATGGACAAACACAAATAAGTTAGCAAACCTATGCATGAAGCTATTGCCATGCATTTACCTTGTCCTCTGGGAGTTTCAGCGGTGCCTAGACACAGAACAACAGGTGCTGGAGCTTCGGTGTAGGACAGGATGAGAGCTCATCAAACCGCTTTTCCTCTCCTTGTTGAAGTCATTCTCAGGTCCAGACTACATGCAGAATTGAGTCATGCAGAAGTAGAAGACTGGAGAGAAAGGGTTTCTTTGTGGGAACTGCTGGAGTTATCTTAGGTTTCTCTCCATTCCCAAACAAATGATGGGTTCTTTAAGGTCACCTGGGGAAGTTGATTGGTGTCTCTTGGAATGTGGGGGATAAAAGGCTAGAATTTCTCTTTGTTCTGGAAAAGCATTTTATTTTATTTTATTTTTTTTTAAATTTTATTTATTTATTTGACAGAGAGAGAGAGAGAGAGAGAGCAATCACAAGTAGAAGAGATGCAGGCAGAGAGAGAGGGGGAAGCAGGCTCCCTGCCGAGCAGAGAGCTCCATCCCAGGACCCTGAGATCATGACCTGAGTCTAAGGCAAAGGCTTAACCCACTGAGCCACCCAGGCGCTCTGGAAAAGTATTTTAAAGATGAGAGACTGGTGAGGACAGACCTGTGGTGGTAGAGCCAACATTACATACTGTTCTTTATAGAGTTTGAGGGGCACTAGGGTAAATCTGTGTTTCCTCTAGTCTCTTTCACTTCAAGAGGATACCTGAAGGGATGAGAGAGCCCCAGGGATGGAGTTTGTATGTGATGCACACCAGAAGAGCTGAGGGAAGGAGTCATAGCTTGCTGGCCAGAGACAGAATGTCCCACAGGAGGAAACTGCAGGTGGGGTCACCTCAGAAACAGATCCTTAGAAATGGGTCCTGATGAACCCCCTAAGTGCCAATATACTTGTAAATAAGGCAAGTCCCAATATTTATTCAGAACCAGTATTGTGAGACTATGATATCAAAGACTTATAAAGGAGTTTGGAGAGAACAACATTTAAGAGATTAAAACATTAATGTTAGCTGAATATTTAACTGAATAACTGACATGAACTTCTTTCAAATGTTAGGACTGGTTTTGTCACCATATTATTGTGGTATGATATCCAGGAAGACATAAACAATAGTTTTCAGTGTAGCATTGTTTGTAATAGTAATAACAGAAAAAGCAGAAAGAACCCCAAATAGACATCAGAAGGTGAGCAGAGAAATAAATCTTGGAAGATGCACACAAAGAAATGTTATACAGCATGTAGAATAAACTAGGACCAGAAAATAGAAACTCAAAGACCAAAGCTTGAGTGCTGGGTGAAAGTCATATTCATTGCTAGGCAGAGCTCAATCCGATACCACACTAAACTTTGATGATGGGCTTTGAGGGAGGAAAAAGGGGGTATGTCTCCTAAAGCTGAAAAATCTCAAATGATCTCAGTCCCACATTAGGAAAGCAGTCTCAGAGTGCAGCTGATCAGCTGGTAATATCTACAATGGCTGGGGAAGGTGTCAATGGCAAATCTCACTTTGATGTTTGCTTCTAAATTTGGGCATCTGGCTACCTTTGGTATGTAGATGAGTTTCTTGATTTGGAACTGTGCTACCCAATTATCTTTTAGTAAAGCCAAGTCTGTCCCATTGGCAACAGGCTAGGCAGGCAGGTCAGGCTAAACATCAGTTTGGACAGATCTCAAAGCCATAATATTGAATGCAAAAAGCATATTGCAGGAATCATTTATGTAAATTATGTAAATTAAAGAACACATGCAAAAAATGTGGCATATTGTGTTATTTTGAGCATATTTGAGAAGGCTATTCTTGAGATCGTTATTAGCTACTTGTAGATTTTATTTGCTTAATCCTTCTCGACACTGAAATCAGGAGAGGAAAAGCTAAAGCACATTTGGCTTTACTTTCCTTACTGTTCCATCACCATGAAAATAAATGAGTGGCTGCTTCTATCTTCTAGCAGCTCAGAACTAGCACCAGGCACCAGTGCTTTGGTTGATTTGTGGAGTCAGAGATTGGAATTTTAGTCTCGTATACTGCTGTGCTTACGTGCCCTAGCCATACCATGGGACAGTGTAGGAATGATGGCTCCTGTCCTCCTTTCAGCTTTTCCCATTCTGCTTTCAGTGCTGAAAAATGGAGACAAGAAGCTCTATGTGAAAGCCAGCCAGACTTCTCCAGAGGAGCCATTGCCTTTCAGGGATTTCTGGGGAAAGCTTTAGGCATCAATATTTCCTTTTCATCCGGAGGCAAAAATTCAAGGACCAGGGGAATCACTCAAATATTTATAGGAGCTACCAGCTCATGCCAAGCCTAGGATCTCATCAGACTTAAAGAAAGGCATGGACCTTGTCATCAAAGGCATGTTCCTTCAGAGGATAAACAACACACGTTCTCATAGATCTTTCATGCAAACACAAATCTTCATATTTCTACTGCATGTGTTAGTATAGATGGGTTAATGGTCTATTTTCTTTTTTTTTAAATTTTTTAAAGATTTTAATTTTTTTTGTTTTTTAAAGACTTTATTTATTTATTTGACAAAGAGAGAGAGAGATCACAAGTAGGCAGAGAGGCAGGCAGAGAGAGAGGGGGAAGCGGGCTCTCTGCAGATGCAGGGCTCGATCCCAGGACCCTGAGATCATGACCTGAGCCGAAGGCAGAGGCTTAACCCACTGAGCCACCCAGACACCCCAAATGATCTATTTTCTATACCTGGAAACAAAGAATGTTGAAATTATTCTTCCATGTGAAAATGTTTCCACTGCGGGGAAAAATGACCCAGGCTTGACCAAGCTTCACAGTAAATCCCCGTCTCTGACCGTCTTCACTAATCAGTCTTTGCCAACTAGGAAGCCACTGGAACAAGGTCCTCACACCCACCGCTGCAGCAACTTGAGCCTCCCTGGGTGGTCACATCCCAAGGCAGTTCTTTTCCTTGCCCTAATCCCCAAACTGCAGATCGCTGGTTTAGCAATCCAATTGCAGAAAATGTGACCTTTTGCTCTTTTGAAAGAATCCGCTTTCCGCCATCTAATGTTGGAGGCTGTGTTTCCCTGTTATTTATTTTGTTTTAAGATTTAATCAGGATTGTTAGAGATTTTTATTTTCACAGCCAGACCTCCAGTGTTCTGCAGCAAGCCCTTCAATGGACTATTCCAGATTATGTGACCTGTTTTCTCTTTTATTTTCATCTCTCTACCTTTTAATAACTCAACCTATTGCTTCCTTTCAACTGCATTAGCAGTGCTAGGTAGTGCAGGATTCAACGCACTTCTGAACTGTTTGCCAGGAGGCTCTGCAAAAAACTGACTATTTTAAAATTTGATTTTGAACCAGCATTTTACCAGAATGCAATAATTATTCTTTTATCCTTGTTGCATGCTTTATGTTATCTGTTAAGTGAAGCAGTAACTGTACAGAATATTTAGAAATGATGTAATTTTTTATTCCCAGTAGTGAAACACTGGCTGAAAGCTACAAATTCCCCCAAATATGTTGATTTCTTTAGTACATGTGCCAGTCCACAGACACATTCACTAAATACCAGATCTTTGGTCAATTCTGATTACATTTGAAGGCAACCAAGTTTGCTCAAACACTTTTCAGGCAATTTAATCAGTCAATCAATTAAGTCAGGTTAGGCAAAATGACCAAACTGATATGATTGCCTATCTCGTGGCTGCCATCCCCACCATTGTAATCGCTTCACACAAGATCTGACTCTTGGCCAGAAGTCCTCAGAACTATTCAGCCTTCCTCCAAGTTGATTCTGAACAACGGAAAAACCAGTTGTGATACTTATTAACTCTTAATCCTGTTTTGAGGTCATTTCATCACCTCCTGCTTTACCCACATTCTTCCTTTCTTAGTGCCATTGTCTCTGTATCTGTTTTATGGAGTTTAACATTTCCATCTTCTGATGGAAGCCCGCACAGAGGGCTCCTGCAGAGGACTTAAGAAATTTAACCTTCACTTGACCCTTCCATGAATTAAAACCTTTGTTCTTAAGGTCAGATTTGCATGCTTCTAACCCCCAGCTTCATCTTGATTTCTGCATTTAGCAATCTTTCCTCCTCCTTTTTATTCAATAATTTGAATTCATTAATTTCGGTACAATATTTATTGACTCCTTCCTGTGTCATGTCACACAAATGATAAAAGATGAAAAAGGCAATTCGTATCTTTAAGGGGGTTATACTCAAGTGAGAGAATTGAACACACACACATAATTTCAACACAGCAGTAAGAACTCCCTGAGCAGAATTCGAGAAAGCGGGCAGAGAGGGGGTGTGGCTTGGCAGTTAATAATGCTTTTGCTTCAGCAATCCCACTGCCTGCTCACCACTCTGAAATCATGTAACTTTGGGTACATTTTTAAAAATTTTCTCATGCCTCGGTTACCTTACATTTTAAGTGGAGATACAGATAAGACTTCCTTCATGGGATTGTTATGAGATGAAAATGAAGTGATACACATACAATACTTGGGCAAATTCTTGGCACATAGTATGTAGTCAATACATATTATTGTGCTACTAAGAGTAAGAGAGAGGAGAAAATTTCACACAACTGGCAGATTGCCTGTTGAGTGAGTGAGAACAAGACTTTGATCTTTGAGATTTTGTTTGGCTTCTGGATCTGTCATTGGAAAACTGATGTCACTCCTTCTTTCTGGAACTCAACACTTTTTAGATGTAACATGAATGGATTTTAATAATTTGTTGGATTTGTTTTCCCCTAAATTGGGGCTGTGTATGGATCCTTAAAAAAATGTTCTCACAGATCTTAGTATTTAAAATTAATCTTAGGATAACGTTACTAACATTATTAAAGTAAGTATATCCATAAAACAAAATATAAACCAGATATAAAACGTTAACAGCTATAAAAATACAAAATGAAAACAAAAGCAGATATCTCCCAATTTTGGCTTGGATTGTTTGGATATGCCATCTTCTTTTGTTTTTGTTTTTGTTTGATTCTACAGAGTGCATATACATAATGCCTTCATTTTAGCTTTCACGATCACTTAAAACAGACTATGTGGGATTTTCTTTCTTAGCCCTTGATGGCATATTGGGCATAATTTCTCTGGTCACTTTCAGGTATTAAAAAGATTCCATTTTTAGGTCATGGAAAGTCTGATACAACCTTAGTCAAATGGCCAAAGGTAACATCACAGTAATGGGACAAATTGAAACCATGTACCGCTTGGTGGAGTGGAGTGAGAATAGAACAGCACTTCTATGACATCCTTGTGAAGATATATAACCCAAATCTCATCATGAAAAAACATGAGACAAACCCAAATTGTAGAGCATTCTATAGAACATTAGCTTATAATTTTTGCAAACACCAAGATCATGAAAGTCAAGATAGTCATGAAAGACAAAGAGAAACTCTCCCAGATTGAAGGGCATTAAAGAGACTGACAGAAGAGCTAAGTGCAGTGTGTGTTTCTGGACTGGATCTTTTTGCTATGAAAGAAATTATTGGAACAACTGGAAAAATTGAGTGAAGTCTGAGGATTTGATGCTGGCCATGTTTCAGATTGATTTTTTTTATTTGATAGCTATATTATAATTATTTTTTTAAAAGTTCTTGTTTATAGAAATTGCATGCTGACATATTTGAGAGTGATGGGACATTGCATTAGGAACTTACTTTCAAATGAGTCAGGAAAAAAAGTTATCTGTACTTGTGGCTCTTCTATAATTTTAAAATTACTTAACAATTTTTAATGATATTCTTCAATGGGCTTGAAAAGAAATGTACATATCTATATAACCAATTCCAAGCTAAATAAAAAATTCAGCCTCTTTAAAAATTCAATGCTAATTAAATAGGTATTAAATTAATGAATATTATAATGTAAAATATATTAATGAAATAGGAATTGCTATGAATTACATTAATTTTTGCCTCCTCTTCCCATTTAGTCCTGACCTGCACTATTGTAGACCCCACAGAGAAAAGAATGTATTCTCTTTTATCTTTCTCTGCTTCATGGCCTGCTCCTCACCTCTATGGCTCCTATTTTCTCTGGGTCTGGGACATGGGAAATGGTGGTGATATGGAATGGACAAAGCCCTACCTGACTGCTACACACTGTATCATTTTCTGATGCTGATAACACATGCCCTAAAGAACTCCCAACTCCTATCCTCATGAACAACACCCCTGTGAGTTTTAGTAGGGTTCTTTCAATCTCTTCCTAGCCTTACTAACTTCTGAGTGTCCACTTGGTCCCTAGGAAAGTTCACTACCTCACCCTAATCAAGCTCTGAACTTTCAGGCTTTTCTCAGTTGTGCTCTCTATCCCCATTCGACCATTAGGAGCACTCAGACCAGTCTCTAAACTTCAGATTCGAGAATTGGTGCCAAGCAACTGTCACCATTTATTCCCAAGCTTCAAAGAAATCTCCAGTACTCTGCTCTAATCTTAAGTAGGGATATGGTTTTTTGAAGCTCACCAAGGATCTAGAAGGAAGTACGACGCCAGTCTTGCATTCTTTGGACTGCGGGAATGGCATAGAGTGGAGAAGAATTACCAAAGCATTGTCTATTTCTACATATTTCCTTCAAAGAATCTCCTCTCCTCAGTAAATTCTCAGATGTATGATAGAATCCTCTAAAGGTTTCTTGGGTTTTGTCAGCTCTTAGCAAGTCATCAACCTAGGGTTAATCTAAATAATTTTGTTATGATAAATGATGTATTTTTGCTGACATTAAATTGATATTAGCAACGCTAATAAGGTACTGATGAAGACAGGAGTTCTTCTGATTTTATCTTTTCTGTACTGTGTAATAACTCATTTCTCCCATTTCCTTTCCCTGTTCAAAATGCTAGGCACCTTGACGTTTTTGGCCATTAAGTAGACTGACAGGGTTCTCTTATGGCTCAAAATTATAGCTTTTAACACTTACATGATTGTGAACACAGTCGTAATTTAAGACTTTCCAATTGTGTGGTAGTTATAAGGTGCTCATTTGGGTGGTTAAGAGTATCTTTGTTTATAGATGATCGTTGGATTGTAGACCTGCAATGTGTAGATGAACCCTAATTTGAAAAACATTGGCATGGACCTAAAAATTTTGTGTTCTTTCCCAAATATAGAGTCACTATGATTCTAACAGCATAAAACATTCTCTGGCAATTAGTTCTTTATATGGAGGAGGATACTCTGGTGTCATCAAAATCAAATTTGACCTTTAAAAACAGCTGACCTGATTTCTTTTTATAGGAAGCACCCTTTCCTAACAGTTTTTTTTTCCTTAAAAAATTATATAGCAAACTTGCCTGTAGATATATCTGAGATTTTTATTTTTTGTGTGTGTGTGTGCTAGGCATATCTACATAAGATATGGGCAATGTAAACTCCATAATCATGTTGGAAACAGAAGGCAAGCTTAGATATCACAGGGTATGTTAACCCAATGTCCAAGTGTTTTAAAAAGTTCCTGAAACATCTTGCTGTATTAAAGTCATCAGGATGCCCGTTGCTCTGAGTCTATCTTTGTAACTCCCAGTTTTGGAGAAGCATGTGATAGAGAAGAAAGATCTAGTGAAAACCATCTCCATGTCCCCTGGCTATAGCTACTTCATCAAAAGTTGCTCCCACATGCTTTAGCACCAGATGAAGATATGACTGAGTATATCAAGGTTCCAGGGACCATATTTTCTGTTTCATTATATTCTTCACAGTTTTACATGTTGATGCATATGTGAAAGTCTCTCTCAGTAGACTCGTGATGTTCAGATAAATGTCGAATACGGCTCAGCTAGCTGCTCTTACAAGGACATTTTCTGGGAAATCCTAGTCTGAGTATTTTGTAACAAATAAACAATTAAGAAGAATTCTGAATGACCTTAACTAAATCTTACTGTTTGTTTTTCTAAGCCCCCCACAGAAGACGTTTGTCCAGACCATTTTAAAATCTATTCAAACCAATAGAAAATCTCAGATTTTCCTCCAGGAACATAACTCAGATTCCACTTCAACATTGTCCAGTTTTTTTATTTGCAATCTACATTCTTGATTTTGGCAGTTTATGATTTGTAACCGTTCTGTGTGTGTCTCTTATTCTCAAGGGTATAAATAGGGAAAAATAATTGTTTCTCAATAGGTTGATCTCAAGAATTTGCTAATATTTAATAATAATATCACCAAAGTTTCTGGGAATATGCCTTCCATTTCAGCTGTAGTATATTTCTTGTTTTTGCTAGTTGGAAATTTAGTAATGGGTTTTATCTGAAATAGAAAGACCTCATTTTTCTTTTCTTCCACTTATTCTACTTAAAATTAAATTGCATTTGTATTATTTTCAGTGAGAAAATTGCTTTAAACAGATATTTATTCAGGTTACCATTTGCAAATTCCCCCTTATTTATATTTGTACTAACAAACAATAACCAAGAAATGCATTGGTATACCTGGCAACAAAAATTTTATGTAATAGCTGGGCCAGTAAAACTCATGAGCTTCTAAAATGATGTTCATGCTACTTATATGGAAACTAGCATTTGTGTTTGAGTAAAATAATCCTCATTTAAATCAATAACTAGGCAATTTTAAAAATTAACTGATTCATGAAATAAGACACCTTTTTTTATAGTTTAAATCATCAGATGTAATTCAATTAACACAAAGCAATTTTTGGCTTATTTGAATTTACTTATTTTATATTACTATTCACTATCATATGAATTTTCCATCATACACCATAAAGTAATGTATTATATACCATGTCCAAAGCACTATAAATAAAAAAGGAAGAAATATATTCAATGAGAATTATGTCAGCAAAGTGTCTTTAAGCCAATAGCTAAAAATAACTGGTCACATAAATCCACTAATCAAAATCAAAGGAGAAAAACATTCTTAGCACCAGTCTCATTTTCTCTTGGTAATTGGTTTTCTTTCTTCATGCCTTTGGAATTAGAGGAGACTTAGCAGTAGAAGAAAAAAGGCACACAGAGAAAATGAGAACTTGACAGATCCACAGGATTAACATCAGCTCTCTTTCCAGATTTGTTAATGATGGACTTGCTCATAAAAGTTCTTATCTCTAGGAAATTTCATTCACTGGCAAGCCACTTTCAGTTTTCTTTGTATTTGTAGCAGAATGTGTGTATTTCACTCATTTTTCTTCCTTGCATTTTTTTTATGTTAGTCTGAAATATTAATGTTGCATGGCAGGTGTTGAAACAGAAATTGTCTTTGTCTGGATTAGTCTTTAAAAAACTAGAGAAACTTTAAAAAAAAAAAGGAGGGGGGTAGAGCTGTGTCCTTTACGTCCTGCTCTGTGTGTCTCTATTATTTCTTTTCAAGCAACAGTGAGCTGAGAACTTCATAATAGATGTCTGTAGACTCCCTTAGAGATGAATCACCACCAAAGGAGAAGCCTGGAACGCAGAGCAGTGGAGCAAGAATATCTTCATACAGGGAATCTGGTCAATTCCCTTGGCTTCTGTTCCTGAATTACTCCTGAAAGCTTCACTTACAAATCCCCAGAAGAAGTATCACAATTCTCTCAAATTTTAGCATCAGGAATTTCTATTTTACTTCTTTTTTTAAAAAATTAATTTATTTGACAGAGAGATCACAAGTAGGCAGAGAGGCAGGCAGAGAGAGAGAGGGGTGGGGGGAAGCAGGCTCCCCGCTGAGCAGAGAGCCCAATGTGGAGCTCGATCCCAGGACCCTGAGATCATGACCTGAGCCAAAGGCAGAGGCTTAACCCACTGAGCAACCCAGGCGCCCCTCTACTTTACTTTTTGAATTCATTATTATTATTGTATTATTATTATAATACCTGACTATGAAAGTAATATACATTTTCTTTGAAGAAAATGTGAATAATAAAGAAAAATAGGGAGAGTAGGCAATCCCATCCAAAGACTGTGTGTCTCTATACTGTTAATAATTTTGATATATATTTATTTCTGTGCATACATGCACTTAGATATCACATATATTAAGTTTTTTGAAATTTGGATCTATGGTTGCATTACCTATAATCACTAAACAGCATTTTATAGACAATATTATATTTAAATAGCTCCCATAATGTACCTGATCAGTTTCCTACTGTTAGACTTTTAGATTATTTAATGTTTTTTATTATAAATAATATTACAAGAAACATCATTTTAGCTGCAACTTGTGGGTGTCTCAAATTATTACTTTAAGTCAGTTTTCTAGAAATTAAATTGCCATGTCTAATGCTATACACTTAAATTTTGATGCATGCTGCAAAATTGTCATTAAAAAAACTGGATGTACAATTTATGATTCCAAGGGCAAAGTGAGAGTATTGGTTTCCCAGCACCCTTGTCCATGGTATTCACTGGGCAGCAAGATTTCAAAACTATCTTTGCCAATATGATAGGCAAAATTTGGATCTTATTATCCGAATTTTTTTTTTTAAAGAAAGAATTTTTTTTTTTTTTTTTGTCAAAGAGAGAGAGAGCGAGTGAGCACAGACAGACAGAGAGGCAGGCAGAGTCAGAGGGAGAAGCAGGCTCCCCGCCGAGCAAGGGGCCTGATGTGGGACTCAATCCCAGGACGCTGGGATCATGACCTGAACCGAAAGCAGCTGCTTAACCAACTGAGCCATCCAGGCGTCCCTTATCCGAATTTTAATATAGTTGATCAATAAGGTTGAATATATTACTGTTACTAATATTTCCTCTTTTAGACACTTTTGGTACTGCCAACAAGTCATTTGCTAATTGTTTTCATTCTGACATATAAATATTTTTTACATATTCATTATATTTCTCTCACCTACCCATCATTGTCTCCATTTTAAACTTTGCATATTAACTTTATAATGGTGCTTTTGAGATACTCTTCTTCTTGTGGTCAACTATCAGTTTTTATCTTTGCCTATAATTATAGCTTTTTCACATCAAGGTTATGCTTTTCTATGCGAACAGGGAGCCATTCTCACTTTTTATTCTCTTCTTAACATTTCATTTAGTAGGGAAATGATCTCTTCCAAAGAAGTTTAAAATATCAGCCATTTGAACTGGTTGGTTATGCTAACATTAATGGAATTCAGCTTCTAACTTTTTCAAATTTCCCCAATATTATTGTTAGGATTGGAATTCACCTATCTGAGCTGATTTTCTTTTCCAGAAAATTCTGTATTCCATTGAACATTTGTAATATATTAACATAGATATATGCCCCAAATATTCTTTTTAGCTTTTGTCTGATAATCTCCTTTTTGTTTCTTAATTTAAGGTTTTCTGTCTTCTTTCTTTTTTTCTTGATTACAGTAGCTAGTATTTTGTTTGGGTTACACAATTCTTCAAATATTTTTTTCATTATCTAATGTGAGTTTCTTTATGTTCTACATTCTTTGGTATGAGTGCCTTGAACAATGAGATTTCAGATAACAGAGAAACATATTTTTCCTGTTCTCTCGAGTATTTCACATCTCATCTTCAAGGTGTAGAGCAGTTTAGTGTATGCTTAATAAATGCTTGTTGAGTGGGTCATTGAAAAGCAGAGGTCGGAGGGGAGGAGTCAAGATGGCGGAGGAGTAGCAGGCTGAGATGACATCAGGTAGCAGGAATTCAGCCAGATAGTTATCAAAACATTCCAAACACCTACAAATCCAACAGGAGATTGAAAAGAAGTAGAGCAGCAATTCTAGAAACGGAAAATTGATCACTTTCTGAAAGGTAGGACCTGCGGAGAAGTGAAACAGACAGACCGCGGGTGGAGGGGCCAGCTCCCAGCAAGTGGCGGAGTAATGGAGCACAAAATCAGAACTTTTAGAAGTCTGCTCCACTGAGGGATGTTGCTCCAGAGGCTAAGTGGGGGTGGAGCCCTCGTGGGGATAGCGTGGTCTCAGGTCCCTTGGGGTCACAAAAGGATCAGGAGTATCTGAGTGTAGCAGAGCTTGTAGGAATCAGAGAGGGGAAGCCGGCTACAGAGACAGAGCCAAGGAGTGAGCTCTCATCTTGGGGTTACCTTAAACTGTGATCCATGGCACAATCAGACCACTGTTCTTTGAGCAGGAGCCCCACAAGAGCCAGATCTGGGGAGAACCCCTGGTAGAGCAGCAGGGATCTGCTGGGTTTGGAGACTCTGGCTGTGTGCCAGAGACAGAAATGCTCAGTCACAGGCTGGGTGAGCTCGGAGCACAGCTGGAGACCAGGGAGATGGGGGTGATTGAGCGTTTTTCTCCGAGGGCAGGGTGAGGAGTGGGGCTCTGAGCTCTGGGCTCCTCGGGCCAGGGACTGGGAGATCTCTGTTTTCATTCCCATCCTCCAGAGCCCTACAGAAAGAGTTCAGGGAACAAAAGCCCCCAAGAACTGGAGCAGATTACTTAGCCCAGCCCCTGGTAAAGGCGGTGTCATTCTGCCTCAGGCAAAGACACTTGAGAATCACTACAACAGGCCCTTCCCCCAGAAGATCAGCAAGAAATCCAGCCAAGACCAAACTCAGTGATCAAGAAGAACCAGCGGAATTCCAAAGAAGGGGAAAGCAAAGCATGGAATTCATGGCTTTCTCCCCATGATCCTTTAGTCTTGCAAAGTTAATTAAATTTAAAAAATTTTTTTTCTTATTCTAATTTTTTAAACTTTTCTTTTTCCTCTTTTAACTTTTTTTAATTAGTTTATCTTAACAATACCTTTCTTAAAAAAATCTTTTTGAACCTTTTTTATTATAGTCATATTTTATCCTTCATTGTATCTAACTTTATCTTTTCTATACACATAGGGGTGTTTCTTCTAAAAAAAAATTGGGATACAACTTCTTCTAATAGATCAAAATATACCCTAAATCTAGCACAAGGTTTGTTCTAGTCTCCAGCCTGAGCAAATTCTCTCCACTTTCTTTTTTTTCCTTTTCCCAACCAACTTATCTTATCAACTCCTTTTATAGAATTCTTTTAAGTTTTTCATTTTACAGTCATAGTCCATTCTTTCATCGTGTTTACCCTTATTTTTTTTGTATATATATATATATATATACATATATATATATACACACACACACACACACATATAAATTTTTCTTTCTTTAAAATTTTGGGAGGTAGTTTCTTCTAAGAAACCAAAATATTCTCAAAATGAAGTGGGTGGCTCTGCTCTATTCACCAGTCTAAAATATATATTTTCTTTTTCTTTTCTTTTCTTTTTTTAAAAACATATTTTTAACTTCTTTTTAGCCCCTTTCTTCTCCCCATGATTTGGGGTCTCTTCTGATTTGGTTAATGCACATTTTTCTGGGGTCTTTGCCACCCTTTTAGTACTTTATTCTCTTGTTCATATATTCTTATCTGGATAAAATGACAAGGCAGAAAAACTCACCACAAAACAAAAAATAAACAAACAAAAAATTGAGAGGCAGTACCGAAGGCTAGGGACCTAATCAATACGGACATTGGTAATATGTCAGATCTAGAGTTCAGAATGATGATTCTCAAAGTGCTAGCTGGGCTCAAAAAAGGCATGGAAGATATTAGAGAAACACTGTCTGGAGAAATAAAATCCCTTTCTGGAGAAATAAAGGAACTAAAATCTAACCAAGCTGGAATCAAAAAGGCTATTAATGAGGTCCAGTAAAAAAAATGGAGACTCTTACTGCTAGGATAAATGAGGCAGAAGAGAGAATTAGTGATATAGAGGACTAAATGACGGAGAATAAAGAAGCTGAGAAAAGAGAGACAAACAACTACTAGATCATGAGGGGAGAATTCGAGAGATAACTGATACCATAAGATGAAACAATATTACAATAATTGGGATTCCAGAAGAAGAAGAAAGGGGGGGGGCAGAAGGTGTATTGGAGCGAATTATAATAGAGAATTTCCCTAATATGGCAAAAGGAACAAGCATCAAAATCCAGGAGGTGCAGAGAATCCCCTTCAAAATAAATAAGAATATGTCCACACCCTGTCATCTAATAGTGAAACTTACAAGTCTTAGAATCAAAGAGAAAATCCTGAAAGCAGCCTGAGACAAGAAGTCTGTAACATACAATGGTAAAAATATTAGATTGGCAGCAGACTTATCCACAGAGACCTGGCAGTCCAGAAAGAACTGGCATGATATATTCAGAGCACTAAATGAGAAAAACATGTAGCCAAGAATACTATATCCAGCTAGGTTATCATTGAAAATAGAAGGAGAGATAAAAAGCTTCCAAGACAAACAAAAACTAAAAGAGTTTGTAAACACCAAACCAGCTCTACAGGAAATATTGAAAGGGGTCCTCTAAGCAAAGAGAGAGCCTCAAAGTAGTAGACCAGAAAGGAACAGAGATAATATACAGTAACAGTCACCTTACAGGCAATACAATGGCACTAAATTCATATCTCTCAGTAGTTATCCTGAAGGTAAATGGGCTAAGTGCCCCAATCAAAAGACACAGGATATCAGAATGGATAAAAAAAAAAAAACCATCAATATTATGCATACAAGAAGCCCATTTTAGACCCAAAGACACCTCCAGATTTAAAGTGAGGGGGTGGAAAACAACTTACCATGCTATGGACATCAAAAGAAAGCTGGGGTGGCAATCCTTATATCAGATAAATTGGATTTTAAGCCAAAGACCATAATAAGAGATGAGGAAGGACACTATATAATACTCAAAGGACTGTTCAACAAGAAGGTCTAACAATTTTAAATATCTATGCCCCTAACATGGGAGCAGCCAACTACATAAACTAATTAATAATAAAATCAAAGAAACACATCAACAATAATACAATAATAGTAGGGGACTTTAACACCCCCCTCAATGAAATGGACAGATCATCCAAACAAAAGATCAACAAGGAAATAAAGGCCTTAAATGACACACTGGACCAGATGGACATCACAGATATATTCAGAACATTGCATCCCAAAGCAACAGAATACACATTTTTCTCTAGTGCACATGGCATAGTCTCCAGAATAGATCATATCCTGGGTCATAAATCAGGTCTCAACCAGTACCAAAAGATTGGGATCATTTCCTGCATATTTTTAAACCACAATGCTCTGAAGCTAGAACTCAATCACAAGAGGAAATTTGGGAAGAACCCAAATACATGGAGGCCAAAAAGCATCCTTCTAAAGAATGAATGGATCAACCAGGAAATTAAAAAAGAATTGAAAAAATTCCTGGAAACAAATGATAATGAAAGCACAATGGTTCAAAATCGGTGGGACACAGCAAAGGCAGTCCTGAGAGGAAAATATATAGTGATACAAGCCTTTCTCAAGAAATAAGAAACGTCTCAAATATATAAAACCTAACCCTACACCTAAAGGAGCTGGAGAAAGAACAAGAAAAGAAGCCTAAACCCAGCAGAAGAAGAGAAATAATAAAGATCAGAGCAAAAATCAATGAAATAGAAACGGAAAAAAAAAAAAAAAAAGAAAGAAAGAAAAAGAAAAAAAATCAATGAAACTAGGAGCTGGATCTTTGAAAGAATTAATAAGATTGATAAGCCCCTGGCCAGACTTTTCAAAAAGAAAAGAGAAAAGACCCAAATAAATAAAATCATGAATGAAAGAGGAGAGAACACAACCAACACCAAAGAAATACAAACAATTATAAGAACATATTATGAGCAACTATACTTGAGCAAATTTGACAATCTGGAAGAAATGGATGCATTCCTAGAGACATATAAACTACCATAACTGAACCAGGATGCAATAGAAAACCTGAACAGACCCATAACCAGTACAGAGATTGAAGCAGTCATCAAAAATCTCCCAACAAACAAGAGACCAAGGCCAGACAGCATCCCAGGGTAATTCTACCAAACATTTAAAGAAGAAATAATTCTTATTCTCCTGAAACTGTTCCAAAAAATAGAAATGGAAGGAAAACTTCCAAACTCATTTTATGAGGCCAGCATTTTCTTGATCCCAAAGCCAAGCAAAGACCCCATCAAAAAAGAGAATTACAGACCAATATCTTTTATGAACACAGATGCGAAAATTCTCACCAAAATACTGGCCAATAGGATCCCACAGTACATTAAAAGGATTATTCACCAGGACCAAGTGGGATTTATTCCAAGGCTGCAAGCTTGGCTCAACATCTGCAAATCAATCAATGTGATACATTAATAAAAGAAAGAACATAACCATATGATACTCTCAATAGA
Source organism: Enhydra lutris kenyoni (assembly GCF_002288905.1). Taxonomy (NCBI): domain Eukaryota; kingdom Metazoa; phylum Chordata; class Mammalia; order Carnivora; family Mustelidae; genus Enhydra; species Enhydra lutris. The sequence goes on from NW_019154142.1 coordinate 18,335,872, forward strand.
TGCTGAAAAAGCATTTGACACAGTACAGCATCCTTTGATCAAAACTCTTCAAAGTGTATGGATAGAGGGTACATACCTTAATATCATCAAAGCCAACTATGAAAAACTCACCGCAAATATCATTCTCAATGGAGAAAAACAGAGCTTTTCTGCTAAGGTCAGGAACATGGCCGGGATGTCCATTATCACCACTGCTATTCAACATAGTACTAGAAGTACTAGCCTCAGCAATCAGACAACAAAAAGAAATTAAAGGCATTCAAATCAGCAAAGAAGAAGTCAAATTCTCACTCTTTGCAGATGATATGATACATTATGTGGAAAACCCAAAAGACTCCTCTCCAAATAAGCTAGAACTCATACGGGAATTCAGTAAAGTTTCAGGATATAAAATCAGTGCACAGAAATCAGTTGCATTTCTATACACGAACAGAAGAAAGAGAAATTAAGGAGTCAATCCCATTTAAAATTTCACCCAAAACCATAAGATACCTAGGAATAAACCTAACCAAAGAGGCAAAGAATCTGTATTTAGAAAACTACAAAGTACTCATTAAAGAAATTGAGGAAGACACAAAGAAATGGAAAAATGTTCCATGCTCATGGATTGGAAGAACAAATATTGTGAATATGTCTATGCTATCTAAATCAATCTATACGTTTAATGCAATCCCTATCAAAATCCCATCCATGTTTTTCAAAGAAATGGAACAAATAATCCTGAAATTTATATGGAACCAGAAAAGACCTCGAATCACCAGAGGAATGTTGAAAAAGAAAGCCAAAGTTGGTGGCATCACAATTCTGGACTTCAAGCTCTATTACAAAGCTGTCATCATCAAGACAGTATGGTACTGGCACAAAAAAGGACACATAGATCAGTGGAACAGAATAGAGAGCCCAGAAATAGACCCTCAACTCTATGGTCAACTAATCTTTGACAAAGTAGAAAAAAATGACCAATGGAAAAAAAGACAGTCTCTTCAACAAGTGGTATTGGGAAGATTGGACAGCCACATGCAGAAAAATGAAACTGGACCATTTCCTTACACCACACACAAAAATAGACTCCAAATGGATGAAAGACCTCAATGTGAGAAAGGAATCCCTCAAAATTAAGGAGAACACAGGCAGCAACCTCTTCAACCTCATCTGCAGCAATTTCTTCCTAGAAATATCGCCAAAGGTAAGGGTAAGCAATGCCAAAAATAAACTATTGGGACTTCATCAAGATCAAAAGCTTTTGCAAAGCAAAGGAAATAGTCAACAAAACCAAAAGACAACTGACAGAATGGGAGAAGATATTTACAAATGACATAGCAGATAAAGAGTTAGTTATCAAAATCTGTAAAGAACTTATCAAACTCAACACCCAAAGAACAAATAATCCAATCAAGAAATGGCCAGAGAACATGAACAGACATTCTGCAAAGACGACATCCAGATGGCCAATAGACACATGAAAAAGTGCTCCATATCACTAGGCATCAGTGAAATACAAATCAAAAGCACAATGAGATACCACCTCACACCAGTAAGAATGGCTAAAATTAACAAGTCAGGAAATGACATCTGTTGGTGAGGATGTGGAGAAAGGGGAACCCTCCTCCATTGTTGATGGGAATGCAAACTGGTGCAACCACTCTGGAAAACAGCATGGAGTTTCCTCAAAAAGTTGAAAATAGAGTTACCCTACAACCCAGCAATCTCACTACTGGGTATTTACCCTAAAGATACGGATGTAGTGATCCAAAGGGGCATGTACACCTGAATGTTTATAGGAGCAATTTCCACAATAGCCAAACTATGGAAAGAACCTAGATGTGCATCAACAGATGAATGGATAAAGAATAAGTGGTATATATATACAATGGAATACTATGAAGCCATCAAAAGAAATGAAATCTTGCCATTTGCGATGATGTGGATGGAACTAGAAGGTCTTATGCTGAGAGAAATAAGCCAATCAGAGAAAGATAATTATCATACGATCTCCCTGATATGAGGAAGTTGAGAGGCAAAGTGGGGGCTTTGGGGGATAGGGAAGGAAAAAATGAAACAAAACGGGATTGGGAGGGAGACAAACCATAAGAGACTCTTAATCTCACAAAACAAACTGAGGGTTGACAGGGGGTGGGGGGGTAGGGAGAGTGTGGTTGAGTTATGGACATTGGAGAAGGTATGTGCTATGTTGAGTGCTGTGAAGTCTGTAAAACTGGCAATTCACAGACCTGTACCCCTGGAGCTAATAATACATTATATGTTAATAAAAAATAAAAAACTAAAAAAAAAAAAAAGAAAGAAAGAAAAGAAAAGTAGAGGTCAAGTCATGGCGTGGAGGAAACCAAAACAGTGAGCATAAATGGCATAAACCTAAGGAAAATGAACAAAGAGGGAAATAAAGATCTATTATATCAACAAAAATACCTTATTTGCCTTACATACTAAATGGCATATCTTTTAGTTTAGGGATTACAGCTCTTCAAATTCTGACCCGATGCCTAATTTCTGGCAATGGAGGAGAGTGTCCTACAGCCACTGGGTCAGAGGCGGTGTTATCTTTTTTGCCCTGTAGTCATTTTATTTGGGGGTAAGATGCCTGCTTTCCCTGCATGTGTCACATATATGGTCTCCTCTTACCTTGCACTCTAAGCATATGATCTGAAGTAGTTTGTAATTGCTCCATACAATTCTATCACTTTAAGAAACAACACTAGGACCTCCGGACTTAGTTTACACACAGATAAGATCTGCTATAATTCAAAGCACGAGATACTCAAATTGAGGTTGAAGTTTGAGTCAGTTTTGTGATAGAAAACTTGGAAATCTTTTGAAATATTTCTTAAACTTACTCTCAAGAGATTAATCTTATTTCATATTTTTCACTGAGCCACATAAATTTCCTCTGTACATGACAAGACCTTTCCCAGAAGCATTGGTACCTGCGGCTCACTTTTTCCCCTTGGCCATGTGTTTTCTTATCTTGTAGGTTGTTAGCTGTATGCAGTGAATCAGGGAGAGAGAACACAGAGGTGCATTCAATTAATTTCTTAGCTCAAAGGCATCAATCTGCAGCTTCTTACATCCATTATCTATGTTGGCAATGCTTTTTATGAGGACTGACTGCTATTTCTGAGATAGCACAAATTTTTTTTTTTTAAAGATTTTATTTATTTATTTGACAGAGAGAAAGATCACAAGTAGGCAGAGAGGCAGGCAGAGAGAGGAAGGGAAGCAGGCTCCCCGCTGAGCAGATAGCCCGATGTGGGGCTCCATCCCAGGACTCCGGGACCATGACCCGAGCTGAAGGCAGAGGCTTTAACCCACTGAGCCACCCAGGCGCCCTGAGATAGCACAAATTTAACCTGAGTGCTTGGACAGGTTTTCTTGATGACATGGTTGATTTCCAAGAGGATTTTATTTCAAACAAGGACATGATTTAGAGGAATGGTAAAAGAGGTATTGTGGGGCAGATTTACTTTACAAAGTCTTCTAAAATCCATTTTTATTAAAGTCTGAGTTTCAAAGCAAGTGTCACTTAAGTTTACAAGGTAGCAGAACTTTTCCAGTATGGTGAAAAGCTTTGTGATTAATTTTTTAATAGACTTTAGTTTTTAGAGCAGTTTTAGGTTCAAAGCAAAATTGGGCAGAATGTACAAAGATTTTTCCATGTGCCCTCTGTCTCCATCCATGCAGAGCCTTTCCCTTTACCAACATCACTCACCAGAGAAGTACGCTGGTTATAACTGATGAATCTACACTGACACATTAATATCATGTAACACCCAGAGTTTATATCAAGTTTCACTCTAGGTGTTATTTACCTATGGGTTTGGGGAAATTTATAATGATATGTATTTTTAAAAATTATAATTCACTCAACATACATTTTATTTACATACTATATGCCACATACTATACTAGATCTTGAAGTTTCAAAAGAAAAGATGTCCTTTGCTTCAGTGTGGAGGACAGTGTAGCAAGGAGACTAATGTGCAACCAATCTAACAAAAAAGGTGTATGTGTCTGTGTTGCAATGAGAATGCATACAAAAAGCAATGAAAAAAGAGCTAATGCAGATATCCTAAATGCTCTCTATTTTTGTTGTTGTTGTTGTTTGTTTTGGAAGAATGTAAAAAAACTATGGCTAGGATCCGTGAGAAGACAGAAAACAACCGTGAAGTGTGACAAGTGTCACAGTTCTACTGGAAGTTGAATGATATTTAGTATCAGCTCAGAAAATGACTTTAACCTCAGTACTATTTATCTTTAAATAAATAAAAACTTTAAACTCAGTACATATTATCTACTTTAATCCAAACACAGGTCACTTATATATGGGAAAGGAAAAAGGACTCAAGCAAAATGAAACTCACCTATTACTTTGCTGTTTTCTATATAAACTGTTTTAATTTTTTTGATAGTTGATACATATGTTTTCTTCAAATATAATATTTTGATTCATGAAAAAGAGGGTTTTTTTCTCTTTTTCCCATAGAAAGTAAAACTGTATATATTGTATGGTGATGAACATAGCACAATAAAATTAAAAAAAAAAAGAAAAAAAAAAGAAAGTAAAACTGTGCCTAAATTTGGAAATAAGGAGACTGACTACCATCAATGCTAGCCCACAAATAGGGCTGAATAGTCTTATTGCCAGCAGTGTGACAGAAAGGGAATTAAAATTGAGGGGATAATCTAAAATTATTAGGATCCTGTGAGAAAAGAGTTAACATGTTAGGGCCTGTTGCTCAGTCCTTGCATGTCTCCTAGGAAACCTAGGACCATGACTAACCCTTAGCCAGTCACTTGGAATGTGACTATATGTAGATTCTTTATGTTAATGATTGATGTTTTGCTATGTACACAGGGAGAAATGGTGTACATACCAGTCTGTCTAGGTTGCTTTGCAAAAACATCAAGATTGGTGATACACACCTGATTTCATTGTTGGGGTCTTGAGTTTCAGTTGTCATGGCTGGTTACATAGCAGAATGTGTCTATGTGACCAATTCTTCATTGAAGTCTTAGACATGACATTCAAAGATAGCCTTCTTGAATGGAGACACTCCATACACATCTCTATGGTTTGATGCTAAAAAGAAAGTGCATCTGGTATAGCTCTAAGTGGGGAAGAACTTGAAAGCCTGTGTCTGACGTCTCTGGACTATGCTCAATATGTATCTTTCCCTGCTGCTTTGACTCTATATCCTTTGCTGTATTAAACCTTAGCCCTGAGTATAAACTGCTCTGGAGTCCTGTGAGTCTTTCTGGCAAATCACTTATCTTGAAGGTAGTCATGTGATCCCCCAAACAGATCCGTCATAAAAATGTGTAGCTCTTGGGGCACAACTGCAAATACTATAGCTGTGCACGTTCTTGTATGTGATATTTGATAAAAATTTCTGTTGCGTATATACAAAGAAGTAGAATTGCTGAGTGGTAAGGATTATAAATGTTAAGCTCTACAAGATACTGACAAGCACTTTTCTCCAGTGATTTTACCAGTTTACGCTCTCACTAACAGAAGGAGAGTACTAATTAAATCCCGATGACACTTGGTATTGTCTGTTTATTTTTTCATCTTTTTAGTCACTGTAGTAGCTGTAGTTACTGTAGATGATTATTTCACAATGTATACATATATGAAACAGCAAGTCATACACCTCAAATATATACAACTTTGTCAGTTAAACCTCAGAAAAGATGGAAAAATGAAAAGGTAACTGTAGTGTGTATAATTTTACCAGTCAAAAATTATATTGGTGCTGAAATGTAGCTTTCCTTATCTTTTTGGCAGATTTCTTCTTCCAAGCTCTATTTCTGCCAAGCGTAGAGAAAGAGCTTAAACCTGCTTATTCAAACTAATTGAGACTCTATCATTTTAAATGTTTCTTTTCAGGTGCATGCAAAGCTCTTTCAGGAATTTCTGACCTTTCAAAAGTCTTCCCTCCCCATGATGGTGTCTCAAAGACTGATATCAGCAGGATATCATCAAGTCTCTCTTCCTTTCCTTGCTTCCTGGCTGGCCAGTGCTCGCTCTTGTTCTCCAGTTGAGGTGCAGTTCATCTCTTGATAATGATAGTGGGTAATAACAATCACTACTTCCACTGATTTCACTTTCTTATCACTTATTCCAATTCTATGCCGGAAGTTGAACATGTTTGGCCTTTGAAACAAATCCAGGCAGGAGATAGATTTCATTTGGCATCCATAAATGTTTTTAAAAATAATCAAATTATTTGCTAGCATTTTTTTTTCTTTTAAAGATTATTTGTCTATCCACCTGACAGATCACAAGTAGGCAGAGAGGCAGGCAGAGAGAGAGAGGGGAAGCAGGCTCCCCACTGAGCAGAGAGCCCAATGTGGGGCTTGATCCCAGGACCCCAGGATCACAACCAGAGCCGAAGGCAGAGGCCCTAATCCACTGAGCCACCCAGGTGCCCCTATTTGCTAGCATTTAAAATAGGGAGATTCCACTTCTGATTCTAAATTTTTGGTTTCTCTTGAACAATCAGAAGATTTGAAAAGCCTGGGCCAACAGTTGGCCAAAGCTAATTAGCGTCAGAGACCTCTGTAAATGGAACTCACTCTAGTTATCATTCCTGGTCTCACTCTACAGTCCTCAGTGGGCTTGACTTACTCATTGATGTCACCTGCCCCAGACAAAAAATATTTGTTGCAGCCATTCCCTTAGTTGCAGTTTTTTTTTTTTTTTAAGGCTGTGCTTTTACGTGAACATCCTTTCAAAAAGCTTCTGTGAAAAATCACTTCAAAATGGCATGTGCAATTTTACAAATAAAGTTAAATGATCATGTAGAGACTTTTTTTTTTTAAAGATTTTATTTGTTTATTTGTCATAGAGAGAGAAATGAGAGCAAGCACAGGCAGACAGAGTGGCAGGCAGAGGCAGAGGGAGAAGCAGGCTCCCTGCCAAGCAAGGAGCCCGATGCGGGACTTGATCCCAGGACGCTGGGATCATGACCTGAGCCGAAGGCAGCCACCCAACCAACTGAGCCACCCAGGTGTCCCATCATGTAGAGACTTTTATCGTTCATTAGAAGTTCCTGGTCAAAAGAATATTGAGAAAAGACTACTTTATGAATTATTCTTTGTCCAAAAACTTCTCAACTGAAAGCTAGAAATGCATGCTTTACTGGCAATAATCTGACTTTGAGCTGTCAAAATTCTGGGTTATAGACTGTTAATTTTTTGTTAGTTTTATTTTATCAAAGGTAGGCACAGCCTCTCATGCTGTAACTTAATTTTTCTTTTTTGGAGATCATATGAAGAAGTTGTTGAGAAATTTCTCCTTGACTAGCATTGAGGGAAAGGATTTTAGAAAGGGTATGCACTGGCTTCCAGCTGTCCAACATCTAAAATGCCAAACTCCCCAGACTTTCCAAAAATTTGACTGATTTTAAGCCTCTCTGCCTTTAGCCTTTTTAGAAGTCATTTGGCTACAGGGGCACAAGAGCAAGGCTGCTCAACTTCTTGATCCCTATGAATTCAGTCTAATTAAGTGTAACTTTGATGTTGTAAGGAGCCTAGGTATCTTTGCTAAAATGTAAAATCTAAATTATGTAAATTGTTTTATTTATGATGCTTGCATAAGGTGAGCAATATGATAGCGTGACTGACTGAATGACTAATTAGGCTTTTGATTTTTCAATAAATGACATTAAAAAAAGAAAGAGTGCCTGGCTGCCTGAACCTAAGATAATAAGAACACCTGCGCAAATCTGGAAGCCAGCGCTGTACCTGAGCGTGAAGCTTTATTTTAGGCACACTTAGACCAATTACACTTCCAGGTTTTCTTGAGATGATAGACTTCCCTGTAGTAGTCAGATAAGAGTCTTTTGTAATACTGCGCTTTCTGTTTTATACACATCAATTGACTAGGAGATGGATGTGAATTTTAACACATGTAGGAAATAGCAAATGAACTATAATTTCTCTTAGGTTTTATTAACGCTTTAGGTCTAAAAATGACAACGAATTCATTCATCTACCACCATGATACAGTTACATGAAGGTAAAAAATCACAACTAAAGTGGCTTCCCATTATAACTGAGTATTTTGGTTTGAATTAGAGTCTGTTACTTTGAATAAAGAACAAAGGAAATGGCCAGCTCTCTCATTCAATTATTAAGGTGTTTCCTAATGTTAAAGAAAATGGGAGGAAAAGTATAATAAAAATAAGTGTTCCTTGTGAAAATAATTTTCTAACTAATATATGTGATTCTGATACTGTTTCCCCCAAACTTGAAGCTGTTTCTCTTGTATGCAAAATCTCTCTTACTAACAATGAAAATATAATTTGTATACTCTGTTTAAAGATTTCTGTATATGTACATATGAATTTTACCTTAACAGATTGCAAATCACTTAGTGACCAATTTAAAAGGTGATGGGTATTAAGGAGGGCACAGATTGCATGGAGCACTGGGTGTTATATGCAACAATGAATCATGGAGCACTACAAAAACTAATGATGTACTGCACGGTGACTAACATAACACAATAAAAAATAAAAATAAAATAAATAAAAGTATTTGTGATTAGAGGAGTTTTTTAAAGGCATGGGGTCAAAATGAAATGGCAGCTCTAGGTAAGCCATCTTAAGGTTTTTACAAATGCAGTCACTATGACAAGAAGGAATTCAAGGGTTCATCTACACCAGTGGTCCCCAAAGCAGGGTAACTGAGTTTATCTGTTAGGATTTGCTAATAATTAACTTAAAGGCTGACCCTTGCACACTCAGCAAGCATATGTTCCATAAGCCACCCACCTGAGTGACCCCGAAGGAAGGGTAGGTGTCCTAAAACAAAGGCATTGACACAAGATCTTTGTGCATTCATTTGATTTCAGCCAATTGTGATTATTGCAACTTATCTGTGCTTGATTAGTTGGATTTGCAGGTTATGTTAATTAGCTTTAATGAAAGGAAAACTCTCGAATCAAACAAATGGTTTAAAAAAGATTCCTGCAAAGAAATCATAGCTTGAACATATTACTAATAACACAAGTGCAAATAAACAATAAGAAAATAGCAGAGCTCACACTTCTAAAACGAAAACTGGTTCTTCTTCAGCCACAGTCTGAGCTAAAACCAATAATGGTATTTGAGATGTTGATAAAAAATAATTGAAATTTTCAAGGACATTATTTGAAATTTAATTACATGCACTGCCATTAAGGATGAATCTCATCATTAATGTTTATTTAGATCTTATATATCAGCGAATTGTAGTCTAAAGCCATCGTGAGTAGCAGGATATTGAAAAACCAAGCATTTGGAAGATGATCATTTCTTCACTAATGTTTAGGGTCATATGATAATTTAGTACTTCATAGTATTTAATCAACTATAATAAATGCTTAGATGACAATTTTGAGTTTTCCTAATAGTGAGGGGCAAAATGCCATGTAGGTATTCCTAATTAGGGAAACTTTTTTTTTTCTCTGATTTAAAATTTAGTTGAACTATTGAGGAGAATTCATATGGGGACAAATTAAAACACATTCCTTGTCAGAAAGTTATATTGGAAAATGCCTGGGAAACACTGTTAAAGAAGTTGTTAAAATATGTTTCATGTATTTGGGGAAGTTTGTTATACAGATGGAGAAACCTACAGTTTTTTCTAACATTCTGGCTATGGTACTCGCTGGATTATATTTCTTTTTGTGAATGATCAAAGGAAGATGCCTGCTAACAGATATAATCTCAATATAAATAACTTGATTAAAAGAACTAACTACAAGTATTTTGTTTTATGGACAAAATATATACATACAACCACTGGCAAAACCGCTGATTTATTAGGAACTGTAATTAAGGTTCCTGGTTATGAATAGAGATATCCTTATAAGTGAAGTTCGTTCATTCTGTTACTTGAACAGAAGCCTTTGAAAGTGAAATTGTGCCATTTTCAGTTTATAAATGTAGTTAGTTTTATAAAAATAAGATTTTTAAATAGCTGGACAATTTTTTTATTTTCTAATACAATAGGAGCGACTATGAAAGTCTTTTTTAACCACAAGTTTTTAGTTGTCTCAAGCCAAGTACTTAAAGGAATTCACCTATCTTGTACTCGTATCATTTGTTTTATATACCTTATTTCCCCAGCATCCAAAAATATGGAATCTATTTTCTGTTCAAGATTTATCTTCACTTACTCCTTTTTCACACCCTTTGAAAATACGTCCTCCATTGTTTATATGGTAAGATGTTCTCTTCTCTTAAAAGTCACTAGTGCCTAATTGATAAATGTCAGCTTTCTTAATCAAATTCTCTGTAGCCTGTCTGCAGCATTTCACACCATTGACTGAAATCTTTCTCACTGCCTTTTTCCCTCAGTTCCACAACATTATAACATCCTCCTTCCCTACAATTCCTTGGCATTCTTTGTCCATATCCCCAAGGTTCCAAGTGTCAATATTCAGCCCTATATAGTCCTTGGCTTTCTGGATCAAAGAGGGATCTTTTCTTTACAGAGACACTTCTTAAACATTTCCCCTGAAGAATTCATCTCATCATTTGATTCAGTCATGAACCTATCAGGAAACTAAATTTACTACCAGATTACCATATGAAGAGGCTTAACGGAGAGATGTGGGTGGTGTTAAAGACTCAAAAAAGGGATGGCATGGTACCCAGACAGTAATGGTTTTAGGAAATTACCTCCACCCCAAGGCCTGAAGGAAAAGGGAGACACCAACTTCCAAGAATGCAGGGAGGCCTAAAACCCAGCCAGAGGTAACTACTACAGAAAAACCCTACTTGTGGGGGAGGACACAGCTACTGTCAGAAATCACGCTTCGAAGCATGAAGGAGGGGAGGAAGAAATAGCCCAACCACTCTCTGCTCCCACCACCCCTGTAATTTCCTGTCTCTGCTCTCTAAGTGCCATACCCAATTTGAAGCTGGTTGGCAAGCGAGGTGGGATAAATAGTGTAAAGAGGTGCCCGGGGCCTGATAAGAGCAGAGGCTTACTGATCTGGGGAGAGAACGATGACAACCAGCACATCAGCTCTATGCCAGTGACTATAAATCCGTATTTTTTTCAGGTAGAGCTCTCGTCTAAACCTAATTTCCAGGTCAACAATCTCTTAGCTATCTCTACATGATTTCCCTGCTAGCCCTTCAAACACAGTGTGTCTAAAAACAAATGCCATCTTCTTTTTCCAAACCTGTCCCTGAAATGCTCTACGTTTCAAGCAATACCATGCTTGCTTTGTAATTTTCTCTGACTTGGATCCTAGTGCCACAATGCTAATTCCAGGACCATATTCCACTTCTACCTTAATCCTGAGACTCGCTGTTACTTTAAATTATACTTCTGGAAATTTGTTTCCTTATTTTATTTCCAATGCCCATTTCATCTTGCTTTTCCTATTAACCATATCCCTGGGGACTGAAGTTCTGTCCTAGTGGCTGGATTGTGATGACATGTGATAGTATTCTGAGCAGCTGTTGTCTATCTAGCCTGCTGGGTCTCTAAAGCTTGGAGCCCCAGCTGTCCTTCCTTCTAAATTCATCTTTTAGGACCTTTTCTGAGTGCAACTTTCATAATGCTGACTAGGGCCTGTCTGGGTACTCCCTTGTAGCTACTGTTAGTCTCCAGATACAGTGTTCCATTTATTAGACTAGATTTTTTTTCTCCATTGGGCACATCTGTACTCCCTAGTGTCTGCCAGTTTCTACAAGCTAATATAATACTGGGTGTTCATCCTTTTCAATTGGAAGAGTTAACTGGGTTATTCAAAGTTATGTAGTTACTTTCATCCGTCCTAGGAGAGATGGTGAAACCCTAGTTTACTAAACCAGAAAGCTTTAACATTTAATGTTCTAACTTAAAAAAATGTGCCTTAATTATAAAAATTTGGATGATACAAAAAAAAGACTAAAAAAGAGATAAAGTCCACTTTTATGTATAATGTTAATACCTCAAAACAGAAATTAATACTATTTGGGGTATTTGTAAATACCTCAAATATATGTAGACCTACATAATATATAGTAATATAAATATCATTTAATATACATATGTAGACAAAGGTTTATATAATGTTTCATATATCTTTAAAAAAATATGCAATGGCCACAATCGCTGAACTATGGAAAGCCAAAATGCCCTTCAACAGATGAATGGATAAAGAAGATATGGTCCATATATACAATGGAATATTATGCCTCCATCAGAAAGGATGAATACCCAACTTTTGTATCAACATGGACAGGACTGGAGGAGATTATGCTGAATGAAATAAGTCAACAGAAAGAGTCAATTATCATATAGTTTCACTTACTTGTGGAGAATAAGGAATAACACGGAGGACATTGGGAGATGGAGAGGAGAAGTGAGATGGGGGAAATCGGAGTGGGAGATGAACCATGAGAGACTGTGGACTCTGAGAAACTAACTGAGGGTTTTGGAAGAGATGGAGGTGGGGGGTTGGGTGAGTCTGGTGGTGGGTATTAAGGAAGACACATATTGCATGGAGCACTGGGTGTTTATGCACTGGGTGCATAAACAATGAATCTTGGAACACTAAAAAAATAAAATTAAATTAAAAAAACAAAACATTATACGCATATACAAAAACACAATATATTCATATATTCATAAATTTATATAGATAATTCATATATATATAACACAACACATTCATAAATGTGTAGATAAAATATGTATAGATATGTATATGTATAAGTGTAACTATATGTATAGATACGTGGTACAAAGTTTTGTATCCCATCTTTTTAACTTAACATTTTTATGAGTATATAACTAAGCCTTTAATACTTCAGGGAAATATGACTTTACTGGTTACACAACACTGCAGGCAGGAGTTGCTCCATAATGCATTTTGTCCCTCACATTTTGAGTGCTTATATTGTTTCCAGCTTTTCCTTTAACATATATGTTTGTTACATATCAGATTTTTTTTCCCCTTTAGGACAGAATCTTCAAAGTGGAATTACTGATTCAAAGGTAATTAGATTTATTAAAAGACTCTTGATACATATGGCCAAGTTGCTGTCTTGACAAAATGAACCAATATGCGTCTCTTCTAGTAACGTCTGTGTGCACGTGTTCCGATGCCCCTCTCTTGCCACACCGTTTTTATGATGAATATTTTTATATTTAAAATATTCCTCACTGTGATGAGCACTGGGTATTATATATAAGTGGTGAATCACTAAATTCTGCTTCCAGAACTAATAGTGCACTATTTGTTAACTAACTGGAATTTAAATAAAAACTTAAACAACAAAAAAAACAAAAATTCCTCTATGTGTGAAGCCCAAATTTTATTATCATTTTAATGATGCTTTTCTTTGATTCATGATGAAGAACAGGAAAGATTTTGAAGAAACTACAATCATTATTCTGTCTCCCAGATGGAACATAACAGAGATCATCTTACCTTTCCTTGTTGCCTCTCAAACTTATATTCTGTGAAATTGTTTTATCTGTTTATTTCACTAACTGGAAGTCAGGAGGTTTGTACTTACCTCTGAGAGAGTGAGTGTCTCAGAGAAGAACCAAACACCAGAGCTGTATAGTAGCCAGGAATCTTCCTGAACACAGGTACGGCAGCACTCAGGAAGCTAATGGCGAGCTATAGGTTAGAAGGTGCACTTGGAGGCCACATCTGATAAAGAAGGAATTTGGTACACAGTGTGGGATGTTAGCAAAAATCCCCTACTGACCTTCTTTTATTCAGTGATAAAACATGCAGACGAACAGAAAAGTTTTAATTTCTTAGTGTAGTTTTTTAAAAAGCAATGTTGAGCTTCCTCACCCCCCCCCATTTGATGACTGTGATCCTGGTGGATTGAAATGTAAGAAAATACAGCACTATAATGTTCTGTGGTACTTTTCTTAATTTTGAAAACAGAAGTGTGAAATTCTTCAAAGAGTGACAGTAAAGGTATATAATTCTGTCCTGTTTGGGGAATTAGCTCAGTAAACCTATTACTAATGTTGCCCATAAAAAAGTAAGGCCATTCTCTTTAGTTTGTTCCATGAAGCTTTACTGCCATTTATCAGCCATTCCCTGTATAAGCAGAAGAGGATCTTGAAGATATATATGTATGAATTGCTATCTCACTGTATTAAAGACAATGAATCCTTCATGTGAGAGTTTATAGTATGAGCTGTATTGTCTCTGTGACAAATGAAAGGTAGGACAATAGCAGTAAATATTTATCTTAGTCGAAATAAAAGCTCAGAAATACCCTTTTTGTGTTGTTAATTTCCATCTTTCCTGGTCATTAGCTTTGTACTACTTCTTGTCAATTTCACACTAGGGAAACAGTGCGAAACAAATGGAGAAGAGTTCTTGGCATCCTTTCTCCCTTAAAAAAAGAAAAAAAAGAAAAAAAAAAAAAGGAATCCCAACTGAAAATAACACTTAAATCAAGATTATAGTTGCAACTTTTGATACCAAAAAAGTTTTCTGAGTTGGAGACTGAAAACATGGATTTAATCAAAATCTTCTTCTCTTATCAATTTCTGTTTTCTTTTATGGGCATTTGCTATTTTTTAAAGGTAAGTTACTAATTCCCCTGATTTCTGTTTTAAGTCTGAAAACCATTATCTTGAAAAAGAACATTTTAGAAAAAATCTATGCATAATACTTAAATCCTTCCCATCAGCCTTCTGTACCATGTGCAGTGAATTATGTCTTTCTTGAATTCATAATTAGAGGAGAAAGCAGATGGCTGAGACTTACTGTAAAATTATGTACCCATTAAATGGTAACTTATGTATTCCCAGTGACTATTTTTTATAGTGGGGTAAACCAAACATTTAAGAGATGATTTTTTTTAAAACATGAAACAAAATACGTTTTCTCTTCTAGGCAAACTTGCTACATACAATCAGAATCACTTCGCAGGTTAAGTTTCAAATTACTATAGGTTAACTATGTGGAATTTTTGTTCCAGATCCTTTTCATAGATATTGTGATATAGACAATTTTGGAACAAGAGTTCTAATACTGTCAGCAATTTTATCCTTTCCACTTTACTTTCAAACTATTCCTCTATGAAAATTATTTTCAAAGGCATTTGACCTACTTCACAGCTGTTTTACTGTTACTTCTAAAAAAGACACATTTGGGCATGTGCCTTTTCGGTTGTGGATAGAGGCAGGTGAGCCAGCTTATCATTTTCTGATTCTGTTTTAATTTCACCCAGAGGAGGCCATGAGAGTAACCAAGCGTCAGAGGTGTGCCTCTGCCTTCTAGTGTTATCCACGCATTCCCAGCCACTCCATTAGATGCAGGTCAGTGAGGCCTTCCTTCTCATACACTCATTGAACACCTGTGCTTATCAAGCACTTTCACTTTCTCTCAATGTGTATTTGGGGATCCTGCTAGCTGTGGGTGGAAAAAGGATTCTAATTTTATGGGGCATGAGGTCTGAGGATAGTCAAGTACAATGCTTTAAAGACAACATTATTATACCTTTAACATTCCGCTTGCAGGTGGTAGAACCTTTAGACCAAATGTATGGCTGTGGCATTACAGAGGTTATGTCCCTGGGAGGAAGGTTGTGGAGTGAGTCCTACCCTTTCCAAACCAAGACAGATTTTTGTTAGTATGTACTTCTACTTTTTCTCTGCCTAAAATGTTCTTTTAGAGAAACTGGGGGGCCTCACATGGTGACTAATGTTGAAATTAAAGTCATGAATTCCATTTTATCCCTGATTTGTGTTTTCATGTTAGTCAATGTTAAAGAGTCTTTGGCTAAAAGGAAGGGGTATTTGTATGTTACAATAATTCCTTGGAAATTCTGGAAATATCTGCTTTCGTATTGCATGAAATAAATATATGGATGCATAAACCTATAGTCAGATATTATGTTAACAAAAAGAAGTTGCTCAAAATGCTGATGGGCATAATTAATGTTTTATTAACTGGGAAATCAGGCATTCTTTGCAATGGTTTTTAAAAAAATATTACATGTCTTTTGTTGAGAGAAAAATATTTCTGGATTACTTTCATGCAAACAAGGAAAGCAATACAAAGAAGAGAGTGATGTTGTGTTTACAATAAAGCCTTGCTAGGCCTCATTGGTATTCTTAGTTGTAACAATCCTTACCTTTTTTAGGATGAACTACTTAATGAACCAGCTCTGAAAGCAGCAAGCGGATATGCCTGGAGGGCTTCGAAACTGGCCTCAGTCCAGACCTCATTATCGCTAAGGATTTCAGTGTTTAAAGAACAACCAGAAGTTTAGGAGGTATGAATGCTAGCAGGATTAAGATCCCATTCTCTATTCTTTTAGGTTCAGAATCTTAATTTTGTCCTAGGCCTTTTCTTATAGAGTCCCAGACATCGGGGTTGACCATACCATTCACCCAAGACTTGGATTGATCCTAGGAAGCATGTTAAGATTTTAGGTCAGGATTCTCTCCCTGCAGACTTTTGGGGGTACCCTTCTTAACAAAGCATGTAAATAGGCGATGTTAGTGAAAATAATGCATCCATTTGTTCCTTCTCCCAACTCGTCCCTGTTCTCATATAAAAATTACCCCTCTGAATGATACTGCTTTTGTGTTTGATACACAGGAGCCGGCCCATGAGTTTAAAAGACACTTAGAAGGCACTCGGGTATGAAGAATGGAGTGGCACCCTACACACCAGCAATAATAACTGGTTTCCAGGTGGACATGTGAATCATCAAAAAAAATCAGCAGTGATTGATATTAATTATTCTGATTCTGTAACTGTTGCAGTAGGTAACTGTTAACTGTTGCAGTAGGTAAGACTCATGCATGTATGTATATATTACTTATATATGAGTGTGTATATGTGTGTGTATATATCTATATAGCAGGGACACTTCCACTCATTCAGTATAAATAGAATATAGTGATAATATTTTGGACGTTTTTCTAAAAGATTTTATTTATTTATTTGAGAGAGAGAGAATGAGAGAGAGAGCATGAGAAGAGAGAGGTCAATGGGAGAAGCAGACTCCCTGCCGAGCAGGGAGCCTGATATGGGACTCGGTCCTGGGGCAGTTGCTTAACCAACTGAGCCACCCAGGTGCCCTGTTTTGGAGATTTTTAATTTAGCTTATTAGATTAAGATTCTGTGATTTTTTTCTTTGGTCTTCCACCTTTATTGCTTATATACATGTAAAAATTGTGCATCTATATATAATCTATAGGTACATTTGAATGCATATTGAACATATATTAAATATATATATACATATTATTTATATTTATCTCCAGAAATTTCTCTTTAATCACTTGGGTATTGATAGAATCTTTTTCTCATGTTCGTTGTTCCTGATCAACTACAACTACATACACTATATTGACGAACATAAAATTGGATTTTTTCTTCCTTTTTAATGTTTAAAAATTTGCTCTGGGAATTCATGAAGATTCTAAACAAGGACAGACATTACATGATAAGAAATTATGTGTTAACTATGTTATTGATACGTTTTTCTCTCCCAGTATCCAAAAGGTTAAATTCTTCTGGAATATTGTTGAATACTGAAGGGAAATTTGACAGCGTCTCAGAAGTAACCTGAAACTTCAGACATAAATTTAAATCATCTTCCATTGAAACAACTCAGACTGTGCGGCTAAAACAAAAAAAGAACTTTATCTACAGATTGATTTCCAGAAGGAAACATGTGCATTATCACCTGTCACTTGTATGTTCTCTGTTTGAGAATAAATTATACAACAGTTATTTCTCATAAATCTGTGATC
This sequence comes from Enhydra lutris kenyoni, assembly GCF_002288905.1. Taxonomy (NCBI): domain Eukaryota; kingdom Metazoa; phylum Chordata; class Mammalia; order Carnivora; family Mustelidae; genus Enhydra; species Enhydra lutris. The sequence continues at coordinate 18,353,623 of NW_019154142.1, forward strand.
AGTGCATGGGGCTAGAGATTTTCTGATTCACTCCTGATTTTACATAGGTTAAGATAAGGAGCTACTTATTTATATGGTGCTAGAAAATATGGATTTATAGAATACATTCATTTAAAGAAGCCAGTAGGAGTTTCTAGTAGAAACAGAATACTAAAAAAAACTGTGTAACCTGAGGACTTGACTCTCTCCTGGCAATTCTGCACCTACTGGCTTTCCCAAAATTTAGTAATTCCCATTTCCCACTTTCCTCCTTGTACTGGGCACCACTTCAGTAACCTTCAGAAGCATATTCTTAGACATCCTCCCTCAACATCCAGATCCAAAAACAAAAGGCCCCAAACCCTGTCTTCTCAGTTTGAGTTTTAGTTTCAAGACTTATTTCTTCTCTAGAAGATCAGGGTTTGTTCAAGTGCTAATCACTATTAAGGTTCATGACACTGGTTAAAGTTGTTTTGTAAAAATTAAATATAAATGAAAGCCAAAGGAAAATTTTAAAACACGCAAATATTTTATTTCTTTATTTTAGTTTTTTAAAGATTTTATTTGTTTATTTGACACAGAGAGAGAGCACAAGCAGTGGGAACTGTAGAGGCAGATCCTGGAACCTGGGACCATGACCTGAGCCAAAGGCAGATGCTTAGCTTAACCGACTGAGCCACCCAGGTGCCCCCGAAAACATGCAAAGATTTTAAAAAGTAATGTACAATGAACAGTTGTGTATCTACCACCCAATTTACAAAAAAAAACCCCACAAAAATCCAACCCATTCCCTTGAGGTCACAGGTACTCCTCTTATCCCTCTTCCTTCACCCCTCAGATGTAATGGCCATCTTGAATTTGAGATTTATTATTCCCTTGTTTTTCTGTATTAGCTTAATTTTATGTATGTATCTCAATCAATACATTGTTTAGACTAATAAGTTTTTGAAGTTTATGTGATTCAGTTGCATCATTCTGTGTGCATTATTCTACGATTGCTTTTGCCATTCAAAATTATTTTCCTAAGATTTATTCATGTGATTGTATTTAGCTGCAATTCGTTCATTTTCTCTGCTGTATCAGATTCCATTTGCAACCATTTATTTGCAGATTCTACTGTCGATGGATTCATGGCATTTTGACAAATTAATTTCTTTTGTGTCCACTTTCATAATCAGGATTTTTTTAAATTTTTGTTTATTTCATATCCACAGATACTAAGTCACTGAGTTTTGAGCATTTTAAGATTGTCATTTAATTTCCCTCTCTAACAGAACACCCTCCTCACCACCCTTCTGTGCTGAGCGTCCTTCCGTTCCGGGCATATGCTCCACTCAGCTCACTGTGTACTGCTGTGAGCAATGATGTATAAGAAGATTGAGGCTAAAGGAAAGAATGTTGGTCAGGAATGAGTTTGGGCAATCTGCTGATAATAATAACTTTTAAAAGACTGAAATTTCATCTTTATCAAAATGTTCTGCTTTTCCGGGTTCACCACACAGTATTTTTAAATAAATGAAATGCCTCGGTGATAAGCCAGCCATTTCAATTCGCTTAGTCTGACGCCCTTTCTGTAGATAAACACACAAAACTTGGATGTTACCATATAATTTCCTATATTGATGTGCCTGGCTGGGAGTACCTGAGTTTTGTTCTTTGTTTCACTTCTATACAATAGGGAAAAATTGATGTTGCCACCAAAAGAGAAAGACAATTGGCAGAGCTTTTCTTTCTGTATTTTCAGTGATTTTGTAAGAAGGGAGTTAATTCCCCTGGGATGATAATACTTTATAAAATGTGAATCAAGGAGATGCAGTGCTGTCTTGGGAGGAAACTGAAGGAAATTTATATGGGAGATTAGAAAAGGGAGTGAGATTTTAGCCAAAAGAACTGGGGAAGTAATTAACCTCACAGGAGAGAGAGCATGGCTTATATCTGAAGGCCTTATTGGAATGTGTATTTTTTCCTTATTGGTTGATTTACTGCATTACATATGTCAGAAAAAAAATGCAATGAAACTTAAATGAAAACGTCTTGCATTGCACATGGAGTAATTTTAATTAACACTTGTATCCTGCTTGTATTTAATAAACACAAGCCAAAGCTTGTGTAAGGGAGTGAAAGGCTGTCACACTCTATTCTATGAGTCTGCACCACTGTCCTCCTATAACGTACAGGCTTTGCTTCTGCGGATATTCCCAACTCATTCTAAGGAAATGAATAAGAAAACACTGATGATTCTCAGGAGAAACACCAGCCTTCCTTCTCCACCCACTTGGTGGTATCTTCTTAACACAGCATTCCTTCTGCTCAATTCTAGCACCTTGTAACAAAAAGCAAGAAGAAAGTTTTTCCTGTCCTTGTTTCTGGGACATCCTGGCAAGTTTCTCTTTCTTTGTTTTGTATATAAACTTGGAATGTGGTATTGGGAAAGTGTACACTTGAAAATACAGCTAATGGATCAACTTCTTATAAATGAAGGCCTTAAAATTAATGAAGATCGAGACTGAAGTACAGTCTGTGTTAGTTTGTTAAGCTTGTACAGAAGTAGGCAATGGGGCTTAGTCATATTCTCAGGAGGGAGCTAATGCTGAAGTAGGATGGGAACATTTATTATGGGTGGAATGCTTTGGCTGGACCAGCAGGCCTGAGCAAGAATGCAGAGGGACAATATGGTGCAAACTGGATTGATAGTTATGAGGCTATGCAAATGCCTTGGCTCTATAGCTATGCTGCTCGACTAGCTGGGTTACATTGACCTTGGGTTAATAATAACCTTTTCCTTCCATTTCCTCATCTAAAGAATGCTGAAAGCTATACCTGACCTATCTACTTCACAAGATTATTGTAATCATTGAATAGAGAAATAGATGTGAAAGGTTTGTGAACTGTTAAATGTTCTAGTTCTTTAAAAAAGAATAACAATATTATTCCTGGTCATTCATTTTTCACAGTGGCAGGAAGTAGGGTCCAGATATTTTTCAGATGGATATCAAGCTCAGAAAGTCTAATGACTTGTCAAATGTCGCATATGGTAACCCTACTAATGTACTTGGGGTTTCATTCTAGGCTATTGCTTTTGGCCTCTGTTTTAAAGATGTTTAAAAACAGAGCAGAGTTTGCTTGTTTGTTTTTAAAGATTTATTTTTTTTTAATTTTTAAATTTTTTATTAACATGTAATATATTATTTGTTTCAGGGGTACAGGTCTGTGAATTTTCAGTCTTACACAATTCACAGCACTCACCATAGCACATACCCTCCCCAATGTCCATCAACCAGCCACCTCATCCCTCCTCGCACCCCCCCCCCCCAACAACCCTCAGTTCTTTTCCCGAGATTAAGAGACTCTTATGTTTGTCTCCCTCTCCGGTTTCGTCCCATTTCCTATTTATTTATTTTAGAGAGAGTGAGAGCAGCGGTGAGAGTGGTGGGAGGGGCATAGGGAGAGGGAGAAAGAAACCCCAGCAGACTCCACATTGAGCAGGGAGCTACCTGGGGCTCAACCTGGGGCTTGACTACTAAGACCCACAAGTGCCCCCAGGAGCAGAGTTTCCTGAGGAATGAGATTGGTTGATAATTATATAGCAGGCGGAACTCTATTTTGGCTGCCACTAACAGAAATCCAAAACAAAGTAGTTTAGGATTAAAAATAAAAGGGAGTGCATTTGTTTGTACAATTGATGTTCAGCTTTACAGATGGCCCCAGCAATCCCCTCCTCCTGGCACTTAAGCCATTGTATAGTCCCTTCCCATACTGCTGCGGGCTGGTCTTTGTGACAAATAGGTGGCAGCAGGAGTGAAGTTATATGATTCCTGAAGATAAATCATAAAGATGTTGTAGCTTCTACCTAGTTCTCTCTCTTGGATTTGCTCATGCCAGGGGAACCTGTCATGTCCTAAGGACACACTTGTGGCTCTATGGAGAAATCCCTATGATGAGGAAATGGGGTCTCCTGACAAAAGTTGGTGAGGAACTCTGGCCAACACCATATGACTGACTGAAGACCTTGGAAAGTTCCCTCCCACCCTAGTCACATCATCAGTTGATGTTCTACTCAGCTGACATTGGTCTGGAACATGTGAGAGATCCAAAGTCAGACCACCCATCTAGTCCATTCCTGGATTCCTGACTCTCAGCAATGTGTAACATCATAAATGTCTGTCTGGGGCTAATTTATTATAGAGAAATAGATTCCTAATAAAACAAATTACAAATCCAATGGTGAAACTTGTTGAGACACATATGGATTCATATGTTCAAAGCTGTGATCAGGGCTCTACTTCATTTCATCTCCTGGCTCTGCATTTCTCCACGTTTCTCCTAGTCTCAGCTCTCCCCGATGTGGTAGAAATGATGACCACCAGCTCACATTAAATTTATAGCTTTGAATTTTAGAAGAAAAGTCATAACCTCTCTTTCCTACTCCTTTGGTGAATATTTTATACAGTGAACAGTGTATAAACTGTGAACTATGAATAATCCTATTTGGGACAAAGGCAGAGGGATGGGTGCTTTGATTGTCTGGGTATACGTCCTGGGTCAGATCCAGCACCACTGAGGAAAAGATACCTCTTTTATGGACAGTCCCACTGGAATCATACTAAATACAGATGGGGCTGTTTCCCAAAGAAAGAGGTATTGGATAGTCAAACATCATACATTCATCACAGGATAGGTGTGACTCCACAGGAGAAAAGAAAGTTATTCTGTAGTAATTCTATATGTTGCTCTTTATACTTTTATTAAGATAAGGAAAATATCAGAGGACAGATATTTGTCAGATAGCAGCAACTGAGTATTATTTTCTCTTAAGGATGCCTTAGTCTATACTACTGAAAAGACATCTACAATGCTTCTTTTGTTAAAGTATTAAAAATTAGCTTGCAAACAAAAATTTCACATGTTAGTGGGACATACCCCAGAGCAGAAGTCTGGGAGTCTCTTGTGCTCTGGGTGATAATTTGTGTCCCCATGTCCTGCTCTGTCTTTACTACACATTGTCTGAAATGACTATCACAGAATTGGTTAAGCAAATCCATCCCTCAAAGGAGAGGCTGTAACTAGAAGTGGGTATTCACTCATCTTTAAAAGATCCTCAGACCTGGCATCCCTGTTTTTTTTTTTTTTTTTTTCTTTTGGCATGTTTACTTCAGTCACTACGAGAAATTCAGATCTCTCAGGGGTTTAATACCTCTGTATATAAGGTTTGATACATCCTTCATGTCAGGATGACACATGCATCTATTAACAAGACCTATTGGCTCTATCTTCAAAATATGCTTTTTTTTTTTTTTTAAAGATTTCATGTATTCGTTTGAGAGAGAGAAATACACACAGAGAAAGAATGAGCAAAGGAAAGGGCCGAGGGAGAAGCAGGCTCCCCACTGAGCCAGGACCCCAATGTGGGGCTCAATCCCAGGACCCCAGGATCCTGACCTGAGCTGAAGGCAGATGTTTAACCATCTAAACCACCCAGGTGCCCCTTCAAAATATGCTTTTACTCAACCATTACTCACCACTGCTGCTCAACACTCTAGTCTAAGGCCCAATCACTTCTATCCCGGACCAAGCTGATGGTAACCTCATTGCTTGCATTCTTGCCTCCCTAATGTCAGTTCTCCATATAGAAGCTGGGCTGCGGAGAACCCTTAATCATGTAAATCAAATCATCAAAAACCTCCTTTTGTTTTATGTTTGAAGTCCTCTTCATGGCCTGCAAAGCTCTACATTATCTGTCTCTGTGTATGCCTCTGATGCTACATCTGACCGCTGTTACCTTACTTTGTTCTAGCTACAGTGTCCTGGTATTTATCACTCATCATGCTAAAAATTCTTATCTCAAGTCCTTTGCACTTACTGTTCTCTGTATTTGAAATGCTCTTTTTCCACATTGCACTGTCTCAATACCATACTTTATGCAGGACTCTGCTCAATTATTACCTTGGTTAGAACTTGCTTAGTCACCCGACTGACAAAAGTCCCATATCCATTGTTCTGTTTATTATATAAGATGACTTGGTAGGTGTAGTGAATAAAACAAATTAAAAGATAGTGATTTTATGTGTCAATATATAACATAAACTGGCATGAATGGCAAGCTTGAAAAATCCATATAGCCAATATCCATGTTAAAATACCTTAAAGAAACATCATAGGCTTAAGAAAGACCATAGAGATCATTCTGGCAAGCAGAGAAGGTTAGAGGGTAAATTTGAGGAGGCAGTGAATATCTATAGCATGAAAAATTTTCAGTGTCAAGTCCCAGGGAATTCCATTAGACTTAAGTAACTGTATTGATGTTTTATAAATAGATTAGGAAAATATATATTCAATAGGATGAGTCAGCAAAGTCCCTAATAACATAAACCTTGAGAATTTACACATGTAATTTATTCTTCCTCAGTGCAAATATATAAACCCCTTACAGGGGGAAAAAAAATAAAGAAAAGAAAAAAAGAGAATAATGACTCTGCCAAATTTAGGTAGAACAATGAAGTAAGATAAAATGCTTTTCCCATAAGAAGGAAAATTATATGGTGGTGGGAAAGTATATGAGAGGGAAACCAGACCCTAAAGGGATAGTTTTCTGATGACCTTATAATAATGTATTCATCCATCATGCTACTATTGGAAAATTTGCTTATTTACTATTTTTCACTATTAAAATACTTCTGCAATAAATGTAATTTTACAAGTGCTTTTTTATACATAAGAAGGTAGTTCTGTAAAGAGATTCCTAAAAGTGAAAGTATTGAATCAAAGCTTATACAAATTACCCTCCAAAAAGATTTATATCAATTTAAATTAATATAAAAAATGTGACAGCATATATCTAATACATTCTTCTTTGACAACACTGGAATTGTCATTTAATTTTTCTCCCAAACATATCTGTGAAAAATAGTATCTTACTACTGTTTTAATTTACATTTCTTGATTGCTACTAAGGACAACTGTCTATTCATGTATTTGTCATTTGTTCTGTGACTTGTCTGTTTATAACTTTTGCCCATTTTTTCTTTTCGTGTCTTTATTCTTCTTCTTTGGGATGCCTAAAGTCTTTATATATTATCGACAACAATCTTTTGTCTATTCAATAAGCTACAATTTTTTTTCACATTTTTAACCTTTCTATATTGTCATTTATTATTGAAATTTTTAATAAACTGTCATCTGACATTTTCTGTCTTAGCAACACAAAGTTTCACTCAGCTACCTAAGCAAAAAACCGCAATGCCATTGTTGATTCCTCTTTTGATATTTGATCTGACACCAGCAACTCTTGTTGGCTTGACCTTTGAATCCTTTCTCACCACCATCACCTTTGCCATCCTTTCCTGAGACATCAGCCCCTTTTGCCTAGACTCTTGGTATCTTATGCTTATGCTTGTCCCCTCCTCCAATCCATTCCACCACTCAGCCCAGGTGACACATTTCTTTTTGTTACCTTTCAATCATAAAACAGGAAATAAAACATTACAGAATTCATATTTTATATATACTGTATGTATATGTGATATAACAATAATCAATTAAACACACATATATCCACCAACTAGCCTAAGAAACAGAATATTAGCAACATATTTGAAGGCTTCTGTGTGTCCCTTTTGATGGCATCAACACTTTTTCCTCCAGAGGCAACTTCTACCCAGAATTTTGTGTCAATAATTTCCTTACCTTTCTTAAAGATTTTGCCACATATATATATGTATATATATATAATGCTGTGCTAAATAATATATTTCTTATTTTGTCTGATTGTATACTTGCTTATTTGAAACATACTGAGAGGTTCTTTAATATTGATATTTATTGCCATAAATTATTCTTTCTTTAACTGCTGTCTATTATTTCCTTGTAAGAACATGCCTTGATCCATTTATACATTCTATGTTGATGGGCTTTTTGTTTTTTAATTAATTAATTAATTCATTCATTCATCCATTCATCCATCCATCCATTTTTATCTTCTGTTAGAAACAATGATTCCATGAATATACTTGCACATACCCCTCAATGTACATAGTAAGAATTTCTCTAAGATAGATACTTACAGATGGAAAGACTGAATTATCGGATACATACATATTCAGCTTCCATCATTGCTTGAGTATGCCATTCTTTCCCCACCAATTTTCTTTTCTTTTTTTTTTTTTTTTAAGATTTTATTTACTTATTTATTTGACACAGAGAGAGCATGAGCACAAGCAAGTGGAGTGGCAGGCAGAGGGAGAAGGAGAAGCAGACTCCCTAGAACAGAGAGCCCAGTGCGGGGCTTGATTCCAGGACCCTGTGATCTTGACCTGAGCCAAAGGCAGACACTTCACTGACTGAACCGCCCAGGTGCCCAATTCCCCACTAATTTTTATTGCCATCTCCATTATTTGGCAAACAGGTCTGGGTTCTCCACTTTGTTTTATTGTTTCAGTTGTCTTTTTCTGTGCCAGTAACAATGTATCTTAATTATTATAGCTTTGTAACATTTTGAAAACATAGATATATGATAGGTATGTCTCCTATTCTGGTTCTTCTTTCTAGGGTTTTGGCTAATGTTGGTTCTTCTTCATTCTTCCACATAAAGTCTATTTATTTATATTTTCTTCCATACAAATTTAGAATCAGCTTGTCATGTACCATGAAAAATCCCATTTGTTATTTTTTGTTGAAAATGGCATTAAATGTTGACTTACTATCCATGAAATGGTCTATTTCTCCCTTTAGATCTTTTTTATTTTAATGAATTTTATAATTTTCTTCAGAAAATTTTATGTATCTTTTGGTAGATTTATTCCTAGCAAAATGTACTTGCTAATTCTGTCTGGATAATAAAATTTAACTCTCCTTTTATATAATCTTATACTCAGCAAATTTCATTGCTCTCTTATCAAATCCAACAATTTGCCCTTAAATATTTTGAGGTTTTTCTACACAGAAATTCATGTTACCTGCCAATAGTGACAGATCTTTCTTTTTTCCAATCCTTGTATCTTTTGCTCATAGTTACACTATGATACTGTAGTGAGAGACCATAGTTTGTAATGGTGGAAGACTTAATTTTTTTTTTTAAGATTTTATTTATTTATTTGAGAGAGAGAGAGAATGAGAGAGAGAGAGAGAGAGAGAGAGCATGAGAAGGGGGAGAGTCAGAGGGAGAAGCAGACTCCCTGCTGAGCAAGGAGCCTGATGTGGGACTCAATCCCAGGACTCCAGGATCATGACCTGAGCTGAAGGCAGTCGCTTAACCAACTGAGCCACCCAGGTTCCCCGGAAGACTTAATTTTAAAGGAAATGTTTTCAATATTTAATTTTAGGATGTGGTAAATATACTATTTTTCTAGGTAACATCAGAATGAGGAAGGTTATTATGTCCTTATTTTCTAAAACTTTGTTTTCTTAAATAATAAATTTTTCTGAATTTTAATGAATTTTTTCTACATTTATTGAGATGATCATTTTCTTCCTTTATTAATTTTGTGAAATAAACTATTTGACTTTCAGTGTTGATTTATTATTGGAAAGAAACAAACTTGTTAATTATTTTGTAAGTTTATCTTTGAATTTAAGATTTGTTTTCATTTTTTATATCTACGGATATGAGTATTATTGATCTAAAGAAGCTTTTTCTCATATTGTCCTTATTTGCTTTTGGAATCAACATGATATGAGCTTCTTGAACTGAGTTAAGGAGTATTCCCTCTAATAAATCAGGGAGTATTTCCTCTTCAAACATCATTAGATTTTATGTAATATAGCATAATCTATATCTCAAAAAATTGGTAGAATTTGACCATAAAATTATTTAGCCTGGTGTTTTCTTTGTGGAGAGACTTAAAACTGATTCATTTTCTTACTAAGACAATTAGGGTTTCTATTTTTGCTTTAAGACAATATTGTAAATTATATTTAAGGTGAATTTCTTTGTTTCACCTCCATTTTCAAATGTATTGACTTAAAATTATTCATAATGCTCTTTTGCTTTGTTTTGATCTCTCTTGAATTTGGAATTATGTTCTCTTTTTCAGTCCTACTGAATGACTAATTGGTAGTTTTCCTCTTTAAGTTTTGATCAATATTGCAAAAGCTTGGCAAATTTAGTGGTTTTACCAAAAGCCAAATATGGCTTGATTATGCTCTCTAATGTAATTAAAAAATTTTTTTACTTATCTGATTTCTTCTAATATGTATTAATTCTTCATTCTTTTTATTTTCAAATATCTTATGTGTCTTATTAATCTTTAGCTTTGTTTCTTTTCCAAAATTAATCTTTAAGGATAAAATTTTCTTGAGTACTGGTTTGCTATATCCAATAGGTTAAAAGAAATATTTTCACCATTGTAAATACAGTTCTAATTATTTTCTAGCTTCTTTTATTATTTCTTCTTTCACCCATGAATTACGGAGAGCTTTATTTTAAGTATATTGTTTTTAACATATTGTTGATTTCTGAGTTGCATTGTAGTCCATAACATGTGCTTTGTGATATAGACTCTAAGTGTACTGAGATTCATTTTTGTGGTCTAGCAAATTCTTAATTTTTAAAAGTGTTCTATGTACTTAAAGAAAAATAAATATTCTCCATTTTTTGGCTGTAGTGGTTCTACATGTCAATTAAGTCAAGAAAGTTGATTGTGATTTTTAAAACTCTTCCTCAGTCTTTTCAGTTTCATTAGTCTACTAAATCTATTTGGTATACTTATTGATTTATCCTTGAAGTCTACAAGTTTTTGTTTTTTGAACTTTCAGTTTATATTATTAAGTTCATAAAGATTTTAGAATTTTATCTTCCTGTGAATTGAAACTTTGTAATATATATAACTCTATTATTTAATAAAACTTTTACCATAAGGTCAATTTTGTCTGATACTGATATGGCTATACTAGTTTCTGAGGTTAATATTTTATACTATTGTTTTGTTTTCTTGTTCCTTCATTTTACTTGCCTTTATATTTTATGTTTATATCCTATATACCAATAGTATTGTAATTTTTATAATATAATCAATGCTTGAATACCTTTATTACTCAACTTGCCATTTTCCTTTCCTCATCTTTTTTTTTTTTTTTTTTTAATCCTGGACATTTTTTCTTGACCATTTTCCTTCTTTTTTAAGTAGGTGTCTTAGAACTCCCTTTTGTGAACTAGTTACAGTTAAACTCTCTCTTCTGGGGGGTCCTGAAAATATCTACATTTCTTCTTTTTTTTTTTTTTCCCTACATTTCTTCTTTTTTAAAAAATAATCTATATTTCAAGCTTATTATTGAAAGAGTGTTCACCAAATACAAAACTTTAGTTTGACAATTTGTTTTATATCTTGATATAGAATTTTCTAAATTTTGTTATAGCTATTGAGAAATTAGCTATCAATCTAATTACATTTATTTTATGTTAACTTTGTCATGTACAAAGGTTTTTGATACTTCCTCTTTGTCTTTTTTATTTTGTGTTTTTGCTATGATATGTTTTCAGGTGGATCTCTTTGAAATTTCCCCTGCTTAAGTTTCATTCAGGTATCTGAATTTGCAAATGACACCACTCTTCCTTCAAGTTTTTGAAAATTCTCAATTATTATTTCTTTCTCTTCTCTCCTCCTGGCACTCCAATATGTCTTACAGTAGACATCCTCATTCTTCCTTCACATTTCCTATCTGTTTAGCTTTTTGTTGCCCACTTTGTAATTTTGTTAGATCCATTTTTCAGTTTATTCCCAGCTCTTTGTAGTCTGTGTTAAGCCATAACATGGCTTTTCTTTGTATATTTGTGTCTCATAGTTCTATTTGTTTTGTTTCTTTTCAAAGCTATCAATTTTGATAGATTCTTCTTCCTTTATCATGCATTTAGTCCTCTCCTTTATGTATTTGTACATTTCAAAATGATTTCTTTATATTCTTTATATTTCTTTTTAGTATGGATAATTTTAATATCTTCTTTCTATTTGGGCAGATAGCCTTGTTCTTTTATTAATGATTTTATTTATTCATCAAAAAATTTTTAAAGATTTTATTTATTTATTTTAGAGAGAGAAAGTGAGTTGGAGAGAGGGTATGAGCTAGGAGAGCGGTAGAGGAAGAAGCAGACAGAGTCAAACCTGTGTGAATATGGATTTATAAGCTCAGTGGGTAAATTCTCTTTTCTTTGTTACCACAAAACCCAGAGTAAAATTCACATTTTGGTCTTGTCTCTGCTATGGCCCCCCTTCGGGTGCCTGTTTTCTGTTTATCCCTGAGAGAGTTGTGTTCCAAGCCTTCCGGTGTCCTCTGTGTTCTCCAATCAGACGTGCCAGGCTTTCTCTCTCGTCCTCGGTGCACTTCTTTTGTTCCATCCCAGCTTTCTTCCGCTAGAGATGGGGAGACGATTCCAGGCTTAATACAGTTCCAACGCTCAAAGTATAGATTCTGATTGTTTCTAACCTTAGTGAATTTCCTTTACTTTGCCTCCAGCTTTTTAATTTTTTTTAAATAAATATGTCGTACCTGGGTGTATTTTTCTTTATATCTTTTCTGCTGTTACTGTTAGAAATGGAAGATGCAGATGTCCTTGAAACATGAATCAGATGTCACTCTCTTGCTGAAAACACTCCATTGTGACCTATCACTTTTAGAATTCAATTTAAAACATTTCCATGGTGTGTACACATGATATGGATGGGCCTCTGGCTACTTCTCCATCCCATTTCCTACAGCTTTCACCCCTGTTCCCTACTTCAGACCCATAGGACTCTGATTTTCCTCTAACATATTAAACTCAAACCAGCCTTGTGGCATTTTAATCTGTTTTTCTCTTGAGTTTGAATGCTTTCCATCCAAATCATGACATGTTTCCTCAGTTGATTCAGACATATATTCAGTGCGTAAATATCATCTCATAGAGGTTTTCTTTATCTATCCAATATAACATACCATCGTCTTCCTTAATCTGCTTTTGTCTTCTTCATTGTACTTCTCTCCACCTGACATTCACATATATATGACATTTACATATATGTGTAAGTACACGTGACATTATATATTATATATCACACATATATGTAACATATATGACATTTACGCGCGCGTGTGTGTGTGTGTATAATTTCTTAGTGAATTTTCTGTTTCCTGTTAGAGTTTAAGATCTGTGGAGGCAACACTGAATTCCTAGTATCAGTTCCTGGCCCAAAGTCATCACTGAGTAAGTATTCATTGAATTAATTAGCTGGTGTCTTCAATTCTGTTAGTTTTATCTTTTGTGGATTCTTTGTATCTTGCATCAAATTTATATAAATAGTGTTCTGTAGTGTCTCCTATTTATGTTCTATGAATTTTATTTAGCCACCATTTATTGAGTTCTAAATGTAAGTTAAATATGCACATGTACTATTTCATTTAATCAGAAAAACAATCCTGAGAGGCAGATTACTACTCTTTTTTTCACAGGCAAGGAATTTAAAGTGCAGGGGAATGAATAATGTCCCTGGGTCATGCACAGCTTTATGAATTAAAATAAGAATCAGTACCAGTCTCAGTTATATTTGTCTCACCCAAAACTACACTCTACCAAATCAATGCAATTTATCATACCCCTACATTTAGTGATCAATTCATACAAATGAAAAAACTGGTGAAATCCAAATGAGGTCTGGAGTTTTGTTAATTTCCCCTACACAAAAAAACAGCCTCTGATAGAGGCAACAACATTGATGAATCTCAAATTATGCTAAGTGAAAAAAGACAGATGAAAAAGATTGCATAACAAATGTTTCTATTTGCATGGAATTCTAAAACGAGCAAAACTGTTCTACAACAGAGAAAGCACATTCAGGGTTGCCTGAGCCTAGCAGGTGGAGTGGGTAGGCAGAAAACAGGCCTGAGAACATGATTTGGTGAGAGGGGAATGCTCTCTATTTTCTTATGACGGTCACCCAGCTGTCCACATTTTAAAGACTCCTAGAAATATATAATTAAAACAGAGATGAAATGTGACATGCAAGTTATACCTCAATAAAGTTGATTTAAAAATAAAAAGAAATATTTACATTATTTTTAAAAGTAAAAAGAAATATTCCAAAATTGTGGAAACATCTTCTTGAGTTATTAAAGCAACATTTTGTATATTATAAATATCAGATCTTGGAGATCAGCCGAGTGGAGTCAGTAGTCCTGATGTCATCACTGAATGCATGTGCAGCAGTTCTCCTAGTTCCTGTAGCTTTAATAGTCTGATCTACAAAATGAAATGGTTGTCTCACAGTTTCGAAAGTTCTGTTGGCTCTGCAATATTTAGAAACAATTCTGTTAGAAGTCATATTGTTTGGTACTCTGAGTACTTCTGGAGAATTATTTGATTCCTGATCTCCATTCCATAATTAATCAAGCAGCATTAGTCATTTCACTCTCCAGAGACAAGAACAGAAGTAGGAACACGTGGAAGTGTCCATAATCTAGGGATTAGTCTAGTTGGACTAAACTCGTGTTTAGTGTGTTCTTTATGTGAAGACATTCAAGTGTGGAGTGCACTAGATGCATTATGGTAGGCACCATATGAAGACAATAAAAGAATTGGCAATCCTTTAGATAACTATAGTATCATTTTAATTATACTCATATCTCCCAAAGTTATGCAGATATGGTAAACAATTGTCAGTAAGAAAGCAAGTATGTTTGTCTAGAATTAGACCCTTAAGATAAGGAGTGTCTACAAGTCACCTAATACAGTCTTTGTACACTTTTCCTGTGCTGGGCAGGGGGAAAGGAGAAGAAATGTATCATCCATGACTTTCAGGAACTTACAGTATAATGAGCAAGGGAGAGAGGACATATTTCTAATATGTTATATTGGAATAGGTATAATAGTAGAGGTAGAAAAAAAGTCCTGTGGGAGTATAGGGAGGAAAAATAATTCTGAGTCAGACATCTGGGAAACTTTCTAAAATATCCATTATTTACACTGGACCTTCAGGAATGAGGAAGGTTTTTAGAAATAACTATGGGGAAGGGAGGAAGGTTATTTCAGCAATGGCGCTGATCTTGAGGCTGCGCTGTCTCTTGGGAGAGTCTCCAGAGGGACTAAACCAATGAGACTGAAGCAGCTTAGGCCCTGATCTCCACATTCCTCTGCTGTGCTCTAGAAGGCCTTTGCATAAACAAGCCCAGGATCTCCGACAAGAAATCTTATGTGAGTTTAAGCTATAGGTCTTGTACAAACATTTTGATTTTAGTTTTAGGATATATTGAACGTCTCTGTAAAAGTGAGCCGCACTTCCTACTTCCAACTCCTTTATATTGTAAGGAGTAATGAATTTATCTCAGCAGCAATACGCAGCTGTACGACCTCATTTGGAGACATTTGCAGCTATATTCATCCTTAGTGACACGATTGCTTTGTACGTGTTTAGATTTCTAGTCTGTAGCAATTTGGGAGAACCACCATAAAACTGTCAGCATTCCTTGAGACAGGTGATGAGAATGAAACCTTTCAAAGGTGTGCATTGAATTGGAGTTTAGCATGAGAAAAGGGGAAGAGGCAAGGCTTGATATTTTTTGTTGTAATTTGCATCGAAGCCTTATTTATATCACTGATAAATTTTAAAATGATTTTCACTTTTGATAGAGTCCTCGCTCATCCTTTGGCTCCCGTCCTTCTGAGAGGTTTGGCAATGGAACTGTCACGTAGCAGTTCTTAATCACTCCTGCAGTTTTAGCTCATGGTCACTGTGTGTATTTTTCTGAAGCAATCCTCCTGGTAGGCAATCCCTGGGCAGTGTAATGTGGTGAAAATGTGCCGGCTTTCAGGTGAGGCACACCCAAATTCAACACTCAGTCCTTCGGCTTCCTGGCTCTGTTCCCGGGTAGTCATATAATTTCCATTTGCATATGAGTAGAAGGAGGCTAATAATTCATCGGCTACACACAGTTGTGAGTTGTGAAATTTGATTGTGCAGGTTAATGTGAGCAATCGAACAGGGTTCCTGATTTGTAGCAGGATGCCATCGACTCCCCATGGCGTTGTCCTTTTCATGCCTGTTCCCGCAGATGCTCAGTGGCCTCTTACCCCTGTGTAGTTTGGTCACTGAGCCTTTTCATGTTCCTTGAAAATGCCGTTAACTCCCACCCCCAAATCCCAGCAGGTATTGCAAATACCCATCTTCCTGAAACTCTACTCTTTCTTCGTAGCACTTGTCTCGGTTGGCAATTTCTATTGCCAATCACACTATTGGTGTGATTATGCGTTTGCAAACTGTGAGGGTGAGAATCAAGCCTGTCTTCCTCTCCATCACATATCAAGTCTCTATGTCTTGCCTGGCACCTAGGAGTATCAGAAAATAATCGTTGAATTTATAATTGAATGAAGTGGAAAAACAGAGCCTCAAATCCTAATAGAAGACACTTCGAAACCAGTGTGGAGAACATCAGCATTGCTGAATAGATAGGATATTGGAGTCAGATAAAGCTGAGTTCTCTGACACTGAATTACCAAGTTACCTTTAAAAAATCTTGACCTTTTTGAAGCTCATTTTCTACATCTGGAAAATGAGGGCTAAAATATTCACCATAAGATTTTTCTTTCCTTTTCTTCTTCCTCTTCTTTCTTCTTCTTCTTCTTCTTTTTTAATACTAAGTAGGATAATGTAAAGGGAAGCGCTGGCATACTGTGCCACATGGTAGACACTATTAAGGGATAGTTTTAGATAACAGACAACAATAACAATAGTAATGGTAGTAATAATACCATAATCTAAATAATATTCTAGATTGAATATAAAAATCTCATTCTAGGGGCGCCTGGGTGGCTCAGTGCGTTAAAGCCTCTGCCTTCGGCTCAGGTTATGATCCCAGGTTCCTGGGATGGAGCCCCGCATGGAGCTCTCTGCTTAGCAGGGAGCCTGCTTCCCCGCACATCTGCCTGCCTCTCTGCCTATTTGTGATCTCTGTCTGTCAAATAAATAAATAAAATCTTAAAAAAAAATCTCATTCTATATTGAAGTTAATGAAACCTGCAAATATTCACTAAAATTCAATATAGGACAATGATATTTTTACCTGACTCATTCAAGAAAATGCAGCCCAAAAAATATGCTTTGAAGAAACCAACACTCAAAAGGCTTCAGAAGCCAAGAGAATATGATATCTGAAAAAGAGTGGGGTAAAGAATATTTAAAGAACAGAACTAAGTTATTAGATTATGGTGAAAGATCCAAGATTAACTCCATTTAACTAAAGATGCCTCTGAGAAATGGAAAGACAAATTGCACAGGTATTTGAGAGCTGAAGACAGGCCTGCTCACTCCAGAAATGACCCTACTTCTTACAGGTTTTTGAAGCCTTGTGGGCTTTGACAAGATTAATCTAGTGGATGCTTTTGTCTCTCTATTGGAATCTCTTGGACAAGAAGGAGCTATTGATCAATTTTCTCCCTCTGCCAACTTTTATCATCATCTCTGTCAGGTAGACTGATGTAGCTGACAAAGAAGCCCTTTGAGACAGCTCATGAATAAGCCCATGAGAATTTTTAATAACAGAAAGGCTTGTGGGCTAGGCAAGTTATTACCAGCAGAAGGCATAACTCAAAGTCTATGTGGGAAATCCTTGGTCATGAAGTGGCTTTGAGTTAGCCACACAGTGGGGGAGAATATGCATATAATTCAAGTTCGTTGCTAACTCCATAAGGAGATAAAGAAATACTCATTGCAGAGAATGTGCAGACCAGAGAACACTTTGATGCTCTTTGGTATGCATCGTAGCTTACAGTCTTCCAGTGGTGGAGGAGACACGTTAGAATTTATTGTATACATTAATTTGATTGCACAGTGATATATTTGTTAGACAAATTACCACAGGTCTAATTAAAAGGCAGTCTTAAAGCCACCTGATTACTGATTTACACTACATTTATTCGATTCCAATGTATTTGTGGAGATAAATTAGATGTAATTTCTAGGTAATAAAACTTAAGTGGTGTAAAATCTCAAGGTTACTAGATCAAAAATGAATGGAGAAACTCAACCACATACCAAATAATGGGAGCCACTGAATGAGGTACTGTGTATTAGAACATAAGCATAGGATAGTTAAGGGACTGTTTTTAATCTTTTGTAGTTGTTGTTCCTGACTTGTGGAGTCCACACTCATCCTCCAGTTGGAGGCCTCAGTTTCTTCATCTGACAATGAGTTGTTCGTGTTTACCCTCTAGGGTTGTTTTATGACGCAAATAAGATAAGGAGGTGTTCTGCATTTTCAGTAATGAATAATGACAGGAAATGAAGGTGTTCTTTTTTTTTTTTAAGATTTTATTTATTTATTTGACAGAGAGAGACTGAGAAAGAGAGAAAGAGCACAAGCAGGCAGAGGGGCAGGCAGAGGATGAGAGAGAAGCAGACTCCCCATGGAGCAGGGAGCCTAATGCAGGACTGCATCCCAGGATCCTGAGATCCTCACCTGAGCTGAAGGTAGATGCTTAACTGACTGAGCCACCCAGGTGTCCCAAAGGTATTTCTTCTGATGAAGTTGTGTTCCCTAGGCCATCCCGAGCCAAAAAGACTTGGTTTCCATATCCTAGAACAGTCCAGGACTCTAGAATGTGTGTGCAACTGTGTTGTTTATGCTATTGGAGACAGCCTGTAAGTACTTGCATTATCATTTGTCACAATACCAATGAACACCTGGCCAAAAGACATATTTATTAATTCTAGGCTAATAATGAAAAAAAAGTTAGATTTAAAATAACCCACTATTTATATTTTGGAAAACATAAATTATTTTCCAGTTATTCCAAATCCAGTGATCTTTGAATCATGATATTAATTTTTTTTAAGTTAAAAAGACTGTGATGGACAGAAATATCTGTCAGTATTGATAATTGTTCCTTCATTTTGATTCATTAATGATGATTACTGATTTTTTTTTAATTGGTAGGTTTGAACAATCTCCCTGCACATAGACAAATTTTTGGAATCTTGTGTTGGTTCCTGAGAAAAATACCTTTTCACCTGAGAGGGTGAAATGGAATGGAAGGAACTGAATTAGAAGGTAGGTGGTGAATCTGTTGTGGGTTCTAGTAATGAGATCATTTTAGGGAACAGCCTTCTATCCTTAGAAAAGTGTGTTTGTGTGTGTGTGTGTGTGTGTGTGTGTGTAACCTAAGGTGTTTATAGAGGTTTTTATTTTCTCATCTTGTCCTACCTGCAGTGCTGGGAACCCTGGGTGTATGGAAAGCCCCATGCTTACTGATTTTGCCATCTGGTGTTTGAGGAAAAAGTAACTTTCCTTATCTTTTATTTAAGATGTCTTTTTATCCTCATTTGTCTTTCCCACCAGAACCCCCAGGCTAATTATATGCATGAAAGAAGATTCTCCCTCTGTCTGTGATTAATTTTTTGTTGTTGTTGGTTTTTTTTTTTTTTTTTTTTTGTCTCTAGTAATTTATGCTCCTTGAGTTGCTCTGTAATCCGTGGTAGGCACCTGCTTCTTAATATATTTACTTCTTCTAAAAAACTGGCACTTCTACTTTTTACACATCAAGTGTCTCCTTAAAAGAATTATTTCCACTTATCCTCACATTTTTATTAACAGCCTTTGCTTTGTTTCAATGGTCATTTTGTCCTTTCCTCTACAATGGACCTGTATGGGGATGCGTGTTAGCACATTCACAAAATGTACCTTAAGGTAGAAGCCCAAGTAAGCAGCAGCACTGCAAGTGTCTAAGATCCTATTTTTGTTTATTACACTTTCCAAAGTTAGATTACAATGTTTTCCTTTTGAAAACATGATCAGTAAAATTATGCAAGATGCAGTGTTATGCAGCTAGTAACTTGAGAATCCAGTCTTGGGATTTGAAGCAAGTCATAACTGTATTTCTGTGCTCACTGTAATAGCCCCACAGCTGTGAGTCATCTCTGGGTCATAGTTTCTTCATTAATAAATTTAATACTGGAACCGAATAATCTCTAATAATATCTCTTCTAGTTCTCAGAGAGGAGATAATTGGATTAATGTTTTGAGTTTATTACTTATTTTTGTTTCTATGGAAGATTTTTTAGTAAAGACCTAACTGAATATTTCTCAATTAAGATTATAGTTTTACCCATAGTTTTCATATACAATGCAAAGATAAGACCTAATGCTAATTAATGACCAATGCATGGAAAATGAATGGATAAACGAATTAATTTTTTTGGATCAAAATGGCAAATTTGTTTAAAATACTCATTTAAGGTGTTCTTCTTTCATCATAACTGTATGGAAATTCTTCTGGCTGAACTTGGCTTGAAGGACAAGAAGGAAAATGGCAGTCAACATGTAATACATGAGCTATTTTAATTTGTTCTTGGCTAATATGAATATTTCTAAATGGGGAAAAAAGTCTGTTTTGGAGTATCTTCTGTGCTTTGGCTCACAGCTAACATTTGGCCTCCACCACAGTCTATATGTTTGCAGCATGCTCCATTTTGTGCCTTCTCTTATGCTACATGACATAGAAGCATGATATACAAGATGAATGAACATAATACTAGAAACTAAGAGACTTAGTCCTGATTATGCCAACCACAGACTATGTGACCTTGAGAAACCCTCTTGATTTCTCTGAACTCTTATTTGTAAAATGAAGGGAAGGAACTGGATGAGGTGGTTGAGAAGCAATGAGTATCTATTTCTGTTTTAACGTGACCATTTGGTATTTTATGTTATTTATTAATTTTTTCTTCTCTACTGGAGTGTTCCATGATAACTTTTGAAGGTTCCTTTGTGAAATACATTTGGCATCAGTGTGTTCCCTAAATGAATCAAGATTCTCCTTAAACTTTATTAGTAGTGAAAATTCCATTCTTGACTTTAAATTGAACTGATGAGGGTGTCTGGGTGGCTCAGTGGGTTAAAGCCTCTGCCTTCGGCTCAGGTTGTGATCCCGAGGTCCTGGGATGGAGCCCCGCATCGGGCTCTCTGCTCAGCAGGGAGCCTGCTTCTACCTCTCTCTGTGCCTACTTGTAATCTCTGTCAGGTAAATAAATAAAATCTTAAAAAAAAATAAATTGAACTGATGAATGTTTTCTAAGTTATTTGTATACTCAAGTTAGGTTTTTGGTTCATGTTAACAATGATTTGTGAATGGTAGCTTTGTGTCAAACACTAGTAGATAAACACTGATGTTAACAATAGTTTAGAGTCTATACATTCCCCCTCAAAGGTCAACTTCTTCCAAGTACTGGAAGCAACCGTTTTTGTTTAACATTATATTTCGAACAAAGGCAAATTTAATAATGTTGATAACCAAAACTTAAATTTCATGATGCAATGAAAAAACAATCCATAGTTGATATGGTAGTGTTAAAGTAGCTAGTTAGCTCTGATGGGTTTGATTTGCCTAGAAATCCATCTTTTGTCTACAGAGGTTAATGATAACTATAATAGATATGTTATTGTGCCAGATACTATAAACATAGCTTCTAAAGCTATCCTGTCAGGGAAGTACTGAACATTTCTGAATTTATAAATGGGAAGATTTAAGAAATTGGTATGAATCTGCAAAAGGATCCATGGACTTCTAATGCATTATGGAGTAGCAGCATGTTGAGATGGATAACCTTGCAGGACAGTTCAAGTGATGTGAATATGTGTTTCTGTATTGCAAATTTGGTTTCGGGTGATTGGCAAATATAAAAATATTTCTGTTTCTGAGTGATTTTTTTCCTAGTGTGCATACATGTTTGAAACATGCAGAAACAAGCATTCATATAGTTAAAGAGAAAAGTTTAGCAATAAGTAGAAGTTACAGTTTCCAGAAACACTGTTTTCTCCAAATTAAGCTATTTGGTGCTGCCTCTGTGAGGGCAGATGAAGAAGCTGAGAAGGTATTTCCCTCATTTGGAGAGAGAGAGATGAAGAGAGTCAGAGACAGAGTCAGAGAGGGAGACAGAGACACGGAGACAGAGAGAGAGTGATGAAAGAGATGTTAGAGAAATGAGAACAAAGCTGCATCTTCAGACTCTATTTTGGTCAAACAATATTCTGTTGGAAACCACTAAATTCAAAGATCTACGTTTTCAAGAAGGATCAATGGACCAAGACACATTGCAAAAATGGAAATTTGCAAATTTCTGGGATATTTAACTGTGCAAAGAGTTTTATTATTAGTGCTTTTATTACTTTTTCATATGCCTTATTATTTTTTGTTCACAAAACAGAATGCAGCCATCACAGCAGAAACTTCTTTAGTTGCAATCTCTTTGTTGCATTCATATTCATGGCCACTTAGCTCAGCTGATAAATGTCACGGTGATGAAATCATCCTCTATTTCAGGGCTTCACACTGTGCTGTGGCTGGAGTCTGCACTTCAGATCTCTGATGAGACTAGAAGAAAAAAAGAAAAATATAGAGGAATTAGTGCAAATTAGTCGTCCTTAACATAAAACTTTTGTCAAAGAATTAATTATTGTATGGAGAGAGAACTACTTTTAGATCAAGTAGAGTGCTTTTTTTTTTCTATTAAAACAAATGTAACAGAAATATTAAAAATTTTAAAATCACCAATATTGTCTCCATCATAACAAAACTGTTTTTGACACATTACATCCAGACCTTGTTGTCTTTCTCATTAATAAATATACACTTAAAAATAGATGCAATTATAACATATGCATAGTATTGACATCTGTGTTTTCACTTGTTGTCACTTTTTTCTTTCTTTCTTTTTTTTTATCTTATGAGGCATTTGTTTCATCACGTATCAGCAACATGATTTATGAAACTTCTCCTACTGTTTGGTATTAGAATTGCTTCCATTTTTTCCTATGATGCATAATGAAGAAAACATTTTGGCCAGGATAGTTCTTTCTCTGTGAAATCACTTTCTCAGAACACACAATAACAGCAAAGATTATTGGATAAATATTTTTTTATAAATAAATAAAACAATGACAGCTGATATATACTACCATATTGTTTTCCATAATGGGTGAAAAGTTTAGAATTCCACCCACAGTATATAAATACACTTGTCTCATCACAAGTTTGTCAGCATTTATTCTGTCTTTTTATTTTCAAAATTGGTGAGAGGCACAAAACAATATTTTCATATTACTTTTGTTTGCATCTCTTTCTAAACGCTGGACATTTTCCTGTGGAAACTGGGAACATGCTTTTTTAAGCTTTTTAAAAATAGGCTTTTGAGACATAACTGACATCCAATAAGCTACATACATTTACAGTCTATAACTTTATAAGTTTTGACTTATAGCCATCACTGCAATCAAGAAAAAGAACATTCCCTCTTCAACTTCTGAAAGAATTTGTGTAGAATTGGCCTTATATTTTCCTTAAGTATTTGGCAGAATTTACCAATAAGCCTAATCTAAGTCTGGAGATTTCTTCGTGGGAAGGTTTTTAACTACAGATCCAATTTTTGAAGACAATTATTAGGTTATTTCCTTTTTTTGAATGACTTGTGTTTGTTTGTGCCTTTTAAAAAATTTGCACATTTCATACAAGTTGTCAGATTTCTTGGCGTATGGTATGGTTATTCCTAAGATTCTCTTATTAACCTCTTACTGACTGCAGATGTGTCATCATGTAGCGCCTCTCATATATGATGTTGGTAACTTATGTCTTTTTTTCCAGTCAAGCCAGATATTTTTCCATTTTATTAATCATCTCCAAGGACCAGTTTTTGATTTCATTGATTTTCTGTATTAATTTTCTATTTTTAAAATTTCTGCTCTTAGCTTTATTATCAACTTTCTTCTATTTAATTCAGATTTAACTTTTGGTTTGATGTCAGATATTGTATACTTTATCTTGTTGGATAATAAACATTTTAAAATTCTAACCAATGCTCTTGAGCTTTGTTTTGGACACAGTTGCTTACAAACAGTTTGATTCTGTCAAGCCTCGCTTTCGAGCTATGTTAGAATTGGAGAAACTGTTAATGGAGGACTAATTTCCCCCTGCTGAGGCACTACATTCTGAGCACTCTACCCCAAATCTTGTGAATTTCAAAGTTTTTCTGTTCTCTGGAGCAGGCAGGCCCAGGAACATAAACTAGTCCCAGCTTTGTATTATTTCTAAGGATGGTTTCCTCTAATCCTTTCAGGTTGTTTTCTCAGGTAATTTCCTTACATAAATGTTTTGATCCACACTCTGCTGAATACTTACAGGGGTCTCTATGTAGATCCTTGTATCTCTTGGTCTCTCTGTCTCTGTCTCTCTGTGTCTCCTTCCCCAGCTCTCTCCTATTTGGTGCTCTGTCCTCTCTCTGTCCTCAACTCAGGCACTTTTGTATCATCCTTGCTGACTTTTCAGAAGTGGTTTTGCTTGCTTTTCATCTCTGACTAATCTCTTTATTTGTCTATTTATTTTTATGTAATAGATGTTGTATCAGAAAAATAACTTATAGAAATAATTGACAGCTCAGGATGACTACATTCCTTTATTTTTTTTTTTTGAGATTTTTAAAAAAAATTTATTTATTTGATGGAGACAGAGATCACAAGTAGGCAGAGAGGCAGGCAGAGAGGGGGAAGCAGGCTCCCCACTGAGCAGAGAGCCCAACGACGTGGGCTGGATCCCAGGACCCTGAAATCATGACTGAAGGCAGAAGCCCAACCTACTGAGCCACACAGGTGCCCCAACTACCTTCCTTTAAGGAAGACTTTTATTGCTTCTGCATCAGTCTGCATAACTTGACACTGAGATTTGGGTTCAAAGTCTTCTGGTCTGCACAGAGTACCTGGCTGTAGCCTGGGCAAGAACTTCTTTCCTGGGTTCCTCCTTTCCTTTTAATCCTGAAATGTGGTTTTTTGGATCCCAACCCGAAGTGGACCATGAGGTTTAACAGGATTACACAGTTCACAGGTCCTGGAGGCAGATACATGTCACCCAAGACCTATAATGATGTTAAAAATGCATAAAATAAAAAGTAGTTCAGCTTTTGATGATGACCAGTTTATGATTGGTTAAAGTCCCTGGCCAAATGCTCCATGTCCAATGCCTTGTTAAAATATCGGGGTCCCACCCTTTCCAGTGGTATTTTAATTCATTACTGTCCACCTACTTGACACACTTGGGGAGATGATTTTTATTAT
The DNA here is from genome assembly GCF_002288905.1 of Enhydra lutris kenyoni. Taxonomy (NCBI): domain Eukaryota; kingdom Metazoa; phylum Chordata; class Mammalia; order Carnivora; family Mustelidae; genus Enhydra; species Enhydra lutris. The sequence goes on from NW_019154142.1 coordinate 18,378,655, forward strand.
TTCATCCATCTTTTTAGTTATGTTTTAAGTAAGAGTTTTTCTGAAATATTTAGCCTACTGACAATACATTTCCCTTTAAATGTTAAGAAGCAGTGTTATGCAGTGGAACAGTCACTGTCCTAAATGTTAAATTCAGTATTACGTTAGGTCTTTTAAATTCTCATAACACTAAATACAACATCCCCAAAATTATGACAATTAAAACTTTCTCCAGCTGTGACCAAATGTCCCCTGGGGAGCAAAGCTGCTGTGGGTACAGAGCCACTGCTTACCAAACCCTAGATGAGCACTTGCAGGCCACCCACCTCCCCTCTCCCGTCCATACTCCTAACCATCATGCTGTACGGTCTGTGTGGAGGCCTGGGGCCCCACCCCAGTTTCTACAAACCCCTAATGTCTCACTGCTTGTTCTTTCCTCACAGCATGACACTCCAATTAAACAATTCTTTTTTCTTTTCTGTCCTTCCCCTTCTTGTGGGGAAGACCTTCTTTTCCTTTTATTCAGCATGTACTCCTTTCTCTTCTAAATACCTGTCCTGTCCAGTGTAAATGCCGTTCCTTTTCTGGAGGCTTTCTTTATCTTCTCCTGTGCATTTCTCCCCATTCTGAATGTGGTTTCTCCCCTGCAGGTAGGAGCTGGATCAGTTGGAGGATACATCATGAAAACTATGAGGAAAGAATGTGTGTCTTATCCATCTATTGTCTTCTAGAAACAAAGGACAGTTCCCTGCCCATGGTAGGCACTAAGTAAATGTTTGTTGACTGAATAAATCGCTGTTTTGTAAGAGAGAGTGATTGTCTTTCATGCATTGATTCTAGGAAGGAACTACATCCTTACCTTCTGTTTTGAAATCATCATAAATTTATTACCAAAGGATTTAAGTAAATGATACCCTGCCCGAGTTCCTGCTTCTTTGAACATATGAATTCTTAGAACGTTATGTCCCATGCATGGACTACTAGGTAACATTTGCTTCCATTTATTTGTCTGCTAATAAGCTGCTTTTTTTCTTTACTGTTGATTTTTTAAAAAATAATTTAAGGGCTTTGATTGTATGCAAGCCATTCAATTTTGTCTGTTCATATCAACAGTTTCATTAATTTTAGAATCCATAAGAAGAGAATTCTATAACCAATTGAAATTAAACTGAAAATAAACTTAATTTTTGTTCAGTTTTCTTTATGGTTCGGTTGTTCCTTGTGTATTATTTCATTAACCCAGAGTAAAATCAAGTTAGAGCAACATTTCCCAAAGAATGTTCTACCAACGCTTTTAGGAGACCCATAGAATAAAATGTTGATGGTTATATAAACTGTGGATACTTTATGGTGTATCCTGCTCTGGGGAATTCATAATTCACAGTAACAAATTAAAAGTAGTAAGAAAGCCTACAACAGAAATCAGTCAGTCATTGGCTCAACCTCATTTAACCTATTTCTGAACAGTAGACCTTAGTGGTTAAGCACTGAGGCGCTGGTGCTAGTTGGCCTGGCCCCAGATGCTAAATCTACCACTTTCTAACTTTGTAAACTTGGATGAGTGTCCCATTTCTGTGGCTGGGATAAAGGAGGTAATGATGGAGCTGTAGGGTGTTGTAAGGATGAAATAATACATGTGAAGCTCATGTAACTCTTGAACAATAAGGGCTTGAACTACAGGGGTCCACATATACATGGGTTTTTTTACAGTACAGTCCTGTGAATGTAATGTCTCTCCTTAGGAATTTCTTAAGAACATTTTCTTTTCTCTGGCATACTTTATTGTAAGAATATAGTACATAGTTTGTATGAAAAATAAGTTAATCAATTATTTTATGTTATTGGTGAGGCTTCCAGTCAGTAGCTGTTAAGTTTTTGGGGAGTCAAAAGTTATATGGGGTTTTGATTGTATGGGTGGGGCTCAGGGCGGTCAGTGCTCCTAACATCCATGTTGTTCAAGAGTCAGCTGTTACTTAAAATATTGCCTGGATTATTGAAAACTCTCAATATATATTTCATATTTTTCCATTTAATTAATTATTTATCTTCATTATAATTTATTAATATTTTTAATAATTACATTATAATTATTAGGAAATATTTATCGACCTAATTGATATGGTTAATATATTTAATAATAAGTTACTGACAATTATTTTATTATTATTATTATTATTATTATCATATAAATCCTGACCACAGGACCTGTTTTGGAGTAAGAACTATTGGGATCACAATGAGATTTGTTAGAAATTTTGGGGGACTGCTACAGAGATTTTTGATATAACAGCCTTTTTAGGGAAGTCTGCCCAGATCGATTAGTTTTTATCTCTGAGCACTCACCTGCAGAGGGGATAGCTAATCCAAGTAGGAAACAGCCAGTGAATTCCTGTATACACTTGGATCCAAACTGTAAACCTTAGCTGGAGGAGTTTTCTTTTCCCTCCAGGTATACTGAGGTGCCCTACAATCTTATCCGCCCAGAGAGAAGAATAAAGAATGAAGACAAGAGAAAGAAAATGACCTCCCCTCACTCTCTCGTACAAGACACATACACATCCACACAAATGAATATACAGAAACACAGACCCGCCCATCATGACAAATATACCAGGCAGCCATACTCACCGAAGACAAACTCACATCCGGGAGGCGCTGTTGGAAGTTCCCTCAGGCTTTCCGGTTCCTCGTCCCACTCTGAAGACACTTGGCACTGTGAATTCTCTAAATCACACTTCAGAATGCTTTCATTATGTTTTCCTTTGGCTTACTTTAGCTCCTGTTGATTTATCTTATTACCATTTTCTCCAGAAATACCTCAATTTTAATAAAAATACCTCAAATTTTATTGCAACAAAAAAAACTTGGTAAAAACTCAAATTCTTCTCATATTTTAAAAGTATCAATCAATAAATTAATACAAACTTGGGATTTATTTTAACTATATTTGACAAATAGCTATGAGCTTAAAAAAACTTACTCTTTATTTAGAGCCTTAGAAACATGATATATATATGCATCGTGTTTAAAAGTTGGAAGTCAGAAAATAGCTTTAATATTAAAGTCAAGATAGGGTCAACAGAGATTATTAATATGCTAGCTTAATCTATTTTAATGAAATGGAGAATTTTGTATTTTGCATTTAAATTTAATAAATAGGTCATAATAAGACTGGATCATAAGGAATCGGTTAGAAAACTTTAACTGAAACAAATGAAATACTAGGACTCTAAGGCAAATTTTATGAATTAAGAAAGTGAATTATTAATTAATATAATAATTATTGTGAATTAATATAATAATTAATTATTGTGAATTATTTCCAAACTGGAAATAATTTTGCCATCAGTTTATAGTGGCTATAAGGAGAGTATCCATTATGAAATCACCTAGTATATAGACTCCACAGCTGATTAATTGCAAAAAGCTATATGAAGTTTTCCGAAGAATCCAGGTGGAATAAATACTGTAACATAAAATCAGTGGCTACTGTTACTGTCTGCATATTTCATAAAGGCTTCTGTCTGCATATTTCACATGATTAAGTTACCACTGAGGGTTTAGGATGCTAAAATGAATTTTAAATTTCAGACTGATTGAAAATTATATTATTGTGGTTTCATTCACTGGAAATTCTAAACATTGATTCTACAGTTTTCAAAGTATTGGTTAAGGGTACATTAGTATTTTTATTTCTAGATCTGATTGAAGATATAATTTTATGATTGACCATTTTTGAAATAGATTTGGACAGCCACTTTCTAAGTTGTAAAGATTTTTAGAATTTAAAAATGGAAATGCAATTCTTAAAGGCTGCATTAAGAAATTAACACTATCCTGTGCACACATCCATGTAGACATACAGATAGAAAAGACAGTTGAGTGATTTTTACACTAAAATAATGATACTGTTTACTTTTTCCTGCTCCTGAAGTGAGAAAAATATTTTTTTGTATTATCTCCTTGCTTAGTTTGAAAACAAAGATTTTAAAAAAAATTATCTCCTAAAGTACATTTTAGTGCGGAGAATAAAAATTTTATGTCAAAATAGAAAAATATGGTAAATATTGTAGATTATTTTGTTTTTGATCAACACTCTTCTGTTTATCTCTCATGTGGCTCTTTGGGTAAAAACGTTAACTCCAGCAGAGTTAATTCTTCTCTAGGAGTAAACAGTTAAAAGCTATTTCTTTGAGAAAGAGCTCATCAGAAGAGAGTTGATGAGAGTGTAGTTCTCAAAACTCTTACCAATATTTGCCTATATCTTTGCTGGAATAAATGTTTGCCCTCTGAGTGTCTTTAAAAGCTAAAAAATGTAAATTACTTGACCAGATTGCTAAACTGCAGATTTTTGGAAATTTGGAGTTCCTAGCTTTCTTTTCTTGTTAGCAACATTTAAATCATGATCTAGATAAGCTCAGAGACTTACCAAAATTGACAGGTTTCTTAAGGAACTGCTCAAGACTCAATGGTGTTTTCACCTCTGGTATCCATTCTGCTCACTGAGCTTCTGAGTTCCTCCTTTGCTCCAGTCTTCTCCTGAGTCCCTGATGTCATGTTTCTCCTGGTACAATTATATTATGGTACAGTCTGGCAATCCCAAAGGGATGCTTAACCTTGAGAAATAATGTATTTGCTCTTTTTTCACAGAACTATGTGTTGTAGGGATTCATGGCCCTGCCAGTTTCTAGGAATTGGACTGATTGCCTTGTTGACTTATGGCGACATATCCATTGTTAAAGGTATTTCAAAAAAAAATTAGAAGTCTACTTTAAGTGTTAGAGTGCAAATCTGAATTTCCTATTCAGAAAGAAATTTTCAGCTTCCCTCAAGCTAGTTCTACACTCAAGGAAGCTTGCCAGACTGCTTATTAATATGATACATTCTGAGTTATCATTATCACCAGCTTACTTTGGATCCAAAGTATACCATATACTTTGGTATACTATATATATACCAAACATATTTGTGGATACCACATATTCAAAGTATACTTTTGGATATTTTGGATACCACATATCCAAAGTACACTTTTGTATAGAAGACTTTTGTATAGAAGACTTCAATAAAAACAATATATTTTTAGAACAATACAGTTTAATAAATAATGGAAGAACTGAAAAAAAATGTTTAGGAAATTGTTTGTGTTCCTTGTAAATAATAGCTAAGAGATACTGAGTACTTACTTTGTCAGATACTGTTATACATCTTTCATTTAATCATCAAAGTGATCCTGTAAGTAACGTGTTATTATGCTTGTCTTCCATGAGTGGAAACAGGGATGAAGAGAAATAAATGACCTTCCCAAAGCCACAGAGTTGGTAGTGAGAGAGCTGAGTGTGGGCGTCCTGCTGCAAAACCCAGACACTTGAAGCCACCGCATTACATGACCTCTCTTCAACTAAAGAGAGATCCTATTCATTACAACACATTGAAGTTGACCAGCAGGGCGGATAAGATATTATGAAGCTTGTTTCCATGATTTAGAGTTTTTGAAAAGTGCATTGTGGCTTTGCTCATACTGTGTATCTGCTTGTAAATTTTCAATGACTTTATATCACACTGCAGTATAAATCATTTTAAACCAACCAGCCTAGTCTGTATTTGTTAGTTTAAGAGCTTAGTCTGTATTTGTCAGTTTAAGTGTCAAGCACTCCGTATTCTGGCCTTTTTTCAACATTCTAATGCTTTACCTAATGTTATTCTTAATGGACATACCACTAAAATCAGCCAGGTTTATTTAACTTATCCTGCCTCCAAGACTTTGTTCATATTTCCATTGCAAGATCTATCCACATATCCTCTCAGATTGGTCAATTAAATTCTTTTTCAAGGACTACTTCACAACTCACTTCTCCCGTGAAAATGCTGATGTCCTTACCTTCTGTCTTGACTTTGAAACTTCTGAAATAGATTTTAAATATGGAATATATTTATATCACAGGGGATGTGACCTTTGAGTGTAATCTTCAGGATGCTGAGAGTTCACTGGGCAGAAAAATGGCCTGGAATCTGGATGGTGTGGGAACTATCACAGAGAGCAAACATGACAGAGCATCACAAGGGAAAAGCTTAGAAAAATTGGTAGAAGCCAAGTAATAAAGAAGTATATGCAACTTGTTACCAATTGCGGAATATATTTTGGAAACTGATTAATCATGGGAAGATCCTAACAAGTGCATGACTTTTTGAAAAAATTATTGGCTAATCAACACTATAGTTGAATTCTGTCTTCTTATCACCTTTACTTTGTTTTTCTCACCAGTGGTAGTATAGAGAGATGATTTCCAAGCCTTTAAGAAATTATTGCTTTAGTCTACATAGGATGTTGAGAACCCCAGTGACGGAATGGGGCAAGAATAGTGATATAGAAGAAAGGGGACATATGTATGAGACAGTTCATGTCAAGTAAATGTAGGGAAAAGGAAGGGAAATAATCAAGAATTATTTCAAAATTTTTGACTTGTGCAACATAGTTTTTAATAGTGTCATTAAGTACTTGAAAGATTAGAAGGGATGTGGGTGTAAAAATCCTTTCCCAGTGGGCTATCCAAGGCAATGGGTCTGTAGGAAAAGAGGTGACAACAGACAATTGGAAGTTAGAGGTATATAGCTGAAGAGAGAAGTTCAAAATGGATATATACACTTGGGACTTTAGGCTACTGGTAATTGCTGATTTGATATACTCGAGTACAAACAATTGGGAGAATATGTAGAGTAATAGAGAATTGAAAATGCACAGTGAGGCATCTTTCAAGCCAGGATCAAAGCAGAATCAAGAGTTGGGAAGATTCTCCTAGTTCCCACACATAAGCTCAAAACATTAATGGATCTAATTTCATTCCCAAGCAATGCAAAAGTAAGGAAACAAACTAGTGTAGAACAGTTTACATATGCACACTGACTGCCATTTTTTTGATTTAGTATTTGCAATAAATGTATAATCTCTAAGATATATTTGTTTTTCAGTTTTAACTCAGCATATACAGGGAATCCTGTATATATTTTGCATGTAAGTCGGAAAGAATCTTCTCAAGTGAGTGATTTTGAATGTAAGTATTATAAATAACCAGCACTAACTATTGCATATTTAATTGAATTCTTTTATTTTAAATATTCACAGTACAGGAATTCATTAAGCCTGAATAGAACATCATTATTTACACATCTAAGGAATAACTCCAGTGGTAAATCAGTGAAGTGCTTACATTGAATATAGGAAATATGATTGAAGAAAGAGAATTCTCCTTACACATACAGGCTCAAACCCTTTATACATTTATTTCTCCTTGGGATCTTAGCACAGATCACTGAAGTCACTATTAATTGCTGAACAAAATTTCAAAAAATTATAACTATAACAAACACACCATATATTTATAAACCCAGAAAGACATCAATGGGCCAGAAATCCACATTATGATGGCATTTTTAAGGGAAGGAAATTTCAGATGATATCTCCAGTTTAATTTGTGGAAAATGCAAGTTCTTCAAATAGCTGAATATACAGATTTCCTATGGCATTTTGCCTTGCATGGCTTCTTAAAATATTTGCTTAGCTGCCATAACATGTTATGTTATTTACAAGTTGAATTGATGAAGGGAACAATATGGTAGCAAACTAAGAGCCCAGATCAGTTGTTTACTGAATGCCATGTACATAAAACATCCTGGTCAGTGAAGGTGGCCTCCATACTGCCAGGACTGGCTACTCAATGTTTGGATTAATGCTTTCCTCCAGGATGTAGCAAGACTCAGTTGCATGATTTTCACTTGGAATAGTAGCTAGACTCAACTTTTCTTACTGTTATACTAACTTCACTGAAGCAGTTAAAATTGAACTTGAATGAACCAAACATCTGTAAATAAATAAATAAATAAATGTATAAATAGAATCACTACTGTTTTAATAACATAGCAATAAAATTACCTTCCAACAGTATAAATGCTTATAAATGCTTAATATTGATGTTTTAAGTCACCAAGTGCTATTTCTAGCCTTACTATATTATGATGAATGACTAATTTCATTTGGGAAGTGGTCATTGGTCCACATATATTATCTGTTTGGAATTAAGCCCTTTCAAAAGCACAAGTATATCTCCTGAAGAACACCAAAGAAAAATAAAAACATGAACAAAACTTCACCAAATGGTGTAATTTCTGTTCCCAAAGACTACTGCAAATTATCAGCATGTAGAGGCCTGGTCTTTGCAGCCAAAATGTGTATTTTCTACACATTTTTTTCCCCCTAATCACCCAAGTTACTGAGAAAAATATTTTTCCTCCCTGCTCTACCAAGTACACTGATTGGCTGTTCACACTGCCTGGATATTCTACATTATTGCCCAATTTAGTGTTGTGCAGACCTGGCCTCAAGTGTTTTCTGCTCCCACATCCCTCCCCACCACCCCTGGCAGTAATACTGATTTTGGCAGTGTAAAAAGAAAAAGACACACTCTTCTTGATTGTAGAAAAAGCTGCCAGAATACTGTGTTCATAGTATAGAACTGATTAAGACGATATTTTTCATATCTTCATGCTTTTATAATAGTTAAGTTTTTATGCAGTAAATTGTATCATTTGCCAACAAATGATTTAATTTGTTTTATTTTATTGCCAACAAGAGATTTGAAGAAGAAAATTGGGGGTGGGGGGATATTACCACATTATGCTGCCCAGTTAAAAAAAAGCAAAGCAACATTTTCTATTGGCTCATTAGCACTAAGAACAACATTTTCACTTTACTCAAGTTTAAAAAGAATTTTTTGAAAGACGTGAATCATGCACACAGACTGGGACAAAGCCTATGTATGAGTTGGCAATGTAAATGCCCCCCTCCCCCAAAGTTGCATGATTCACCAAAGGCATGCGTTTTTTTCATCTAATATAACACAACCTTAATATCTTTATATAATTTCTGACACATTTTATTTCAAACATGCACTGGCTACTAAAATAAGATTTTAAAGAAAAGCTGATGTTTGATATAAAATAATCATGTCTTTTCAAGTGTGGAAAAATACTCTACAAAAAAATAAGTAGAAAAGTGGTTTCTGATCAATGTGTGATTTTATCTATAAAAATCCAGATGACTAATTAGTGTGCTTACAACAACCCTATGGGGTCTGCATTGCAATTTTACACATACATGAAGTTAATAGCATTAAACAACTATTAGCACAATGCAAGTAAATCCTTATCAGAAATAACAAGAACTATAAACTGTACATTTGGCATTTAGGTTTCAGAGTACTTTTAAGAGTCTGCTTAAATATGATAGTACAATAGTGCAAAATCACATTACATTAATAAAACGTACAATTACCACGCAAATGATTTATGGATTACTGACCCTTACAATTCACATATTGGCTAGAATTGGCACATTTTGTTTCACCATGATAGTTTTGACCTTCTCTGAGTGCACATTGTTTTATTCAAAGTTACACTTGAACTACATAGAAAAAGTGTAGGCTTATGTGTGTCTGTATGTGTGTTTTTGAGGAGATGAGAGAAAGTATGTAAACTTCATTGCAGCTTTCTTCTTTAGCAACCATTTAATTAGAGTTCTATAGAAACTGCTTGGTAACTATTTTCTCTTCTTTCTTATGGCTCCCCGAACAGTGACATGGCCACACGGAAGAGACCGAGAAGGAAAGAAAGAACACTCTAGAAGAGTATATGGCAGCCCATGCACTGTGCCAGGCTAACTAAACCAGAATATCTAATAAAAAAAAATCAAGATCTAATAAGTACTTCTCAGTTGGCTCTAATGCAAAGTCCACCACACTATTGATTGATGAGAAGTCAGTGCCCCGGAAAAGCCAGTGAATCATGCAATCGATTGGACCACCTGGAACTTGGTTCTAGTCCTTAGTTTACTACTCTTTTCCTCCTTTCTGCAGCTTTGTAAGCTGGAATCTACATTGAAACTTGTGAGCTCTTCCTTCACTTTTCCCCTTTAAGAACCTCTCTTAGGGGCGCCTTGGTGGCTCAGTGGGTTAAGACCTCTGCCCTCGGCTCAGGTCATGATCCCGGGGTCCTGGGATCGAGCCCCGCATCGGGCTCTCTGCTCAGCGGGGAGCCTGCTTCCTCCTCTCTCTGCCTGCTTCTCTGCCTACTTGTGATCTCCGTCTGTCAAATAAATAAAATAAAATCTTTAAAAAAAAAACAAAAAAACCTCTCTTATACACACAGGTTGTTTCAGTTTCAGAATAAACTACATTATTCCAATGAAGTTGATTAATCTCAATAATTTCACTCAGATAATTCTGACCAGTTGCATTTCCTCCAGCAAACACTCTTTTTTTTACCTTCATCTTATGTACTATTTATGAAAATGATATTTTTATATTGTCACAATTACTCCACTAATCCTGATTCCTACAAAATCCAACCTTATATAAAAAAAAAAAAAAAGAAAAAAGGAGAAAAGAGGGGGAAAGGTGCACATGAATAAGTACTTCACTTTTTTTAAAGATTTTTTTTTTTTTTTATTTGACAGACAGAGATCACATGTAGGCAGAGAGGCAGGCAGAGAGAGAGAGAGAGAGAGAGGAGGAAGCAGGCTCTCCACTGAGCAGAGAGTCCGATGCGGGGCTCGATCCCAGGACCCTGAGATCATGACCTGAGCCGAAGGCAGAGGCTTTAACCCACTGAGACACCCAGGTGCCCCAGTACTTCACTTTTGAAGGCTGCCATCATGCTGATAGCTCTAGAGATTTAAATTTTTAATTTAAGAGTTAAAAAAAAGAAGTCATTATTTTCACTATGTTTTTCTATCTCCATTTCCAATGCTACATCTTCCAGCCCAAGAGCTCTCATTGATTTGAATGTAAAGGATCTGCAAGCTAAATGATGTTTTTTCCTTGTCAGTGAACTTCTGGTCTCAAGTACAATATTCTTTGTTCTTCAATTCATTATTTTTGAGTACTATGTAAAATATTTGAGATAGGCCATCTATCATGTAAAAAGGGAACTGCTCCTACTTTTACATTGAATCAGATATTCTCCGTCTGTTCAAGGCTCTTAAAGAAGAAAACCACTGTGTTGCAGGCCTGGATCTTATTGTAGTCCCCGGAGACACATACCCTGTCCTAGATGACAGTGAGCTCTCTTCTTGCAATCTGGCCTTGGAAAAGGATGGCCTCTTCAGGATTGTCTCATCTGAGGGACTGGAGGTGGCTAATGAGGCCAATCTGAGAAGGGGATGCAGTCTTGTAACTCTTGCGCATATTTCTTGCATAATGAGTAGTACCAGCTTGTTGATTTTGTCTGGGTACCATATCTGTGAGTCTGCTTTTCTATCTCCTTCCATTAATCAAAATGGAATGTGAAATGTGCAGTAAGAGTCACCAGAGTTAACATACCTCTGAAAAAAATCACTCTCAGAGTTTTTCAGACATAATTTATATTTGTTTTTTATAGCAAAACTCCAGCAAGCTCTAATGTAACATACTTTATGTATACAACTAATTCAATAATTTGTTTGCCAGATGATTCAGAAGACTAATTTAATTTTCGAAGTTTTCTAACATTTTATCTGAAATAAACATTTCTCTGAAATAAACATTTCTAATGTTCTTTAAAGTGGGACAATTGGGAACTGCTTAAAAATACTATTTTGAATATTATTCATTTCTGACACATCAGTGTAAAACATTTAAGTTTGCTTTTTTGTTTTCTTAAAGTACAACTTAGAAAGTGTGCAAATGAACAGTTGAGGTTATTCGTGTCAAATTTTTATTTATTATGCAATTACAGCAGTCTTAATCACAGTCTGGCTAGGAATTATTTTATTTCTGCACCACTAGACAAATACATACATGTTTATTGAATTTATGCTATCCCATTTTAAAGGGACCTTTAGAATTTTTTAACTTTAGGAAAAGGAAATGAAGACTTGATTCTGCTTCCTAACTTAGGTCATTACCTGACTCTGCCGCTGAGCTGATGTGGTAGATAAAGTCAGGTTGCTGAATATTTCGGGACCCCTGTCTTTACCAGCAAATCACTTCTGGGAATCTTCCTTCTATTCCATTCTGTGACATAAGCTATGCCAACTAATAATAAGCTAAATTGACTGTTAATTTACTGATTGCTCATAACAGTGAGGGGAAATTAGGCTTGCTTGGGTTCCAATTATTTTAAGAAATGGTGTATGTGTTTAGTAAGTCAAATAATGCCTATGTACTCCCCTTCCATTACTGAGTCATTATAGAAGATGTGAATGCATGCTTCCACACTATATTTATTCGTTTCTTTTCTTCTGAAGATTATTCCTTTGGCTTATTTAAATTTGCAATGATTCTTAAAAGCTGTCTGCTTAACATTTTCAGTTTAGAACTGAAATTTGGAAGTAGTTTTGAATTCCTCACAGTGATATTTTGTTATAATAAATGATTATAAATTTGAACACAGTATCTATTCACTTATATGTTATTTCATTTGTCCATGCACACACACACACACACACACGCGCGCACAGACACATCGGGAATCTGCTACCTCCACTTCATAGATGCAAAATCTGAGGCCAAGAGGAGTCAGGTAGCCTGTCTACAGTTAGGGAGTGGCGGAACTGAGATTCATTTGTAAATCTGTGGTCACCAGAACTCCATGTGCTACAGCTAGCTCATTGCTATATGCCAATTGCAAATTACTTTTCCACCCATCAAGCAAGGGCTTTGGAACATGGAAAATAGGTTCTCTTAAACATATACATTGGATTAGCAGATCACAGAAGCATAAAATTTTATGGCTGTAAAGGATCTTAGTAATTGGATAGTCCAATTTTCATGTTGCAAAATACAAACATACACTTAGAACCTAAAAAGAGAATGAGAGATATTTTTTCAAGATATATAAACTTTTCTTTTCCTAATAATACCTCCAGGCCAAGAATTGAGCAGGTTTTTTGTGTAGACTGCTGGTTCCCAGAGATGGCCCCACATTAGTGTCATCTAAGGTGTCTTTACAATTGTTGGTCTCTGGGTCCCATTTCAAACCATTCAGATCAGATCTCTGGAGATGGAGTTTGGGAGTTCACAATTTTAAATCCTCTCCAAGGGATCCACACATGCATCTAGGCCTGAGAAATACTGCTATAAAGCACCCACAATTTAAAAGAAGATTTGGACACTGTAGATAATCTGCCCCAAATTAAGGGATTAGTTAGCCAGTACCATGCTCATGCATGAAGTCATTAGGCAAATAGAATATCTTGGCTCTTAAAGTAGAGAAACACTTTACTGACATATCCAGGACGATCCCAAGTGAATTAAAGACATTAGCTTATATCAGTTCAGAATACACTCCATTTTATATGTGGTTATGACACAGACCTCAAACCTGACAGCACATCAGAACTATCTGGGGAAATTTTAAAAATACAGATTCCAGCTCCCATTTCAGACCCAGAGAATCAGAAACTGCATGTTATTAATATTTTTCCAAATGATTCTTATGCAGCTGGGAAATTCCAAAGACGTGTGTGTTCAAGAACCACTGGCTAAGTTAGGATGGTTTATCAACTACAATGTGAAACAGACTAACTTAGGAAGTATATTAAAAGCATGGTTTTTTTTTTTTTTTTTTGGACTTGTTCGGAGAGAATTGCCTGAGCAGGGTCAAGGAATCAGTATTATTCATAAATACCTCTGGTGATTCCGGGTCTGGCGAATCAGGCTTTTCAGTTACATTGACAAAGACAGCTGACATTGGAGAGATTTTTTTTTTTTTAAATTTTTTACAATATTTTCAAAGTAGATCAAATGAAAAACATATGGTAACTATGAATTAAGAATAACTAAATTGTTTGGATATATTCAATCTGGCTTACTCAAATGAGGCTCCTTGTTTCATTGTCATCTAGGGATTTGCAGTGTGCCTCTACTGCCTCCTTGAAACTTTTGCATTGATAAAAAAAGTTTTAGATTATTGTAATAAGAATGTGGATGATACAGAAAAATCTTTTAAAATTATTTTAAAATAATGCTCAATATATGGTTGGTTTTCTGTAGGCAATTAAGGTCTCCATGAGTCATGAGTATATGAATTACAAAAGGTGAGGTAGAGAACAAAGGGTAAGGAGTTAAAGGAAGAAGTTCAGTTAATTGAACACTTGCTATACTCTAAGCACAGGGTTAGGTTCTTTCCACATATTAGTTGAAATAATCTGTTTTACACTTTAAATGTCTATTCAGAGAAGTAAGAGGGACATCCATTTGAAATATTAACCTTCAAAAAATGATATGGTCTTTGGAATTTCATTTGCAAATACATGCATATTGTCAGTTTAGATCTTAGATGAGAGAGAAACAACTCCAGAAGGAGCCTTGCAAACAACAAGGTCCAGAGAGGTTAGCTGGATTTCTGAAAATGAGTTTGTTGAACCAATAACCCAGCCTAGCATTGTCTGGTTTAGCAGACTCTCTCTCATTTTTGTTCTGTTAACTGCTCTGTATAATGCTTATGAATATGGATGCATTCAATATGAATTACTGAGAGGGAGAACACTTTGGATTGTAGTTGAGCTTACCCATTTGCAAAATGCTACAAAATCTTTAGATGAGAGGCATCTAGAAAAAAGTATCAACTTAACTGACTGATGTTTGCAGTACAAAGGAGTGCAGTTAGGTGGGAAAGAAACTGCATTTTCCTCCGTGCACAGTTTGGTAGTAAATATGTGCCCTTCACGGTGCTCGCACTTTATATTCTCCTCAAATACTAATTGTCTTTCCTATTAGAAACAGTTGGTGTTCATATTTGAATAGAATGTTAACAAGTTCCAAATCCTTTAAAATCTTTCTTGAAATGTTACTTCTTTTGGGTTGCTAGGATGCAGGAAGATTGGAAGGACATAAAGACTTCCTTTGCATCCAGTCAGTAAATTGACCAAAGAAATAAATATAAAATATAATCTCTAACTGGTACCAATAAGCTAGAACTGTTACCACACTTTAATAAAATTCTGCATGACCTCCAATGCAATTTCTTTATTCATTGAACAAATATTTGTTGAGATCCCTCTCTGTGATAGGCACTGTGCTTATCTTTAAGATCCTGAAGTTTTTATATTTAAGAGTTCAATAGTAATTAATTTGTTAAGAAGCTCCCCTAAATGAGATCAGAGTTCAAGGGAACTCAAAGGTATGGTTAAGGTCATAATGTCACAAGGTCATAATGTAAGGACCTAAACCTTGTTTTGGTAACATTACTTCATGCAAAGACATTTTCTAGACAAAGGCAAAGGCATTACCTTAAGACTCACGGAATCTAGTTTGAAAATAGGCAATCAAAAAGATATCAATTGTATAATTTCCTATTCTTACCATATTTAACCTCCAATTGGAGGCAAGAATTTAAAGCCTCAGCAAATAATTCCTAAATATTTTGTCACTTTATACATCAAGTGCTCTGAGCTTTCTAAGCCTTCACAACAGAAAGCATCTCTGCACATTCTAGGATTATCAAGACATGTAGTAAGTGCAAAATTTTAAGCTGATATTGGTTTCCCACTAAGATAATTTTTTTCCAGTCTCTACTTCTAAAATTTATGGCTGCCATATAATATGACTGTCATGTCTTTTTTTTTTTTTTTTTAGGAGTTTAATACTGTTGGATATGGAGAATTCAGTATATATTCTTACAAAGAAGACCTATAATAATATTTATATATTCTTACTAGTAAGGCCTATAATAATTAACATTTAATATTCAGACCATTAAAGATTTTTTATAATTTGGAACAAAACTTTTTAAGCGGTCTATTCTGTTTTTATATCCACAGTTTATCCTCTGGCATAATTATTTGTTTTTATAACCAAAAGCAAGCTAATTTTGTTGAATCCATATCTTTCACCAGGAGATATCCTTTAAAAGAATTGCAATCCATGGTATTTATTAATGGAGTGCCTCAGAACCATATACCATCTTTGAGGGTCACATTTCACTTAAAATGTAGTCAAAATCCATTTCCTTCTGCTAAAGCTCATCTCCTAAAATATTTAAAACAGAAAGAATGCTAACAAGTTTGATGTTGTATTTCTATATACTTTTTTCAAAAGTCAAAGTGCTTCCACATAGAGTGTACCATTCCATAGGCCTTAATTAGACCAATAAGGCATTCACATTTTTATGAATTGAGATGTACTTCTATGGTTAGATGAGAATACAATGAAAAATAACATAGCATTGAGAGATAGGGCACCCTTACATTCCAGTCTTGGATATGTCACTAGCTGTGTGTGTGTGTGTGTGTGTGTGTGTGTGTGTGTGTGTGTGTGTGAACATATTTCTTGAATAAATGTTGTCTCTGGATCTGGTTAATCCATAAGTAGAATCAAGGGATTGGTTTATAAACATTGCTATAATACCATCTAGCCCTAAAACTTACAAATAAATACTCCCAGAACTGATGGGCTAAGTTGACTCATTCATTTTGGCACTTCAAATTCAGAAAAGTTATTCTTCTGGGACCTGGTAATGGGTTTTCAATATATAGATGTGTCAGTTAGTGACATAGTATTATTGCCTTGGCTTGAGTCATATTATCAGCGTGTGATTATACTCAGTCTAAAAAAGAGACCAAATTCATATTCGGCAAGAGAGGTGATGCCCCCAGGTTTCTTAGTTCTTTGAAATCATGAGCCAAGATGGGTTGTCAAGACACTGAATGCTTCGCTACTTTTGAGGAAAGCAGGTGCTTTCTAAACATGTTAGCCATGCAACCTGTTTAGAACCCTACACTTTTTGTAGGATGACAAAAGGATGACAAAGTCTGTGTAAATGTATGAATTAGACTTTTTAACCTGATGAAATAAACGTAGGTGAGATTTATCTTTATCTACGAGGGCATCCACACAGACACACCACTTCTTGATGTGATGTGTTAGAAGACATAATATGGAGGGAACCTACATCAGTGAGTAGTGAAATGAGTGAACAAAGTTTGCAGCTCAGAAATACGTCAAATCCCTGAGCAACGGAGGAAATATGCTATCTTATTTTCATTAAATCAACAGTGCCTCATATAAACTCCATTGAGAGGAGTACGTGCATTAACACAGACTCAAAGAAAGCTTTCATCTATCTCTCCACTTAACTGTAAGCTCCTGTAGGGCAGTGACAGTAACTTGTTCTTCTTTATCTCTGGTTAGGGCATTGCCTGACACAACATGCCTGTTTGACATGGGTAAAGAAATGAATCTGTGGATCAAACAGTCCTCCATCTCATGCCAGAATCTTCCTCTGGTCCACTCCTCCTAGAGCTCCAGAGAGCTTATTCCCACACAAGGCAGTCTGGGGCAATGGACATATGTCCTACTTACTGAACTCAAGTTTGTCTCTATCTAACTTCCATTTGATGTAGAAGATGGTGGATTTGTATTCTACTAATGTTAACATGTAACAGGACTATTAGAATATGTCACAATTAGATCCAAAAAGATGTCATCAGAACACTCCAGTTGTTTTGATGGGTTTTGGCCTGAATGGAATAGTCATTAAAGATTCTTTTGGGACATGTTTTTCTTGAAGAATCCTTAACATCCCATCTTTTTTCACCTACTAATCTCTGCTTATATCCAGCTCTTAACCTTACAGAGGAAAATTGTTGTGTACAACTGCAGGTTCAGGGATGAATCTTCCAAGAACTTAGTGTAATGGCATGTTTGTTTTGGTTCTGTAAAGCTCTGAGGGCCATGGTCACAAGTGCTATATATGAAAAATTATGAAAATGAAATATAAAACATCATATCCAGTTAATATTTTTACACTAGAACTATCACTTTCTTGAAGCAAACAAAAATTTTCCCATGATTTTCACGGACATTCATTTCTTCATTTAATAAATGTGCATTGAGATCGTACTCTGGGTTAGAACTGTGTATTACCTATAGATCCCCACTTTGTTTAATATCTTCTGCATAACACCTTAATGATAATTTTATTTAGGTTCTTGTAATGTGAGAGCAAACCTTTAAAATGTTTTGTCTATTTATTTGTCCACATGGTAAAATGAAACTTTTAAATATTGGGGCTTGGAAAAAATATTTTAAATTTTTATGTTATTCAAGATTATACATAAATGTACCGCTTATAAATACGATTTGTATCTATACACATTCTTTTCCTTTGTTATTTGAGGAAATTATTTGTTTTATTATAATAGTAAGTGTAAGGATTGGGAAGAGAACTATCCTAGATATTCTTATGTATTGTCAGGATTATTTCCCAAGTTCTACAAATCCCGCCAAATTGGATATTTAGAAATACTTGAATAATTTAACTTAAGATCTTGAGAACAAGTGGCTGCATTTGCAAGACTGCTTAATGAAAATAAATGAAAAGTCTAATACCTTCCTGAAAAAAAACAGTTCAGCTTCACCATCTTTTTAATTCACTACATGAATAATTCTCCCTTCACAAAAAATGTGGCAAGCAGGTAAAAAGTATATCTAATAGAGACAGTTACACACTTTGTTCACTTTGAAGTCAAAGAGGTTAGAACTCAGTTACAAATACCTTTCCTTTGTTATATTAGGCAAACTTGGAACTAGAGATCATGGTATTTAGTGAAAATATTTCATATTTTAAGATGTGCATTGTCATCTCCCAAATAGCTTAAACAGCTGACCAATGTAGAAACAACAATCATATCACGAATGTACATTACAAACAACTACCAAAATGTGAAAAACAATGTTTACAAATGGTAGCAAAGAATAAATTAATTTTCAGTGCACATAATTAGGTATATACAGGATAATTTTAAAACCAAAGGGAGTGATTGCTAGTGCTGAGCTCTCAGAAATCTCCATCAAAGTGTACATGTTACCCAAGAGAGAGTGATAAAAATAAATTGTGACACAAAAGCAGAATGTTGTCTCTCTTCTTATCCTCAAAACTTGGATGATAGCTCATCAAAATAATTTTTCCAAGTGTGCAAATGATGGAAAACTTTAATTCCAAAACCATTTCTCTAAATTACCAACAGATTTATATTCTTGATGCCTTTTCACGTGATCACAAGCCAAGCATGCATGTGATTCCCAAAATCGTGGGAGATTCACTGTGAAATCCTTCCTCCAGTTAAAGTAACTAAGGTATAACTTATTGTTTTTGTCAACTTCTTTCAGATGCTTGGCTAGCTCACTGGGAGAGTTATAATCTTCCACATGAATGAATGAATCTGCTGGAATATAATTCTCATAATTTTCCCTAGATGGCCCCAGAACAACAGGTACAGAGCCAGCTAAAAAAGCGTTATAGAGCTTTTCTGTGATGTAATCTTTGTGGATTGAGTTTTCAAAAGAAAGATAGAATTTGCAAGTAGATATGGTAGGAATCAAATTTTTATCATTCACATACTCTCCAAATGCTTGCCCATAGGTATGGATTTCAATGCTTTTGCTTAGCTCATTGTAATACTTGACCCTGGCGTGCTCAGGATTCCAGTTACTTACAACCCAGCACACTAACTTCTCTTTGCTTGGCACTTCAAACACGAAGGGGTTTGTGCTCACCGTCAAGAAGCCGTAAGGCACTTGGATATCTGAGTCGCGGCGGTAGGTCAGAGTCAAGTTGAACAGGTGCTCAATGCCACTTTTTTGGGGCGTGTGAGTTGGTGATTCCAAATTCATCCAAATCCATTTCTGGAAGGGTGGTCTAGCCTGCTGAGGTAAGTTAGTCAGATCCCAACTGATGTCTCGGTGATGGATCAGAACTGCATGAGATTTGTTGTACAGAGAACGGTCTGTTGTGAGATGGCATCCTTGGATGTTGAACATTGCTTGGCAAGATGTAAGGTCAAAGGTCTGCCCAAATGGCCACACCCAAATCAGGATAGTAGTTTCATTAAAATAATCAGTTTTGGTGGAGAAGAAGTTTTTCATTTTCAGCACTGAGCTGGCTGACTCCATTGGACTGAAGATCCAGCTGTTGGTAGGCTTGATGTAAATGAGCAGACATGCCATGAAGCAGCCCAGGATAATGCAGACGATTAAAAATGGGCGGAGAATTCCTTTGGATGCTGATGTCATAATTTTTTCTGTGAAAGAGAAAGATGGAGGTAGGTAGAGGTAGTGATGAAAAGCGAATCATAAATACAATTTGAGGTTAGCGGGTGATGTATTTCAAAATACACTTAATCACAAAATCAGTTGCATTTTTCTTTTTTAGTGTTACTAAACCATTAGAGAAATGGAGCTTTTATTAAGCCAAGAAACTGCCTTTCAAAGGAACTTTCCCTTGAACTCCATAAATAATGAGTCAGAATTTGTTAGAAGTCTGCCTGCATATCTTGAAGCCGGGTTACATCTGTTTTCAATGCCATCCTTACCTGTTATTTTATTTGTTTCTAGAAAGCTGGCACAAAGACTGGCATCACCAAGGCTATGACTAAAATTTTTTGTACTTTGAAACCACATCAGATCTGAGAACATTCCTTAGTTTATATGACTATTATTACTTATATATAATTACTATAATTATTTACTAGTGCATTTTTGAGATTGTAATATAACTTTGCATTTCAGATGGAATTCAGTAGAAAACCAAAATTTTTAAAGAAAAACTTTTGTTTTGGTTTTTTGATATAAGCTCATCTTTACTGCCAAGAATGTCTCACAAGGAATCTCTTATAAGAAACGGCAGCTCTTGATCTGATATCTGTTATTTTGTTTTGCTTTTAAGTAAGTACATGGGTGCAAAAATTTGAGAAATTAAAATCTCTTTTTTAATTTTTAATATTTATTTTTTCTTAAAATTTTTCTTATTTACTTTTTTTTTTAAAAAAGATTTTATTTATTTATTTATTTGACAGACAGAGATCACAGGTAGGCAGAGAGGCAGGCAGAGAGAGGAAGGGAAGCAGGCTCCCTGCTGAACAGAGAGCCTGATGCGGGGCTCGATCCCAGGACCCTGGGATCATGACCTGAGCCGAAGGCAGAGGCTTTAACCCACTGAGCCACCCAGGCGCCCCTCTTATTTACTTTTAATAATCTGTTAGCACACTCAAGATCTACTAGGTTGTGATAATAAAATGCTATAGCGGCATTAGAAAAACATTCTCATGTGGTATCAGGGCATTAAAAAAATAAATAAATAGAGAATACTATTTTGTGAGATTAAGAGTCACTTATGGTTTGTCTCCCTCCCAATCCCATCTTGTTTCATTTATTCATCTCCTACCCCCTTTGCCCCCCCCATGTTGCATCTCCACTTCCTCATATCAGGGAGATCATATGACAGTTGTCTTTCTCCAATTGACTTATTTCGCTAAGCATGATACCTTGGGGGGAGGGGGGTTGGGAGAGGGGGGGTGGGGTTATGGACATTGGGGAGGGTATGTGCTATGGTGAGTGCTGTGAAGTGTGTAAACCTGGCGATTCACAGACCTGTACCCCTGGGGATAAAAATATATTATATGTTTATAAAAAATAAAAATTAAAAAAAATAGAGAATACTATTGTCATTTTTAAAAAATCTAGAAAACAAAAAAAAGCTTAACTCATTACATGAAGTCAATTATTAACCTATTACTAAAAGGAAATATAAAAAGTTAAAAAGGTCTATTTCACTTATGAACACAGATATAAACATTGAGCAGTAAAGAGAATTAAAATATATTATGACACAATTCAAGAGTAGGTTTATGTAGGTTCATGTACATTTGATCCTACTTTATAAATTTGACTGGTTGGATAATCTTTTTCTAGACTCTGAGAAAAGTTACTGGAAATATCTCTTTTTTAATGGAGTAATAATACTAACCTTTAATATACATAATTTGACTGAGCAATAAAGTGTTTTTCTCCTGTAAGATCAATGTTTAATGGTATTTAGAAATGTTTTCATTGATAGAGTGCTGGGGTGGCTCAGTTAGGTAAGCATGTGACTCTTGATTTCAGCTCAGGTCATGATCTCAGGGTTGTGAGGTTGAGCCCTGCGTTGAGCTCCACACTGTGTCTGGAGCCCCCTTAAGATTCTCTATCTCCCTCTTTCTCTCTCCTTTTGTCCCTTCCCTCCACTCATTCACACTCTCTCTCCCTTTCTCAAAAGAACAAGGGAAAAAAAGAGAGAGAGAGAACTGTTCTCATTGAAAAAGTTTCCTTAAGTCCTTTTTGAATTGAAATGTAATGTCAATAACTAAATAAATGATGTCAATTCATTGCAATAAGTTACAGCTTAAATAGCTCCTGTTCAGTAAATGCTCATTCTCAGCTAGGTCCTGTGCAGAGCACTTTGCACACATCATTTCCTTTAATCCTCATAGAACCTCTATGAAGAAAGTATTTTATCACCTTTGATGAAAAAAACTGAAGTCTGGGGAGCCTGGTTTCAGTTGGTTCAGTTGGTTAAATGTCTGCCTTTTGTTCAGGTCATGATCCCAGGGTCCTGGGATTAAGCCCCAGGTCTGGGTCCCTGCTCACTGGGGAGTCTGCTTCTCCCTCTGACCCTCCCACTGCTCATGTTCTCTCTCAGATAAATAAATAAAATCTTAAAAAATAAAAAGAAGAAACTGAGGGTCAGAGATATATGTAACTAGCTTAACCATTGAGTTATGCTCTTTCTTGCCTTCTACAATCTTCTTTGAACAAGTAATATAAGCCTCAGTTGTCTATTTAGGTGCATTTGACACTTCGGTTTTATTGTCTTGGTTTCTCTGGCCTCTACCCTTTATAATTGAGGACTACCTATCCATGCATTAAATTTTGAGCAATTTCCTTTAATAAGAATACCTGACACTTATATGATACTTTCTAGTGTCAAACATTGATCTTAGCACTTACGTTAACACACACACACACACACACACACATATTACCTCATTGTAATCCCATTTTATTGATAAAGAAACAGGCTTCTAATGCTTAAGAAACTTGCCCAGGGTTACCCAGTTCAGAAGTGGCAGAGCACACTTTCAAACAAACCCAGGTCATTGGTTCTAGTTTGAGTCATGAGCACTACATTTTATGTTCACTGATTCTCCAGGCTGCAGCTAGAGAATGTAATAACCAGAATGCAAGCCCTATGAAGGCCTTTGTTTCTTCACTGCTTTATGCTCATCACCAGAACACAGTAGGTGTTTAATAAATGCTATATATGTTGCATGAACGAGTGGGTGGATTGCCTAGTCCCTACCCTGTGCAAGGTAAAATGCTAGGTAACTAGATAAGCAAAAATGAGCCAAGTATGAATGAAGAAATAGATACTTAGTTGCTTTCTTTGTGCATTTAACATGTATACTTTCAGAAAATAACTACCATCACAGTTGGCATACAGATATTTCTACCAGTAAATGAGCAAAATCTCCTAGCTTTGCCTTTGTCATGTGTCAAAGTTGGCATCTATCGAGTATACTTTAATTACATGACTCCTCTTTTTGGCCAAATGAGGGAAAAAAAAAGTCACTAGGCAAGAAAAAATGTTCCTTTCACTGCAGGCCTCTCAGTTTTTCTGCTTCCTGGACATTTTGTATTGAGGTTCTTTTTGTTAACTCTCTGCACACCTCTCCTCTCAGCTTTTCATT
Source organism: Enhydra lutris kenyoni (assembly GCF_002288905.1). Lineage (NCBI taxonomy): Eukaryota > Metazoa > Chordata > Mammalia > Carnivora > Mustelidae > Enhydra > Enhydra lutris. Next base: position 18,402,170 of record NW_019154142.1, read on the forward strand.
GCTGTGGGGGTCAATTTCTGAACAATAGGTGCAGTTACTCAGTAACCCCTGCTTTGTACAGAAACTGTCAGGAAAGTTTGCCTCTTGGAGCCTAATTGACATCCCCTTGACAGGAACCTTTAAACTTACTTCTCATAACTAAAATTCAGTTGGATACCCAACACATCTTGAACTGTTAATTGAGACAGCCTATTTTTAAAGCACCCATAGCCATGTTACTTTAGCTCTCACTAGAGAGAGCAATAAATTTATGGCATAAAGCAAATTATAACCATAAATAGTATAATGAAAACTTCTCATTTATTTTTGATAGTCTCAAGTACCATAAAAGAATATAAAGACATTAGTATTAATAATTAACAAAATCTTTTGTAAAAACGTAACTTGATGGGTATGCATACAATTCTGCTTTCCATTAAGAGACTCCCTTCAGTGTCACGCCTTAGGAATACTCCACTGAGAGTTAGAGAACAGAAGGGAGCCTGGAATAGAAGAGGTTCAAGCACGATACTCACATCATAAATATGCTTCAAGGAATTAGGGAGAAAAAATGTGAAACCAAAGTGAATAAGAGGCTTCTCTAAGGAATGGTAATTCTACTTTAAGTTTTTGGTCTGTGAGTGTTTGTGCACGAGCGTGTGTTGAATCCTTATTTTACACTGAAAGAAATGGGTATATTTAGAACAGAATTCAATACCTGCCTGAAACTTACAAGACAGAAGAGGACAGTTGGACTTTAACTTGCCCCTTTAAACTTCACTCCTAGATAGCAGCCCCCCCTCATTCTTCAACCCACCTCTCTGGCTCACAGTAGCAGGCATGTGGGGCTGGAAGAGAGCTTCCCTATGCCCTCTGGAGGTCTTGAGCCAACATGTTTGCCAATGGTTGTGTGGTACACCTCTTCTCTATTTGTTGTGTTGGTACACAATGAGCGCATTCCTGAAAGGGTAAGACTTTTCATCCATGTAAAGAAACAGAACATTCGATCCACTTAGGGATCTTCAGATCAGTTCAGACCAGCCTCCAAGAAATGAATCATGGACAAATTAAGTGGATTAAAGTTAGAAATACTTAAAGAAAATAAGTGATTGTCATTCATTGTGACTTCTTCCCTGTTACAATAAAATTTGTAAAGTGCTTTTGATAGTGGGTGGACCAGAGAAAGAACTATGTAAGTGTTTGCTATTATATTATTACTCTCTGTTGCAGTCAAGAATCCGAGCTCTCACCGTAGCTGAAATTCTTTTGGAATAATAAATCCTTCTTATGTCTATGCAGATTATTACCATTTCTAACAACAAACACACACACAATCTCCTCTAAGTTCAAAACATAACTCATTATTAATAAATTGTGGAGAAATATATAATATAAAATTTCTAATGAATTTAAACATGGTTTTTCAATAATTCATGGAGTCACACTTTTTACAAAAGGTTACTCTATGAGCATATTATATTAAAAGGATTCTATAGCAGGTATTTGTTAGTTTATAGTGTCTGGATCAATCTTCCTTTTTCTGATAATAACACCCTAATTTCCTATTGGGATATTACCTCTCCCTCCTGTATACAATCTTTGGGACTGCAGAGAATGTTATTTCCCCCTTTCCTAAAGGAATAACACTGGGCAGAAAATCCAGATCATGCAAACTCTGACTCTGGGACTTGGAAACTTGAGTAGAAGGGTCAGGATGGAAAATTTGGAGCTGATTAATCACAGTAGGGCTTCCTTACAAGATAATTATATAAACTCTACTACCTGCATCCGAGGATCTGCTTGGGATCCTGCCTTCCTGGGCTTGCCTCTTCAGCTATTACTTCAGTTCCAAGAACTACTCCATAAACTTGCAATAATTTCCTTTTTGTCTGTTTCGATTATAATTGTTTTTATTACTTGAAACAAGCAAATCCAAGCAAACAACCCTACAACAACCCACAACAAAATAAACCCTAACCAAGGAAACAAACAAACAAAAACCTAACTAATTATCTCACCTCCTCTTTTTTTCTTCATGCAGGTTAGGAAGTGTATACCTAGAATCCTTCAAAATATGTCCATAATTATTTGGATAAAAAAAAACAAAAACAAACTCTAGGGGCACCTGGGTGGCTCAGTGGGTTAAAGCCTCTGTCTTCAGCTCAGGTCATGATCCCAGGGTCCTGGGATCGAGCCCCACATTGGGCTCTCTGCTCAGCGGGGAGCCTGCTTCCTCCTCTCTCTGCCTGCCTCTCTGCCTACTTGTGATCTCTGTCTGTCAAATAAATAAATAAAATCTTTAAAAAATAAAATAAAATAAAATTAAAACTCTATATAAATTCTCAAAACAGCAAACCTATCTCTTCATTTTATTTTAAGCTATAGATGCCGTCCAGAATTTAGGTATTTGGTGGTAGGTGGTATTTAACTGAGCTATTACTTATCTGTTTGTTCAGGTTCAAAGAACAATGGTGTCCCCCACGTATTCATTATGAGGTTTGGTGTCATGATATCAATAGGATTCTGCGAAAGTCTTCTGAATCCTACCCTGAATGTTCACATTTTGAATTGCCTAGTTTTATTTATTTTTGGGGTTGTTTGTTTTTGTTGTGATTTTGTTTTGCTTTCACTTCTTCCTATGACTTTTACAGTAAGACCCTTTCCAGGAATAAAAATGTCTTATACTTTCAATACCCTATACCAAATTATATTCTGCCTCAAGATACTGTAAGACTTTATATATTCATCACTTCACTTTCGAAGATTCCCTTGATACTTCACAATCCACTGAATCTTCCTCATGGGCATTCCTGCTCTGAGTTCTAACTATTCTCCCCATTAGATCCTGAGCCAAATGCCTCCTGTCTTTGGGAGAGATGCCATTTACTTTTTGGCAAGAAGACACTGGTTGATCTCTGGAATGCTATCAAATTTGTGTTCGCGAACCTTTCTCAAAGACCTTTGGGTGTTAGCACTGGTATTTCATGGGTGAGCCTCTTTTATTTCCTCCAAACACTGGAGAGGCTTCCACCAAAATATGCCACTTTTAATGGTCGACTTTGCTTTTCCCAAATATTCCTCAGATTGTGCTCTAGCACACATAAGAATTCCCTGACTTATTTCTCCTTTGGGACATTACCTCTAAAATGCTCAGAAATGTCTCTCTTTTTTTCCCCCCTCTCATTTTTGTCTCACACATTGGTTTCCTTCAGTGTGCAAACTGCCATTGGTGGCTTTCCCTGCATGGCAAACTTCTCCATCTTGAGCAGTTTCTACATTCATTCTTTTTGAAATTTCTTTCCAATTCAGAGATTAACCTTTTTCAGTTTGATCTTTTATCTGCTTTCTTCTACTCATAATCACTTGTTCGCAATTGCTGTCTTTATTCATTTTAGAAGATCTATTTGCTCGCTTTAGCTATAGCTAGAGCAATCAGATCTGACACTGAGCCAAGTGTAACTTGGCTCCTGTGCTACCTTCCCAGAGGGAATACCACAGACAGGGCCAGGGATGCTCTCTGGCAGCTACCTAGAACATGCTTTCTGGTGTTCCTTGAGGCTAGCATTCTTTCATAATTTGGCTGTCAGCACCAGTGCTTTCTACTATTATTGTCAGGTGTAGCCTGTAGCAGCCAGCCAATGAAGGTCAAGGGAGCCTTAAAAACAACAACAACAACAACAACAACAAAAAACACCTCAAACTCTCATTTTGAGCTGATATATTACTATGTGTTTCCAACTCCGAAGATGAAAATTTTTTCCTTCCAGATGACAAAGTAGAGTAGCTCATTCCTGACATCTCCTGTCCTTCAAATCCACACCCCACCTAGTACCATTTATGCCTCCTATATAGTCCTTAGATTAGTTGACTTCTTTTTACTTCTCCAGGTCTGGCGTCTATCTCCTCTGTTATAGACTGCTACCCTTGCTTTCTCAGTGGTACATCTGGCACTCGCTTTTGATGCATTCAATTGATTCACAAGGCAGTAGACCAGTGGTTCTCAAAGTGTGGTCCCCAGACGAACACATCATCAGTGTCACCTGAGATCTTATAAGAAATGAGGTTCTCCCACCCGAACCCAGAAATAAGGAATCAGAAACTGGGCTCTGGCCCAATAATCTATCTTAAAAAGTCCTCTAAGTGATTCTGAAATATTGCATGTCACGTTCCCTTCTGCATTCCCAGCATGGCCATGATTGGCCTTCTTTCACTGAGGAAGTCACTGGACCAACGCTTTCCCTCTCCCTGGAGCAATTTCCCTCCTGTCTCTGTTGATTTCCTCCTTTCTGCTCCACTGGCAGTAGATTATGGAAGGATTCCTGACAACCTCCCAACACCCACCCCACTACATACACACTAAATCAAAGGCCCCAAGTACATGTCTCATGGTTCCTTCTGTTGTTTTTACAAAGCACTTACCACAGTAGCTAGGGTACCCATATTTATGTATTTGATTAGTGTTGTTGCCTCTGTTTGGTTGTAACTAGGCTCACATAATAGACATTGGGTTTTTTCCTCAGTATTCAATTTCTCGATCCTAGTCAGACATATATATCCTTGCTTTCAACAAAAGTTTTTTTGAGTGACCAAGTAGTTAACAATTACTGAGCATTTGCAATGTTACAGGAACAAGGCTAAGACTTTTCAATAAATTTTATCATTTTATTTTCAGGAAAAAAACTTATTTTTTGTGCATTTGAAAAATAAATACATATCACTTTCTATATGCCAAGCATGATTCTAAGCACTTAAGAAATAATAATTCTTTTAAATCCATAATGATGAGATAAAATATACACTATAGTTACATTCATTTATAGATGAGGAAACTGATGCACATCTATCCGTCCCATGTCACACCAATAAGTGATAAATCAAGATGTGGACACTAGTAGCTTGGCTTTTTATTGTGTTGCTCTAAAAATACAAGTTAAGAATTGAGAATTCCAGCTCACAATTGCAAAACTGTGAATTCTGTGAATTATAGGATTTAAGATTTATTTTATGACATATATTGCTCTGAGGTCCTTCTTCATTAGAACAAACTAGGTCACCAATACTTCATTTCTACTCTTTTCTGGAAACCAATGACCAGAAACAGAATACTAGAAGTTTTAGATAATTCTCTTCCTGTCCCTGAAAGAGTGCAGAGGGGTGAATTAATGCAGGAGAGAAGTCTAGCTTTGTTTTGTTACCAGGCTGTTTATAAAGCAATTCCAGGAATACAAAGAATAATTAACACATTTGGAATTGGTAATCCCAGGCTTCTGATCATTGTATTCCTGATAGCTACATTCTCTTTGAGGTGAATTCCTTATGTGCTTCTTTGTTGAGTCAGCCTTGAAAATTGACCTCAAAGGGCCACGTTGACTAAAAACAATAAAGGTAGAGAAAGATAACCATTTCAATAAAAATTTCAGTTATATCCCAGAGTTTGTGCACACAATGTCATCAGTTAACATTTTTTAAAGGTTTTACATGTATTTAACCATTACTTAAGACAGAATCAAGAATTTCTTTTCTCTAAGTTTTACATTCCAAATTCCCTGTTTCCCAGCAGACTACTACATAAGGTCATTTGCTTTCAATGATTATACTCTGATTGTTTGACCTTCATCAGTCTTACTACCAATAATCTCTGCAAGGAGTTCCCTCACTTGTTTTTGTAAATGACCTTGGGAGGGAGTTTCCTATGGACCCAAACCGGTCCGGCAGCAACAGTCCCCATCCATTGCGTTTGTCCTTCTTCCTCCTTTGGCTACCATGGGTCTGAGAATCCAACCAATGCAGCCTTGCTCTGCTCCTACCATCAAATGTGTGGGTTTACAACCTCAAAGCCAGCTGTCCCCTGACCCTTGCTTTATGTTCCTTGGCTCTTTCTTACACACTCTCTCCAACATTAAAATTCTTGCTTTTTAAGTCACAAAAACAAAAATGAAAACAAAAACAACACCATCGTGCATATCAAAAGATGTTAACAGATACTAAGAAGAAGGTTGTCATAAAAAAAGAACATATCTACCTGTAGAAGTAAACACTATATTAGATGAGGCATTGCCATGACAACGGTTTCTGGATCACACCAAATTTTACAGACTGATCATCTTTTGAACTCATGTGAAACGAATTAGCACCAGCTTTACTGGGATTAAATAAAAACACATCACTGTAGTTAGTGAGAAGATTCTGAAACTTCAAGTTAAATCCACAATAAGAGAATAGGCCAATAAGAATCAAAACACAAAGGATAAGCCGCTAAGAAACCAACAGCCTAAGAGACACTCTGATAAAAGTGTGGCTAAAGAAATTTCAAGAAAGAAGAAAGTTCAATCAACTTGCAACTGAGTAATCTGAAAATGAACTGTTTGATTAAGATACTTAACAAAGGTGATATTAGAAGAAAAGTAAGAAGGAGGAATTTAGAAGTAAAAGATGCAAGAGTGAAAAATCCTTAAATTTAAGATACAGACACTCCAGTCCTTGGGTGGGGGAAAGGGGAAAGCCATATATTCATTAAAAAGGCATAAGAACACATGTATTTCCTTAAAAACGTAAAGAGTTCTTCTCATCAGAATTTAGACATACTATTAACTTTTAAGGTATATGTGCTTATTTTTCCAAATTACATTTACTGTGTAACTTGTTAAGTTGGAAGAACTTTTTTTTTTTTTTAAGATTTATTTATTTGAGAGAGAGAGCAAGCAAGAACGATTTGGGAGGAGGGGTAGAGGCAGAAGCAGATTTCTTGGTAGTAGGAAGCCCAATGTAGCACTCAGTTCCAGGACCCTGAGATCACGACCTGAGCTGAAGGCAGAGGCTCAATAAACTGAGCCACCCAGGTGCCCTGAATTTTTTTTTAATATTTTATTTATTTGAAAGAGAGAGCGAGCGAGCATGGGGGGGCAGGGAGGGGGACAGGAGGAAGGGGCAGAGGGAGAGGGAGAAGCAGACTCCTCACTGAGCAGGGAATCTGAGGTGGTTTCAATCCCAGGACCCCAAGATCAGTGGATGAGTGGAAGGCAGACACTTAACCAACAGCCATCCAGGTACCCGTAAATTGGAAAAACTTTTTTTATTAGTTATATGTAAAGATATGACAATATCTTTTCAATTACATATTTCAAAGTTTTTAGTAGGTTGCCCTTTGATTTACTTTTGGCATTTTTAACATACAAAGTTGTTAAATTTTAGGGGTGCCTGGGTGGCTCAGTGGGTTAAGCTTCTGCCTTTGGCTCAGGTCATGATCCCAGGGTCCTGGGATCGAGCCCCGCATCGGGCTCTCTGCTCAGAATGGAGCCTGCTTCCTCCTCTCTCTCTGCCTGTCTCTCTGCCTACTTGTGATCTCTGTCAAATAAATAAATAAAATCTTTTAAAAAAATAATTTATAAAAAAACAAAGTTATTAAATTTTATATAGTCTAGTGTATATCTCTTTCTCCTTTTGCTTCTGTTTGTATTTATACTTAGAAAGTATTTCCTAACTAAAGATCAGTCAAATCACTATGTTATTCTAGGTTTTAATTGCTTATATTAACTGAATATACAACTGAATATATTTTTAAAATACCCAGCCAATTATTCCCAACAATATTTATTGCATACTTTGTCCTTTGCACACTCTTTTATAGTGGTTTATTTATCAATTTCATGCGGCACTTGGGTGGCTTAGTCAGTTCAGTATCTGACTCTTGATTTTGGGTCAGGTCATCGCCTCAGGGTCATGAGGTTGAGTCCCATGTCATGTTCCGTGCTGGACGTGGAGCCTGCTTGTGATTCTATTTCTTCCTCTGCCCCCTCTCACACCCCCTCTTAAAAAACCCAGACAAAACAATTCCAGGTTGGGTATATGTCTGGATTTATCTCAAGGGCATGTATTCCATTCCATTCATCTATTGATTGCAGTGTTTATAGCATGCTTTAAAGTGTTTATATTAATTTCCCCCATAATTATTTTCTTCAATTGTTTATCACCTGTTTATTCTTCCAGATAACAGAATTATTTTTGTCAAGTCCATCCCTAAATCTGATTAGTATTTGGAAGAAATATCTCATTATGTTTATTTAAAGTATTTGAAATAATGGTGTACTGAATGTATTTATTCTTCTCAATGAAAATGTACTGTCATTATACTAAAATTGTTCATATCTCACAGTAAAAGTTGGTGGAATCTTCCATACATAGAATATTTATTTTTTCTGAGACATTTCCTGTTTTTATTGTCCCTTGTTATTGTATAGGGCATCTCCCCCCCCCCTTATCATCTGATTATTTCTGAACAAAACTAATGATTTTACTTTTTTTATTTTATTGGAACACTTTACAGAAATCCTCATATTAATTTAAAAATGTTGTGTTTATTTTATTGAGTCTTTAAAATACACGTACAAATCCTTTGTAAATAATAATGTTTTTCTTTACAATTTCCAATAGGTAAAATACATTTTGGTGGTTTGAAATTTTTGGAATTCTATTAAATAGGATAGTTGGCATCTTTGGCACATTTTTACTTGTAAGAACTGTCTCACCTCTGGTTATGCGTCAGATAGAGTACTTTTTTTTTTTTTTTGAAGATCCTATTTATTTATTTGAGAGAAAGAGAGAGAAAGGAGAGAGAGCACAAACATGGGGAAGGGGCAGAGGGTGAGGAAGAAGCAGACTCCCTCCTGAGCATTGAGCCCAACATAGGACGTGATCCCAAGATCCTGAGATCATGACCTGACCCAAAGGCAGACACATAACTGACTGAGCCACCCAGGCAACCCTAGAGTACTTTAAAAAAAATATATATATATATATATATATTTATTTGAGGGAGAGAGAGAAAGGGCACATATGCATGTGCATGTATGAGTGTGGTATGGGGCAGAGGGAGAAAATCTTCAAGCCGACTCCCTGCTGAGTGTGGGGAGTCCAGCACTGGGCTAAATCTCAAGACCCTGAGATCCTGACTGGGGTGAAACCAAGTGTCTGGACACTCAACAGGTTGAGCCACCCAGGCACTGTGAGATATTATTCTTACATCAAGGAAGTTGTTTTCTACTACACCTAATTCTTTGTTTCCTTGTTTTAATTAAATGTTTTTTCTTCTACTGTATGTGTCCCATCGATTTTTCTTGTTAGGTCTTTGATGTGTTTTGCTGCTATTTTCTTAGTTAATCTTTCTTAGTTAAATCTTCCTTAAATTACTGCTTGACACTATTTTTCCATTCAAATTAGTGCTGCTATTGATTTGGATATTTTTACATACATATCCAGAAGTGATTATGTATTTTTTGTTATGGGGACTTCTTAATTAACTTTTGGTAGTAAGGCTAGGATACCCACATAAAAAGTTAGATGAAATAATACAAGCATTATACAATTCCAAACAAAGTGTAAATGTGAAATAAATGTTAAACAATTTATTTATTTTATGTAGCAGACAGTATTAGTGAAAAGATTTTGTAACACTAGGATTATCTTTCCTTGAGTTTGAATCCAGTTGGTCCTGCTCCCTGTCTTTTTTATATTATTGTACTACATTATATTGGTAACATTTCCAATTTCTTTTATTCATTTATTCATTTCTTTTATTCTTTTATTTGATTTTTTGATATTACTTGAGTTAATTTCAATTATTTGTATTTTCCCAGAACTGTCCATGGCATTAAGATTTTCAAATATATTAACTTATCATTGCATATGGTACTTTAAAAAACATAGGAGCAGCAAAGTGGCAATAGTGACCTCCTCTGATTTTGTTCTTATGTCACTTCCCTGGGTCTAGTTTTATTCATTTATCCTTAAAGGAATTGGATGCAGCATTAACTCCTGTTATGGACTGAATGTTTATGTTCTCCCCAAATTTCATATTTTAAAGCCTTAATCCCTAGTGATTTCGGAGATGAAGCCTCTAAGGAATTAATACAGTTAAATTAGGTCATTAGGGTAGGATTCTGAACTGCTAGGCTCAGTGTCTCTAGAAGAGCACCTTGTTCTTCCCCTTGTCCCTGCAAACCCACAAGGTCATGCGAGGACAGAGCTAGAAGGTGGCCATCTGCAACCGATGGGGTGAGCTCTCACTAGACACCACCCTGCTGACATCTTAATCTTGTAATCGCAGCCTCCAGAACTGTGAGAAAATAAATTTCTGTTGTTTTTGCCACCCAGTGTGTGGCATTTTATTGTAGCAGCCCCTAGCAGACTAATGTACTTCCTCATCGAAGTGTTATTTCCACAATCCTCTTACTATGAATGTCTGTCACAGCTCTTACTTTGTTGTCTTGCTCAAGAAATATTTCTTATATAAATGAAAGCAACAAAAATTCATATACCTCTTCCTGAAGGAATGAATTCATTATTCAGTTAACTGTGTATATGTTAATGGGGCTGATTATCTCTAGGTGTAATGACCAAACCTTTTATTCTGGGCATGAAAAGCAAAGAAATAAATCCTGAATGTCTTCCCTTTGGTATCTGAGCCACCAGTAGATCTTCTCCAATATTATCTATTTGTCTCTCTCTAAACTTAAAATGGTTTAGAGTTACAAAGGTAACAATATTCACTCATAATGTGTTCATCTGACTCAAACTTGTTTTTTACTTTGATGCTATGTGAAATAAGTGCTAGATTGTATCTTTAAAAATTATGAAAAAGAGGACCATCAACTGGCTTCTGGAAGATGCAGGACACATGGCACATGGTTCTGTGACTGAAAACACGTGCTCTGGAGACTGAGTGCCTGATTTTCAATCCAGGCTCTACCTTTGGCTCTCTATGAAATTCTCAGGCAACATCTTCAACTTCTCCAGGTCTCAGTTATTCATCTAAAAATTAAGAATACATACCTGCCAGATTTGTGCATGTGTGATTAATTGATACATGTAAATTATCTGGAACAGTCCTTGGCGCATAGAAAGTATTTGGCAATTATCAGCTGTGGTATTTACTACATATACATGTGTCCGGCTTCAGAAGTATTTCTCATTACTGGATATGAAACTGCCACATGTAGCAGTAGCGGGAATAAACTTTGCAGTTCCTCTGAGTCACAGAGTTGCAGGAGATTTTACAAGGAGCAACCGAGTCACTTAACCACTGAGCAACTGGTCACTTCTCAGAAAAAAAACAAAGTGGCATTTTGCAGCATGAATGTGTCACTACTTGTCATTGGTCACGATGCAAAAAGCAATTTGCTCCATTTTAATTTGATTTTGTTCCATCTTTTAGAGTAATTACCAGACAATTATTTTGTCATAAACTGTATGCTCAATAGGCAAATCTGGCTCCATGAGATTAAGAAACTCATTTTCTCTGATGTGCTTTGCTCCTCTTTGACCTTCAATTTCTGAAAACATATTTTTCAGGTGTCCTCTTTGGGAGTAAGTGATTTTTCAGTCATTTTCATTTTCTTAATTTTCATTGTTCTAATGTATTGAAATTCCATTTTTTTTCTACAGCGAGCAAACTAACTAACCCATGGTTTTGTATATAACAAATGCTCACTAAATATTTTTGAAGTTTTTATGTTTATGTGACACAATGTTATAAATGGATATTAAAACAATATATGTAAGCACCCTTCAAGAACTCACAAACCAGAAAAACAAGTAGCAAAAGAAGATAACAATCCTACTCAATAACATACACTGTAAAAGATATTATCTTAATATGAAAGACTTCCTCCTCTGTGCTCCCATAGTTGCTGTGTATCTCCCTAACTGGACACTTGTATTATAATGAGGTCAAGGTTGATTTCCTTGTGTTCCTTCCCTCTTACACCCTAAGCTCCACAGAAGCATGAACCAAATTTATTTTGACATCCTGTTGTAGTTACCTAACACAGTCTCAGGTACATGGAAGGTGTAAGTATCTTCTAAATGAGTAAGTGAATAAATGAACGGATGAATGAATGTTCAAGCAAATATTATGAACTAATGGCTTTTTCTTTCTTTCTTTAGAGTGGAAAGAACAAATTTCCATGGTCATATGCATTATGAGATGATGATCCTCAAGCTCCCACTCTCTTGAAATTTCCAACCATAACAATTTCAGTGCTTTTAAGATAGTGGTTTTCTGCTCCTGTGGTATAAAAGAAGACTCAGATGCTTTAGAAATCCCAAAGCTAAGGAAACTGCAAAAGTTTTGTTTTGCTAAATGACAACTCTGTGAAATCTAAGTATAAATGAGATCTTTTAAGCAAAAGAACACAGAATTTAAATGTGATTCCATGAATTGCTGACAATAGAGTTGATGGGAAGCAAATATAGGCACAGTTCAAAACCAAATCACCTGCTTTCAGAAGCACTGAGAAGGGAGATTGAAGTTTTTTACTGTTTATTATATTAAATGATTAACATACTGATAGGGCTAGGAAACCCTTAGATACTATATTTCATGTTCTTTCTATTTATATTTCAGTTAAATAATAAATTGAATGAGAAATTGAGACTCATAAATAATTGTTTCTAAAAATTATGGCATTATTCAAGGCCTGGAGTTAGTCTCCTTAATTAATGATTGTCAGGTGGTTGACAATGGAAATGTTTATAAGACTTACATTGACTAAAGATGAGAAGATTTGTGAGCATTTGTGTTGAAGGCAATAGAAAATAATTAAGAAATAGTTTTTAGCTGGGAGGCATCTTTGTGATAATCTAATCTGACAGCCTCATTTTATAGCTTGATAGCATTATGAAATAGATATGTAAAAGTCAAATTAGCACTAATACTACATATTTGTGACACCATAGGAACTTGAAGCCACATAGTTTGACTTCCAATTCAGGAGTTTCCATAATACAATGTCTCTTCTCTTCATGAAATGAAGAAACTGTGATAGTAATAATTCAAAATGAAAAAGAGTCCAAAATCAAATCACTGAGTGAATTAAAATGAAAATAATTCAAATAGAAATGTAAATTGAACAGGGAAGTCTTGCCTGGATATTGAATGGAACCAGTAGCTTGTCTTGGCCACACTGCTACACATTCTTTTATTGTCTTCTCCTTCAGGGCACTGCATTGTGTCCCAGACACCTGAGCCCAGGGAGGTTGGGTAGAAAGGGAACCCAAGCCAAATGGTCATGTAGATGGACACACAAATTTATTCTTTTTTTTTTTTTTTTTTAAGATTTATGTATTTGAGAGAGAGAGAGAGAGAGAGAGAGAGAGCTCCTGCATGCAGGAGTGGGGAAAGGAACAGAAGGAAAGGGACAGAAGTTTGTTCTTAAGTCTGGTATTCTTTTAGTCCTTTTAAAATTGGAGGATCCCTTATCCTGCCCCACACTGTAAGAAAAAAAAAGCCTGCCTATAAAGAATTGCTTCTGCTCTGGGTAAAGAAAGTTTCTGGTGGGTATGGTTGTAAGAGAGTATTTATTTATTTATTTATTTATTTAGTTAGTTATTTAGTTAGTTGAAGATTTTATTTATTTGAGAGACAGAGAATAAGTGTGTAAAAGAGACAGAAAGAGGGAGAAAGAGTGCACATGAGCAGTGGGGTGGGGGAGAGGGAGAGGAAGAAGTAGACCCCCTAGTGGTAGCAGATAGCCAGGAAGCATGGCTCTGAGGCTGGAAAATATCAGACTGGCAGATGCTTCCCCTCTTTCTCTTGGACTTTATCCAAGGTTTGGAGAAAAGCAGGGGAAAAGAGAGAATGCCAGAGAGAATAAACAATTTAACATGACCAAAAGGGACTGTTTCAATCAAGGGCTGGCAAACTATATGCCCGGTGGCCAACTCTAACCATAGCCTGTTTTTGTAAAAAATTTTATTGGAAAACAGACACATCCATCTGTTTACATATTGTCTAAGGCCACTTTTGTGCTACAATGACACAGCTGAGTAGCAGTGGCAGAGACCTTTTGGCCCACAAAGCTTTAAATATTTACCAACTGGCCTTCTGTGGAAACTTTAAAGCATCTTTAAAAACTTCCTGGTTTAAAGCATCAGGTAAAACTCGTTTTAAAACATAATGTCCAACTTTTGTAGCAACATGGATGGGACTGGAAGAGATTATGCTGATTGAAATAAGTCAAGCAGAGAGAGTCAATTATCATATGGTTTCACTTATTTGTGGAGCATAACAAATAGCATGGAGGACAAGGGGAATTAGAGAGGAGAAGGGAGTTGGGGGAAATTGGAAGGGGAGGTGAATCATGAGAGACTATGGACTCTGAAAAACAATCTGAGGGGTTTGAAGCGGTGGGGGTGGGAGGTTGAGGGAACCAGGTGGTGGGTATTAGAGAGGGCACGATTGCATGGAGCAATGGGTGTGGTGCAAAAACAATGAATACTGTTATGCTGAAAATAAATAAATAAATTAAAAAAGAATAAATCTTAAAAAAAAAGAAAGAAAAAAAAGAAAAAAAACCATAATGTCTGTTTATTTATTTATTTTTCTTGATATGCGATGGCACAGGTAAAAAGTCCAAGTACTTTTAAGCAACAAACTCCACATTTCTCTTTATTGCTGGTTAAATCTACACGAAACTTCACGCTCAAAACATTTGTATGTAAATAACCATCACTATTAGCCACAGAATTGATGGTTGAACTTACATTAAGTTTTCTCTGTTTGCTTCAAAGTGACCATATTTCTTACAGAATTCTTAGCAGGCAATGTAGTATTGGCAATGTACTTAGTTGAGACAGAAGGTGGGAGTGAGGTAGCAAAGAAATGAAAAACAATTTCTCACCTTTACTTAATAGAGACAGAGCCAAATGTGCTAGATGGGAAGGTGATGGGGCCGTGGCCTCAGAGAGGCACAGGTGTTTTTTCTGGCTGGTGAGATCCTAGATTTGTCCCTAAACTTTAGCCTTAGGAAAATGGGATCCTAAAGGGCATTTCTTTAGCTTTAAATAGTCCCAGAAAGAGTCTCAATACCTTGCTGAGATATTTTCTCAAAGTCTAGTTTCAAGGAAAAAAGTCCTGCAATTTAGCTAATCTATGCCATTGTTATGGCATGGCAACACAATTGAATTAGTCCACCAGTGTATTTAGTGTAAGATCCCAAAACATTTCAGAGTCAACTCCCCCTCTGGAATAATGAATACTTTAAAACTTATAGTTTTTTTTTTTTTAAGGTAGAAAGAAAGAAGAAAAAAGAAAAAAAGAAAAAAACACGTGTATAAAATGGCTTGCATTCAGTTTCAAGGAAATTTTGCTTGGGATGTTTTCTAGATAATTTGTCCAGGACTTCAGAACTGGGCATATATAGAAGCCCATGGGTTTTCTAGTCACAAATCGTTTTCTGTGAATTCTTCCTACCTTCCCCATTCATTTTCATCTTTTTCAACCTCTATAACCTAGCCGTGCTTCCTGTATTCACTTTATCATTTATTTTTTTCCTGGTTTCAAATAAAGGCATAATGATGAAAGGGGAAAATAAGATTATGATGTGTATATCTTGTTATTGTGGTAGTGGTCAGCCTTTTTTATTTGGGGACCCTTGTGTCTATTTCTTGCCAGGAGAAAAACCCTGGCAGTACTATCTTGTTTAACCTCTGCCTCTGAGTAATTTTATACTTAACTGGTGAAAGATGACTGTTCCATTTCAGTAGGCTTCTCCAGTGGAGAAGTTTTTTCAGGTATAATTTACATCTTTCTTATTGTAATTTGCAACCATTTAATTTGATTCTGTCGCCATGTAGATGGAAAACATCTGGTCAGCCTTTTTACAGAGCTTTTTATATACTTGAAACTAGTTATTAACAACCCTCAGCTATCCTTTCTTTAATAGTAATCTAAATTTCTTTAACATTTCTTCATAATAATGTGCTGCTCTTTGTATACAAAGCTGTGATTGTTAGGACACTAATTTGGATTGTTTCTTGGAGTGGTGAAGAGTTTGCATTTATCCAATCACATTTCTTTTACTTCAATCCCTAATGTGTTGCTTGTGCACCTTTAAGTAGTGGTCTATGACTTTAAAAGCAAGTGAGATTTGGGGCCACAGGATTCCATATTTTCTATCTCAACCAGTGGAGGAAATCCCTCATTTAAGAAGTCTTAATAAACACTTCCTGCGTTTTCCTCAGTCTTGATTCACAGAATAAAATCTCACATTTTTCTTTAGAAAAACTAAACAGCAATTCAAACAAATAAATTATTAGATACTTTGTTATGCAAATGATTTCTTAAGAGACATTTTTAATGACAACAATGTGACAATCACATTTTTTTAAAAACTTAAAACTCTTAGCAATGCCATCGGATGGTGGATCTCATTAAAGAGTATTAAAGAAAACAAAAGAAAATCTGTGGGATTTATATGTTAAATTATCATATTGTAAATATAAAAGACCAGGTGTTCCATCTTGACAAATTCATAACTTTGCAGGACAGACGCAAACATATTTTATCAGATAAAATATTCATCAATGTTTTTCTTTTGTTTTTATTGAATAGATTTTAAATGAAGCAAGGACATAGTCAAGGAAATCTCTAGTGAACACAAAGACTTTGAGAGAAGGACAGCTCAATTCTCATCTCCCACCAAGAGAGAAGTAAGATCTGTGGTCTTATGAGGTAGACTCAATTTATTCAATAAATACAATGTTACTGACTATTCTTGAGTGCTATTCAAGTCGCTGTTGATACAACAGCTAAAGAAGACAGACAAGTTTTCTTCTCTCATGCAGCTAACATTTTAGTGGGGGCATGGCAGACAATACAATAAAAAGAAGCAAACAAGACAGTATCAATTAAAGTAAGTAATTTTTTTTCTTTTGGAAGATTTTATTTACTTATTTGACAGAGAGAGAGAGAGAGAGAGAGAGAGAGAGCACAAGCAGGGGGGATGGGAGAGGGAGAAGCAGGCTTCTCCCTGAGCAGGGAATCCGATGCAGGGTTCTATCCCAGGATCCTGGGATCATGACCTGAGTCGAAGGCAGCTGCTTAACCAACTAAGCCACCCAGGTTCTCCAAAAGCAAGTTGTTTGAAGAAAATCAAATACAGTAGTATAGAATGACTAGTGCTTACATAAATCAAATGATATATATTTAAGAGGAGACCCAAATGACAAGCAAGAGCCAGCCCCTCAAATGATCTGGAGAAAAAGCAACATAGAGAAACTAAAGGAAATAAAAAAATGCCCTTGTAACTGGACAAAATGCTGTGTGCTTTGCGAAGCTGTTCTTGTATTCTTTCCCACAAGGAGTGCATTTTTTGCCCCTCTCCATCAATTCAAATTCAAATCTCCCATTTTCTACAAGTCCTCCCCCAGTTCCATAAAACCATCTATTTTGACTCCAGCCCTTACAAATTTTTTTTTAATATTTCAGTGGTACTGGGAAACTTCATACCTAATGATAGATTATGTAAATGTTTGCAACTCTCTTATGTTTTCAGAATACATGGTTATCTTTGTGATGATGAGAACTGTGTCTCTTTATTTTGTCCTCCATAGTAACAATCCTACAGACAAGTGATATTGACTAAGTAAGAATCTTGAGGCTTGCTGAAGATTTACTAAGGCTTGCCACTTGACCCTGGAATTGTGACTTACTCCTTAGATCTTCTACCTCTAAAAAGGGTTTTATTAAAAAAAAAAAAAAAAAAAGAAAAAAGAAAAAAAAAAGAGGAATGCTTCTGGGATAATAACCACAGTAGCTTGCCCAATAGTGACGAAAGTATGTTAAATAGGAGTAAAGTAATCAGAACTGCTCGAATTGGGCACATTTTCTAATTTATCTTAGAGAATTAATCTTTGCTTAAAGGACATAAGCCTGATTCTTCACTTCTAGCTGTCAGTTCTTAGCCTTAATCTTTCAATGACTGTCCACTTTATTCCCCCCAGTAAAAAGTGTCCTTTATTTATTGTCTTGACTTTGGTAGCAATCTCTAAACATTACTAGTACTATGCAGAAACTCATACTGTTGAGACTCTAATTTTCAAGAAAGAGGGCAAAAGATTATAGGAGCTGTGGCGTTAATACACTGAACATGTGGTGGTGCCTGGCTGGCTTAGTTGGAAGAGCATGTGACTCTTGATCTTGGGGTCCTGCATTTGAGCCCCACATTGGGTGTGGAGATTACTAAAATAAGTAAAGCTTAAAAAAAATTGAACATGTCTCAGTGATACAGTGCTGTTTTCCAAATAATGATTTGAAATTATTTTTAGACCCACACACAATCAGGAACAAATATTTTGGCAGTAACAAAATGCATATAAAAATGCATATGGTGGTAAATGTCAGAGTCCGTATGAAAAATGTGAAAGGAAATCATTCATTCCAGTTAGTTCACTGATTTGAGGAGTTATTTTCTGCCTCTAGAATTATGAAATGACATTCAAACCAAAAATGGTCCTAAGTATTAGAAAAATTTTTAATTCTGCTAGGTGTTTCAGGACAGAATCTCATGATGGCATTTCAGGTCACTTGCTTAATTTGAGGGTTGGGATGAATGGAGGAAAACCAAGAATGGGCATCCCTTGAGTTGATGAGAGCCCTTGAATATGGTAGAGTGACAAAATTTTGCTATATGAGCCTTCCTTAAAGCTGTCATTTAGATTTTTAAAGTACTTAGTGTTAAAGATATCCCTATTCTGTTTTTATCTGGCTCCAGAAAAATAAAGGTCATACAACTGAGATACAGAGAATGGCAACAGGAATAAGTCCTAAATGTGGAACTTAAAAGGATCTAGACTGAATGAGAAAGAAGAAGAGTGTCTCAGACAACTATTGTGCCCCACCTCACCTGCTTTGAGTCCCACTTGTTGCTCCAACCTCTGTGGCAGGAGGTGACCATCTCCAGGCAGCCCTCCACCAGCCATGGCAGGTGCAACCCAACAGTGCCTTTCTCTGGGTCACAAGCCAACCACTTGTTGCCTACAGACTTCTCTGGCACACTGAATGTGGAACATTCTTGGGAAACTGCAAAGCATTCAGAAGTGCTGGACAGTTACGATCTGAGGAGTCAACCTTGTCCCAATGGGAATAGGAACTGATGGATAAACACTCTTGTCTCTCATTCCCTAGGGCAAACAGCCCCGACACACTTCATAAAGCTCTTCAGAATGTGTCAATGCCATGGACTTGAGTGCCAGCCACCTGTTTGGTGGTCAACTTGATAATGCATCCTGAGATAAGCTTCTTTGTCTTTCCTTTTTCACTTGTCCTCTTCTGTGCTCCTATTTCTTAGAATTAGATGTTCCTCAAAATTATTAGTCATCAAGTCTTTGTCTCTACTTTTAGGATCTACTTTCAGAAGGACTGAAACTAAAACAGTGGGGATTTAGGGGGAAGAAAGAAGAAAAGGGGCAGGTAAGTGAACCATGTATTGTCCCCCAAACAATAGACTGTTAACTGATTTATATGCTAAATCAAGGCTTTGGGTAACCCAGAGTAAGTGAGAGAGTTTTATAGATAACCATAATTGTCTTTGAGTTTCTACTTGACTCAGAGCACAATCCCCAAATGTCCCATTCTCCAGGGTTTCAAATGTGTTGTCTAAATGGAGATCTAGAAAAATATATTTCCTTCTAATCCCAGGACAGTAGCTCTTTGTCATTATTACATACTGTATGGAGTTTTATTAACTTACATAAGAAACCATAGGAAAACCATTATCTTCAACATATAAGGCAATGATTCTAAGTGACAGTAATATTATTTTCTTATATTACTCCTATTTGATAGTATATCTGTGTAGGTTTGTGTGTGTGTGTGTAAGAGAGAAAGAAATTTTGTTTCAGTTTAACTTCTTTTAACTAGTTCACTGGCTATTCTGTTTTAAAGGAAAAAAGAAGACAGTTTGATTTTGATACAAGGTAGTTCATGATTCTAACATTAAAATGTGGGTTGTTTTCAGTTTATGGTTGTTATAAATCTCCACTGTTGACATTAAATCTTGTTTATAAGCTATTTAAACTTCTACCAGAGGCAATCTGAGGTTTCTGCATTTATGAAATAAAACATTTAACTCTCATGGATCACAATATCAATTCGACCTACTGTGCACATTGTAAACTACTCATACTCAATTCCTGTGAAACTTAGCATCTCCATAAGATTTGGGTGGAAACTCATTTTCCTGCATTACTTTACACCATTGACTTATAAATAAGAGAAAACTTAAATTGGCAAAGTGACTTTGAGCTTCTTGAGATGTTATTTATGCACATACATTTCCTTCTCTGATCAAAGCTTTTATCCTTGTTCTTTGAAATATTATATTTGTAATTTCATTAGACATTTCAAAACACATCAGAATGCAACCATTTTTCAGTCTAATTTAGCTGAAACTGCAAATGAGTCCTATTTGTTTTCAGGGTTGGTTTTATTTCATTAAGTCAGAATTACTTGTTTTATAATTACATGTGGAAATAAATAGCCTTTTCACAGGCTAATGAAAAAAAAATCACTCACTCAACTTTATTCCAAATTTATCAGGCTGGCAGAATTTCAAGTAACCTTTCACTCATCTTTACCATAAGAAATTAATTTCTCTTTCTCAACACAATAAAAATGTTAATTGGAATTTTCCCTAATTAGTTAAAAATCATAAAATTTTTGAAGAATGAAGGAGAAAGATTTGGTAAATACATAGCATTAGGAAGGAGATTTGGACATGACAGATAAAAGGTTTTATTTATAATGTCTACTCTTTTCAAAATAGTTCTTCAATTGAAAAATATCTAAAGAGAGAAATAAACTAAATTTGAAATGATTATGTACTTTTTTAATAAATAAAACTTTTTCCTGAGAGAAAAAGTCAAATTCTGGCTTTCTAAGAGCTACAATTTTGTTCCCTTTATTGAACTTAGCTTGCATTTATTGAGTAGGTACTCTATGTTGAGTTATTTATACTGTTTCACTGATAATGGTAATTATCCTCCATGATAATGGTATTATTTTACCATACATTGCTGGGGGTGAATTTAAAATGCAACCAAAACCATCAGCAGAGCTTAATTTGAAGTTAGAATTGTCATGATCACATTTGCTCCACATTCATCGGAATTTCCATGGGCAGTTCTAAATTACACTTCAGTTATTCATGACTTGGTGGTCACAGTAGTAAACATGGTGGGACACTCAGCTACTTCCTTTAGGACTTTGGCACTCACTCATTTTCCCAGTTGCTGGGCCTATCAGCTACTGGCAGTTCACAGTTGAGTCCCTCCATCGCAGGGTGACTCTTCCAAATCTGCTCCTACATCACTGTCTCATCAAGGAGCCAGTACAAAGGCTCAAGCCCCTTGCCAAGGTCCTCTGAAGGGCCCTCTGAAGGGCCATCCCATCTCCAGGGCTCCTTAGGATCATGTAAGGCTCCCTGGAGGGGCTTCGTGGCAGAGCCCCTCCTCCCTTCATCCAATATTGCTTCCCTCACTCCTATATAGATGCTCCCCAAACACTCCCCAATACAGCTCTGTACACACTTCCTCTCAGTGGCTGTTTCTAGGGGACTGGAAAAAGACTGGCAACATTTTTGGTTATCACATGTGTTACAGAGTGAAACCACTCTAAAAAGTTATTTTTGTTTTGGTATATGGATTGATGGTGAATATTTTGAAAATTTCTCAGATTCAAGTAAAAATTTCTATTGTATAGAGAAGAAAATTCTTGAGTCTTAGCCATGTATTTTAACTAAGCATCTGGAGACGTTTCAACCCTTTATGAGAAAAATATTGGTTTTGCCTAGAATCACCCTTTTTAGTACAAGTCTGTGGAAAGTAGGCGGTCTTGGTGTAAGGGCCAAAGAAGAAGCTAATTTTATTCCTAGGAGCAGGAATTCTAGTAGTCACATAAATCAGATCATCTCTCTCTCTTTTTCTTAGAACATTTCAATGGCTCGCTAGTGCACTAATTTAAAAAAAGAAAAAAAAAAAATCCAAGCTTAACATAGGTGTGAGATTTGGTCACTATCAGTTTTCCCAGCCCCATTTCATGCCAGTCTCCCTTCCACTCCACATCCCAACCACACTGGTGTCCTCACTATTCCTTCAATGTGTCAAGTTATTGTCTTCCTAAGGGCTTTGCATTTCTTAGAATGTTCTCCACTTTTTCAGAGGGTTTGATTCTCATTTTTCAGGTCACAATTTAGGTGCCACCTCTACAAAGAGAACTATGTTGACACTATCTAAACTAGCACCCCTCTTCCCAGGGACTTTCACTCATGTTTTCCTACTTATTTACATCATAGACATTATTACCATCTTGTTTATTAATTTGTTTACTTGTTTACTATCTATTTCCTCTCAATAAAATGTGAACTTTGTGAAAAATGCACTTCGTATTGTTTCTTGTAGTATCTCTAGCATAAATATGTGCATAATATTTATGGAGGATCTATTATTAAGAATCTTTATTAGAGATGCAACTATCATTTTGTGATGTTCTTAAAAATGCCATTAAATAAGATCCTTTATGAATTAAAACCCCTTCAGATTGACCCCTTGAGAACTTGAGAGCCACACTTAAAAACTTCTTATCTCTCAGTACTAACTTCCCCATAATAAAGAGCTCATGAGTCACATCTCCAAAACTGTCAACAATGCGTTGCCCAGAATTTTCCTACCAACAATCATGTGAGGCAATATAACATGGTGGCCAGGAGGAAAGGTTCTGAGATAAAGTCAGAGAGCTCTATCATTTATGAATTGCATGATCCTGGACAAGTTACTTATATTCTAAGAGCTGGATTTTTCATCTGTAAAGCATGGAAAATAAGAACATCCACCTCAAAGCCCTTCTGTTAGGATTAAATGAAATAACGTATGTATAGAAGTGAAAGCCAACAGATTCTGTTACCATCTATTCAGACATAGCAGCATTCACACCATTATACCCTTCCTGCCTGTTGCTATAAGTGAGTTCTTCTTATTAAAGTCAATCTCTTGATTTGACAGTAAATCCTATCCCCTTTTGCCTAACCAATAATTACTGAGTCCCTTTCTTTCATTATCATTAATTTTTGACTTCTGTAGCATTATTTCTATCACAAGGCTAAGAAGTTTCCCATCTTAAAACACGTAATCAAACAAACCTCTTGATTCTGCTTCTGGGCCAGCTACTGCTCCATTCTTGTATTCTACTTTGCAGTAATATTTTCCAAACTAGTTGTTTATTTGTTCACTTTCTTGATGGTTTCTGCTTGTGTTCTATTAAGTACACTCAGGCATCTTCTTTTGCTACTTCATGAAACTCTTCTCCCATTTGCTAAACTCAGTGATGAATTCTCAGTCTTTATCTTACTTGTACTTTACTTAGAAGCAATATTTGATACAATTGCTCTCTCCCTCAAGCAAAGAGTTTCCACTCTTGTATTAAATTACCACATTCCCCTAGTTTTCCTTCTTCTTTATTAGTCATTTCTTCTCTGCTCCTTTCTTGGTTACATCCATTCTTCCTAAGCACTCAAGATTCAAGTGTCCCAGAGCTCAGGACTTGGTTTTTATAGGTTCTTTTGTTTCACAACTATGTGTAAATTACTAAATGTATATATTTAGATGAGACCTCACCCCGAACTCTAAACTATTTCAAGCTGCCTACTTGATCTTTCCATCTGGAAAACCCACAGGTATCTGAAACGCATTATGTTTAACAATGAAATCTTGGTCTCTTACCAATCTTGTTCTATCTGTTGCCTTTCCCATCTTACTTGCTGGTAAACCCCTGTTTTCAAGTTGTGCAAGTTACAGCCTTTCAGAAGGAAATTCTGCTGACTCGAACTTACATATAGAATTTACTACTTCTCTCCATTTTCAAGGATACTTTTAAATGAAGTCATTGTCATTTTTCTTCTGGAATATTGGAATAGCCTTCTTCTTGCTTATATTTTTATGCCTCTTACAGTATCCCAGAAGCCAGAGATTTAAATTATAAACCAGATCATTTCACTTTTCTGCTTAAAGCTTTTCCACTGGCTCTCTGTGAAATTTATTTGTCTATCCATCTATCTATCTATCCACTGCAGTTCCTGGGCAGTACTCCTAGGATTCTTGTAATTTCCTAAGTGATAAGAGCACTATGAACATCTTTTGTTCTAATGTTTGGTCTTTAACTGTAGTTCCCAACACAGAGCTCTTAAATCCCTTGGAATTTCCTGCTTGATTGGAGAATCTTTTGTTCTAATGCGGTGATTCTGGATGGATGCCTGTCTGGGAGCTGGTTTCCAGAAAGACTAACCCATGATTAGACATTTACAACTTTCACCCTCTATCTCCTACCCTACAGGAAGTGGAGAGAGGCTGGAAACTGAGTTAATGATCAATCATGCCTATGTAATGAAGCTTCTATAAACACCCCAAAGATACAGGATTTGGGGAGCTTCCAGGTGGGTGAACATGTGCAGGTACTAGGAGATTGTTGTACTCAGTGAGAACAAGAAAGCTCCATGCTCTTCTCCACATACCTTGCCCTATGCATTTCTTCATTTGGCTGTTTATCTACATCCTTTATCATATCTTTTATTATATAATTAACTGGTAAACACAAGTAAGTGTTTCTTTGAATTTTGTGAGCTCTTCTGGCAAACGATCTAATCCAAGGACGAGGAGGCCATAGGAATCCCCAAGCAACCTCCAGGATAACCTGACGACGAATGACTTGGGATTGGCATCTGAAGTGGGGTGGGAAAAATCTTGTGGGAATGAGCTCTTCACCTGTGGGATCAGACACTTTCTCTAGGTAGACAGGGTCAGAATTATAAGTTGTAGGACATTCAGCTGGTGTCATAGAGAATTGTTTGGTGTGGGGAACCCCCCCCCCAAACATCTAATGTCAGGAGTGTTTTGAGTGTGGTAATAATGTGAGTAAAGGAAAAACACACAGGAATAGTGTAAGTATTTTTTTTTTTAGCACGCTCCTGTTTTATTTAGATAAAGTCTTATGATCCTACTGTTTCCTTCTTTACATACCTGCTCATTACTGGCTTTATTGACTCCTACATATATTTGCCCTCAGGTTGCCTTAGGCATTTGATTTAAGACCTTTCAAGATCTTTCCTTTTTTACTTTGATTTTCAAAACTAGAGAATTTACAGTTGTTTATTAGGAATTAAGGATCACATCAAATAACTTCCAGTCCCAGATGTAGTCTTTAAATTCTTAATTATGTTGCCTCTCTCAAATTTAAAATAACAATTTTACATTTTCAGGAATTTTTTTTTTCAGGCTCAGTAATGGAAATATTTAAGCAGAAAGGAAAAAAAGTCACAAAATGTATGGTGTAACATATATATATTAGGTTTCTGGCACTGGCTCAAATATCATATTTTAAAAAACAACAGTACGAGAATATTTTTTTTTTTTTTCAGTCAGTGGGATTCCAGGGCTACTGGTTCCTATTTATTGATAAAATTAAAACAAAAATTAAGAGCAAATGAGAAACCTTTAACTTTAACTTAAAAAAAAAAAAGTTGTTAAAAATGAATCATTATGGCTCCTATTGGTAACACAGAATACCATGCCAAACTTTTTAAATTTAAATTTTATTATTTCATTTCATTTCATTTTAGTTTAGTTTAGTTTATTTTTAAGATTTTATTTATTTATTTGACAGAGAGACAGCAAGAGAGGGAACACAAGCAGGGGGTAGTGGGAGAGGGAGAAGCAGGCTTCCTGCTGAGCAAGGAGCCCCATGTGGGGTTTGACCCCAGGACTCTGGGATCATGACCTGAGCCAAAGGTAGGCACTTAAACCAACTAAGCCACCCAGGTGCCCCCAACCTGTTTTTAAAAGTCAAATGTAACATTATTCTGGAAAAATAAAAGATATTTAAAACCATTGTGTTATACTAGTAAGATGATTTTTGAACTCACAAGGTATAGAATATGCCAACATTTCTATGCTTCCATAGTCTAATGTTATATTATCATATTTAACTGCCAGTAGTATAATTACTTCAAAGATTTGATTCATTAAACCTGTCACTTACATGAAATTCTTTAAAATGAAAAGTATGAAAGATCTCATTTTTTTATTGTTTCCAAAGCAAAGGAATTCTATGCTTTCTCTTTCTCTCAGTGTCTTTTTCTTTTTTACTTATTCTTTTTGATTTTATGCTTTTGAAATTAATCACCATGCATTCTTGAGGCATTTTTTTATGTACTCAAAATCACAAGCCAAATCTAAAATTTTAGCTAATTAAAGTTTCTGACGGGTAAAGGATACAAAATAATATGAAGACAGCTTTAAATCCACATGTGACAACACTTGCTGAAAATGCAAGTTTGGTTTTAGCTATGTATGGAAATATGAAAAATCTTTCAATCAGGGTGTGTCTTTTTACAAACATTAGGGTATGACTGGGTCTCAATTCAGATTTTTTATCTCATTGCTAGGCTTAGGTAGAGATCACATCATATCTTGATACCATAGACTATTATTGTTCAACTCTTTAGTAATATCTTTCATTGTGGACTTTTCTGTCATCATTTAGTGATTATTCAAGTGAACCTGAGACAAAGATTTACTCTCTCACCCTAAAATATCTTACTTTATACTGACCCATTTTGTCTTGTGATTCTAGCTGTCTCATGAGATTTCTTTAGAGACTTTGTCTAGACCAGTTCTGTCTAATAGAACTTCCTGCGATGATGGAAATGTTCTATATCCATGCTGTCCCATATGGTAATCACTAGCGACACATGGTTATCGAATGCTTGAAATATGGCTAGTGTGACTGAGAAACAGAATTTTAAATTTTATTTAAATTTATTTAGTTTACCTTTAAGCTTAAGTAGTCACATGAAATAATTCTGGTTTCAGTTACAATTTGTAGAGAACTTGGACATTGTCATTCCTGTCTTTAAAGCAAGGGGAAAGTTGAACAATTGAAAATCAATGAGTTTCCGGACTCATGGAAGAACTAAGGTCAAAGAGCAAACCCACTACCCCAAATCTAGAGAGAACAGCTGAATTTTTGAGAATTGCAGCCCAGATCTCCTTACCTGGAACAGAAGCTGCTGGCAGGGATATTTAGTTGGTAACTTTCATGAACTGTTGAGCCCGAGTGTGGATTAGCCTGAGTGCCTAACTTGTGAGGGCTGCAGTCTTGGGAGACCGCTACATTTTTCTTGGGTTTTACCCCCATAAACCCTACCAGTTCTCCCAATGAAGAGCCAGGATCCCTCTCCTGATTCTGGTAGGGAAAGGAGGGAAAAAATAATTATGAGGTACACTTAGGATAATCTTTATAATAAAACTTTCTTTCCAAGAGAAAAGACTTTACCAGAACCTTATCTGACGCGGAGGAGGTGTATTTCTCCAACAACAGCTGCTCTAACTTTCTTAACATGACCTAAGAAGAAATAAAAAGCTAAGAAAGTCTCGTGAAGGTCATAGCCTAGAGACATAAGCCCACTGAAAGACTTAGATTTAATCATAAGTTTACAGCATACTTTTCCACCACCCACACCTTACCACCTTGCCAACAGGACTCTGGTATATAAACAGTGGATTGCAGCTGAAAGAGCTACAAGATGCAGGTTCTATACCAGGGAAAGTCCTCATGGAACTCTAAAAGAAAATGTCTAAGAGAAAATGGAGCACGAAGACAGCACTGGAGGCAAAACAAGGACACTAGCAGAGTGTGATGTCTCTGGCACCTACAGCTGTAACGATCATTAATCACAGCCCAACGGCAAGCTAGAATAATAAGAAATTTCACACTGAAGTCCTATTTAGGGGCCCCTGGGTGGCTCAGTTGGTTAAGCGTCTGCCTTTGGCTGCCTGGGACCCTAGGATCAAGTCCCGCATCAGGATCCCTTCTCAGCTGGGAGCCTGCATCTCCTTCTTCCTCTACCTGCTGCTCCTCCTGCTTGTGCTCTGTCTCTCTCTGTCAAATAAATAAAAAATTTTTTTTAAAGTCTTATTTACCTCAGTTCTTATTAACTGACACATTGTTTCTAGTTTTTGACAAAAAATTATAATGTATGCTGAAAGCCACCAAAAACACATCCTGAAGAGAAGAGAAAAAAATAAGCATTAGAACCAAACTCAAATATAATACAGATTTTGGAGTAATCAGAGAATTTAAAATAATTATGATTAATATGTTAAGGGCTCTGTGGAAAAAAATAAATGACATGCAAGAACAGATGGGTAATTTAAGCAAAAAAAAAAAATAAAAGCTCTAAGACAGAATCAGAAGGATTCAAAACCACTGTCACAGATATGAAATATGCCTTTGATGGGCTCATCAAGAGACTGGACATGGACAGGAAAGAATCAGTAATTTTAAACCCATGCATATCATTTTCAAATTGCAGAAAACTGAAGATGGAGATAAAAATCTTGAAAGGTGCCTGAGGAGATTAAAAAATACTTTATCTATAAAGAAACAAGAATGATAATTATAGTGACTTTTTATCAGAAACCATGCAAGCATGAAGAGAGTGGAATGAAATATTTAATATCAAAAACCCCACCACCCTAGAATTCTAAATCAGAGAAATTTTCCTTTAAAGTGATGGAGAAATAAAGACTTTTCAGCTGAACAAAGACCATGGCAATTCTTTGCAAACAGACCCGTTCTCCAAGAAATATGAAGTGTTTTCAGGGGTAAAGAAAATGATGTTAGAAAGTTCGACCAAAAAAAAAAAAAAAGAAAAAAAAGAAAAAGAAAAAGAAACTTGGATCTACTTAAGGAAAAGAAGACTGTCAGAGAAGGAATAAATGAAGGCAAAATAAAGTCTCCTATTTTGCTTATTCTTAATCTAAAAGATAACTGCTTAAAATAATAATAACAATGCATTAAGTGATTTTAGCGTATATATAAATGAAATTAAGAATAACTTAAGAAATGAACTTAAGAAATTAAGAATAATAATTCAGAATAACTGTGTCATAATGAATTGAAGGGAGGGATTGAGAATTCTCTTAAAAGCTATGTTCAGGGGTCATCTGGGTGGCTCAGTTCATTGGGTCACCAACTCTTGGTGTCAGCTCAGGTCAGTTCAAGTTCTCATGGGTTGTGAGTTTGAGCCCTGTGCAGACCTCTGTGCTCAGCAGTGGTGGTGTGTGTATCCTGGTTGAGGATTTTCTCCCTTTGCACCCACCCCCACACTTGCACACTTGCTCGCTCTCTCTCAAATAAATAAATAAATCTTAGAAAACGAAAACAACTATCTTTACTACACACCAAGTGATACAGTGGTATTTGAAAGTGAACTTAGATTAGTTAAAAATGTATACTGCAAACTCTAAAACAAACACTGAGTTTTTTTAAAACGTATAATTGGTATGCCAAGAGACAAAATAAAATCACAGAAGATGCTGAGTTAAAACCACAGAAGACAAAAAAAGAAGGAAAGAAAAAGAAACAAAGAACAAATGCAATGAATAGAAAACAGAAACACATAAGGTATAAATTAATCCAGCTAGATCCATAATAACTTTAAATGTGTATGTTCTATATACATCAGAAAAACACGATAAAAAAATAAGACCAATAAAATGTTGCTTACACAATCCTACATTGAAATATAAAGATTCAGGTAGTTTAAAAGTAAAGGGATAAAAGAAATGCATATCATGCTAGCAGTAACTAAAGAAGCCTGGAGTAGCTCTCTTAATTTCAGACACAGCATACTTCAGAATAAGACAGGTTATCATAGGTAAAGGTGAACATTATATAATGACAAAGTGGTCAATTCTCCAGAAGTCATAACAATCCTTACCATGTATGCATCTAACAATAAATTGTCAAAATACATGAGGTGACAATTGATGGAACTGTTGGGAGAAATAGACTAATCTATGGAGTTGAAGACTCCAACCCTCTTGCTTCAGTAATTGATAGACCAAGCAGGTAGAAAATCAGTAAGAATGTAATTGATCTGAATAGCCATAAATAGTCACTTGTGGCTAGCGGCTGCCATATTGAACAGTGTAGCCCTGGCCTCTTGCTACTCACAACGTGGTGTTTGGACTAGCAGTATTGTTTTGTCTTGGAGCTTGTTAGAAATACAGGATCTCAGGCCACAGCCAGAACTACGAATACAGAATTTTCATCACTAGCAAAACAGCCAGGTGATTGGTATGTATATTAAAGTCTGAAGAGCACTGCGATCGACTACCAGAAAAACTAAACGCTCTCCATGATTAGACTAGCATATCTATTATTACTTATCTTCCCGCTCTGATCATTAGCACTGTCTACTGGTAACTATCGTCAGATCATATTTGGAAATAGGAAATAGTGAGAGCATGGTGGTATTGTCATCCTCTGGAAACTCAAGTCAATACAACTTTACTTCTAAGGGCAGTCCCATTGCAAGGTTCTAAACATATTTCTGCCCCAAACCAACTACAGCTGTGCCTACAGTAGATTATGAGCAGACTTTACATATGTTCTTCATGCTCAAATCATAATATTTTGTATGTGATAATACCTCAGATATATGGAGTGCATTTTCTGGATAATTACACAAATCCCGAGTGGTGTCGGAGTCCGAGAAGAGTCACAGTTGTGGTTATGGAGACCAGGAAGAGTAATAAAAACAGGCATCAGTTTATAAGAGATTATGCATTAGATAGAGAAATGTAGAAGAGTGGATGCCCCAAATAATATTCACATGTGACATCAATGAATAATTTCCCAGACCAAAAAAATATATATATATATATATTTTAATTTTTATTTATTTTAAAGTTTTTTAAGATTTTATTTATTTATTTGTCAGAGAGAAAGAGAGAGAGAGAGAGAGAGAGAGCACAAACAAGGGGAGCAGCAAGAAAATGGAAAAGCAGACTCCACTCTGAGCAGGGAGCCCTAACCGGGACTTGATTCCAGGACCCTGGGATCATGACCTGAGCCAAAGGCAAACACTTAACCAACTGAGCCACCGAGGTGTCCCCAAAAAGTGATATTTTTATAGTAAGTGGTTATAACAATCCCCTCAGTGAGAAGAACCAAGAAAAAAACAGTCCTAAGATAAAGAATAGAGGAAAAAAAGAAAAAAACTTGTGGCATTTGCCCCTCACTAATAGATATAATTATAGGAAAGAACAGGCCCTGAAAATCTTTGGTGAAAGAAGCAGAGTAAGTCTTATTAGGTGCTTTGTCTTAGAGCACATCGCTGCCTTCAGACAGCCACACTAAGGCCGCTCTTCTAACCGACCCCTGGGCCGTGTGCAGCACCGTAGTGTATCAAGCTCCCAGCCTGTTCCCTCAGCACCTCAGGGCAGCAATCTCTTCAGAGACACCATAGGGTTCCAAATTTTTGCCAAAGATTTTTTTTCCCCAAAGATTTTGATAACGAAATAACCATGAGCCTATGCTGGTGGGTCTATGGTGGCTTTTGTAGTCTACCCTGAGACTTCCTTGAGATGCTTGGTTATACCAACCGAGAAACCATCAGCAGATCATGAAAACACAGAATGAGAGCCCACTTCTAAATACAGTGTCCCTGACTGGTAGTAAAATGCCAAAGTATCCAGTCTGGAAAGA
Source organism: Enhydra lutris kenyoni (assembly GCF_002288905.1). Classification (NCBI taxonomy): domain Eukaryota; kingdom Metazoa; phylum Chordata; class Mammalia; order Carnivora; family Mustelidae; genus Enhydra; species Enhydra lutris. The sequence goes on from NW_019154142.1 coordinate 18,433,527, forward strand.
ACTCTTTAAACATTCTACCCTAGCAAAAATTTATGAGTCAACTGTTGTAAGTTTAAGCAGAAAGACTGGTTGGTACTTGAAAATGTGAATATTTTTGTCTTCAAAAAATACATTTATTGACTGAAAACATTTCATCATCCTGGATGTTTGGCATATTTTACCTGGGGTGTAGTGGATGTAAGCAAATGCTGAAAGATGAAGATATTGCTTTCTAACTGGTATTGCAAGTTACTTGTGCCCCAAATAAAAGATTCTGTTAGCAGGATACTCCTATTTCAGTTCGGTAAGGCCATTCTTTTGCCACATCAACTGGCGAGCATGTCTGGAAGAAACAATGCTAGTACCTTGTGATATTTCAGAATCTTGATATATGACTTCATTGTTCAACCTGTATATCTAGATGTCACTGAGAATATATAATTTTACTACAAAAGATATTTAATGGGAAAGGAACACATCATGCAGACAATATACAAAACTTTAGAACATTAACACACAACCTTCAAACTCTGCTTGTACCTGGGATTCTGTTTGAATCAAGTACTAAGAAAAGTATGAAGAATCTTGGGATTTCTGGGTGTCAAGAGAACTGTCACTTTTATGATTTTAAAAAAAGAACAAATGATATAAAGATGCAGAATTTCAATCACTGAAACACATAAAAAGAACGAAATGAACATTTGGTTGAACTGAAAATATACTGTCTGAAATTAAGAACTCATTTGATGTGTTTAAGAGTAGACTGATGGGAAGAATAAGAAACTCAGAAAATCTAGCACAAATTCTTGGAATGTTCAATGTCCTTTCTTCATACTCCCATGGCTAAAGGCATAGGGGAGTAGTCACACTTTCTTAGAGATATCTGGCATTCGTTCTATTCATAATACATAGTTACATGGTCTACAAAATGTGGTTTTTATTTAATGGAAATGAGAATTATGGGAGAGCTACATATGTGAAACTGTCTCTAGCTCCTATAAATATTTGTGTGGTCCATGAGTATTCGTATCCACATTCAGACAGTCACCTCCAGTACTGAAACTATTCACTACTCATTCCAAATAAATGAAATCCAGTCTGTCTATGTCTGTGTCTGTGTGTATGTCCATGTCCATATTTGTATCCAAAGTCAGATCCATATCCACATCTGTATCTATGTATTCTAGGTATAGATCTCTCTGTAGCTATATCCATATCTATCTAAGTCTCTACATCTTTATCTATAGCTAGAAAGCCTCTTCCTTAAGTACTGTCTTTCTTGTGCCAATCATTATTTCTACTCTGATGTTACAGAATTAAACTAATCCATATTTTCCTTTACTGAAGGACTGTAGCCTTTTTAATTTACCCTACAGAAGTATATGGAAGTTATGTGTGATTATAATTTGCCTTTCCATAATCATAATTTAGGAAAATATTCAGTCTTTTATTTTCTTTCTCTTTTCCTTCCTTCTTTCCTTCCTTCTTCCCTCCCTTCCTTCCTTCCTTCCTTTCCCAACTTCCTTTTCTCCATCCCTCCTTTCTTTCCTTTTTTCTTTCTTTCTCCTTCTTCTTCTATCCCCTTCCTTTATGCACATGCACACACATCATTTCTGATCATTATTACCTTTTCATTATCATTATATTTATTTCTGCCACATTCAGTAAATAATAAACATCAGTATGATGGCATTTGTAATGCAAATGTATTTACAGACAGATCCACATTTTAATTTTCCCATGTTATCACCAAAATCCATTTCCATAATTAATTAAGATCTAACTATATATGATGATAAAATTATTCAAAATCTTCAATATATATTATTAGGTTGTTTTTCCCACATTTTTGGACAGACATGAGGGAATCTGGTGAATCATCAAGTTGGACAAAGTTTTATTACTATATGTAAACAATTTAATAAATAATGTCTTGACAGTTTATAGCATTGTATAGCTTTTAAGAAACTTTTATAGGCATTTTTCCAATTACTGTGACCAATTATGTCACTGGATTGATCCAGGTGACTATTAGCCAAATCAGGTAAACAAAACCCTTCTTATTCAACTAGAAACACAGTCAGTGATAGAAATTAAAGCTACTTATTCTGCAACCCAGAAAGCATGACAGTAGCATCTTTCACCAGCACAAATAACCTAGTTGCTCAATGGTTTAGAAACCCCAGAACCTCATGCAAAGTACCTCCTCATTCCTAATCCCAATTCTTCATAGAGCCAAAATCCCATCATTGACACAGATTCCAGAATTCCCAATTTTAATTCAGTATGCCAAAACCCTAAATTCATGGTGTCCACACCATTTTAAGCTTTGATCTATATTTTAAATTGGAAAACACAGAGCAGTATTTTTAAAGCATCAGTCAGAAAGCTTGTATGTAACTACAGGGTTTCCAGATATTTTACCTTTCTATAATTTTATCTGATATTCAGCCTAATTCATTTTTTTCTTTTTTTATAACATAAATTTAAACCAGTAAAAAAATATATCCAAGGGAAATAAGAAGTATCTGATGTTGTAACAAAAAGTATGTATGTTTAACTTTATCACTAAGAAAGAATGAATTAGTGATGCAGTTCATCAAGACTATTCATTACTTCTAACATTAAAATGATAAGCATGTTAGAAATCCTGTTGATACAAGGCTCACTTATGAAACTAGAACACTGGATTCATCCATTCATTTATTCAACAGATGCTGGCTTCCCATTAGGTCCTAAATTAAAGTACTATGCTAAGGATTAAGATGATGGAAACATGAATGGAATTTGGATCCTGACTTCAGTAGAAGATAGTTTAAGGTACAAAGAATAATGTGAAATACCATGGGAAACTTTATATAGTATAAGAGAACAAGTGAAACAGATTTAGTCAATGTAATTACCCTGGCTCTGAAAACCTGTTTTGGGAGACATTTCTATAAATTACACGGTTTTAAATCATCTTACAGACATATAGTTCTACCAAGGCATTTGGTCTTATACAACCCATCTTAAATCCTAATTTCGCATGTCTTATTCCATGCTATGATTTTTGGAAGGGAGTTCTAGAGAAGAGTTGCTTTTAGTAATTTTTTTCCTCCTTGGCTCAATTTAAGGATTAGTACATCATTGCTCTGAGTGCAAGGCCAGGGACACAGCAGATATTCTATGAGGAAATGCTTAAAAATAAATTTTACAAATGATGCTCAAGTTCTGAGGAAGCAAGCCTCATTGGCTGATACAGGGTAAAGGAGAGGGAGCTTAAATTTTAGTCACTAATAGTATAGAATGAAGTCATGGACATTTGGGGTGATGATGAGCCAGCAAAACTAGTGCCATAGAAACAGAAGAAGTGGTTAGAGATTCTTTACATCTCCCCAGAATATTTGATCATCAAAAGAACATGGGGAAAAAAAAAAAAAAAGAACATGGCAAGTTCATTGTCTGAAGACTGGTCCCTAGAGTCACAAAAGGAATGATGAAGAAATTAGAGAACAATTTCATTTGCCCTGTTGCAAATGCTTTCTACTTGAGAAATTAGTAAGTTCTCTTGCCAGGTCATGAATTCAAATAGATTAATATTTGATATCTATAACATATACATTTTAACTTATACAATGTTTACTGCTACAATTTTATACATTTATACAGTGGAGGAAACCCTTCTCTCCAGCATGTCCATTATGATATGTGGATGATTAAGGGCCATTAAGATTTGACCTTGTTTTGAAAATATATATTAAAAATAGAGTCAGCAAGAGTGTGTCTTATTGTTTATTTAAAAACATGACACATGAAATATAAAGTTAAGGCAAATAGCATTGTGAAAATTATGGTAAACACTAATCATATACTTTTCAAACAGCAGGTTGCAAAAGTATAATTTAATAGTCACATTGTTTGTTCTATTAATAATACTTAAAGACTGGATAATGGAATTAATATAAATGAAATTTCAGATTTAGAGAGAAAAATAATTGCATTTGCCAAAAATATATTCCTTTCATTTATAATATACCATTAGGGAACAATCTCTTTGTTTCTTTAAGGAACTTGTCTCTGAAGAGAGGACAGTCATGAATTTTGAAGACAAGTGATCTTTGGGTAATCAAAAGAGAAAAATGTAAGGCAGGGTTGTTCTTTAATAATATGTTATAATATCATATAATATATATTATATATATGATATATAATATAACATAATAATATGTTAAAATATCAAAGTATAATTTTAGGCCTGAGTAGTTTTTTCTAAGAAGTGGATTAGTTTCCTGTTTTGGAAAACACGTATATTAAAAATAGGTTATATAATATTTTGAATTCCTTAGTTGAATTAGCTTTATAGTCTTCACTGGCATTTCTGAGATATGAATGTTTAAATCCTTCTACATTATTTTTAAAAAAATTTATTAAAGATTTTATTTAATTTTTTGTCAGAGAGAGTGAGAGTGAGCAGAAGCAGGGGGAGTGGGAGACACAGCAGCAGGGGGAGAAGCAGGTTTCCCACTGAGCAAGGAAAGAACCCAATGCAGACTCAATCACAGGACTCTGGGATTATGATGTAATCCAAAGGCAGACGCTTAATTGACTGAGCCAACCAGGCATCCTCCTTCTACATTGTTTTTGTTTAATTTAAAGAGTTATTAAAATCTTGGTTCATTTTTTAAATGTCATTATTTGTCTAGAATTATTCTAAGCTAGAACTTCCCTTATAATTAACATAAGCATCCCCAAATCTAGGAGAATTGTTTATTCTGATTCAGTGCACATTCCCCAAATAGTTTTATTGGGCAATCTCTTTTAAGAGAAAAACACAAAAATAAATTCATCCAAATAATAAAAAGATCATAAAAAGATCCACATACTTTACATTTTACCATATTTAACATTTATTTAACAAATTTTGAGGAGCCCAAGGACCTTCTCTGTGATATTTCCAGTGATTTTGGTAACAGACTTCTGAGTACTGTGGACAAAAGAATTGTCACACCCATTTCACAATTATATGAGGAAATAAAGGTAAAAGTATCAGTATCATATAGATTCAAAGAACAAATAGAAATAACCAGATCTTATTTAGCCTTCTTAGCTAGTCTTGATTTCATAATATCTTTCTCTAGGCCTAGGCATAGTAAATGAAATTCCTTTAGGGATAAAGTTCTACATAGAAACTCTTTTCTGAAACAACAAACTAACCCAACTTTAATGAGAACCGAAGGAAAAAAAAAGAACATTTCAAACTAGCATTTTCTGCCATTATTTTATTTAATGGAAACATATTTCATTTCTTTTGTTATAGGCAGTCACAATTTACACATTCAAGATCCAAATTGTAGCCACAGTAAAAAGGACATATTCTGTTTATATTTTATAAGAATTGGGCTTATGGTGAGATGAAATGAAAAGAGCTATAGTGTTTAAAACAGACAAAAAAACACAAACAAACAAAAAAAAAACCACAACAAAAACAAGCAAGAATATTCCCAAGGCTTCATGGGGAAAAGGTGAGCTAATAACAATGAAATTAGAAAGGTAACATTGTGATGGGTATGCTGGCTCAGAGATTTGATCCTCAAAGTATCTGCAGGTTGGAAGGAAAATTACCCGTCCTGTACCAGTGTAAAAATTTAAAAACCTTCTAGTACTATTACCTATTTGACTACTGAAAAGAAATACATCAGCCTCACCAAGGATGAGCAGTATCCCTTGAGTAGCAACCAAGGGATGATTACCTTCTGTGAAATCAGTTTTCCTCATTGCAACCACAAAACCCTAAATTAAAAATTTGGAAGAGACAGTTGGGCTTTATAGTCTGCAAAGGGATACAGCTATATACAACAACAACAACAAAAGTAACCAGTCACAGGAGAAAATCTTAGAGCAGAAATAGAATGTACTTAACAAAGGCATGTTATGAAACAAAACTAGAAATTAATTGCTTCAACAATTAGGCATTTATTTATGTATTTATTTGTTTAAAAAAAGATTTTATTTATTATTTGACAGAGAGAGACACACTGAGAGAGGGAACACAAGCAGGGGGAGTGGGAGAGGGAGAAACAAGCTCCCTACTGAGCAGGGAGCAAAATATGGGGCTCAATCCCAGGACTCCGGGATCATGACCTGAGCAGAAGGCAGATGCCTAATGACTGAGCCACCCAGGCACCCCTAATTTTATTTTTTTTTTTAAGATGGAGAGAGAGAGCACATGAGTAGGGTGGGAGAGGGTCAGAGGGAGAGATAGAATTTTTAATAGGCTCCATGCCCAGTGTAGAGCCAGACCCGGTGTTTTATCTCATGACCCTGAGATCATGACCTGAGCCAAAATCATGAGTGGGACACTTAATTGACCCAGCCATCCAAGGCACCCCAACTAGGTATTTAATAGTACAAAAAGCAAACAACTTTTTGTATCACTTTGCTAAGGTTGCCATGATAAAATGCTATACACTTGATGGCTTAAACAACAGAAATTTATTTTATCACAGTTCTAGAGGCTGGAAGTCCAAGCTTCAGGTGCTGTTAGGGTTGGATTCTTCTCAAAGATCTCTCCTTGGCTTGCAGATGGTCACATTCTTGCTGCCTCTTCACATGGTCTTTCATTTGTGGGTGTCATGGGTGTCTCTTCCTCTTCTTCTTTTCTAAGATTTATTTTTAAGTAATCTTTGGACCCAAGGTCGGGGCTCAAACTGACAACCCCAAGATCAAGAGCTGCATGCTCTACTGACTAAGCCATCCAGGTGCCCCTTTTCTTCTTATGAGGACACTAGTCCCAGTGGATTAGGGCCACAACCTAGTAGCCTCATTTTAACTTAATCACCCCTTTAAGGACCTTATGTCCAAATATGGTTATATCTGAGGTACTAGATAAAGTAATGATGGGACTTTATAAATTTGGGGGGGACACAATTCAGGCCATAACATAATCCCTCCACCCCAAAGATAAGAAAGAGTGCTTTCATAATAAATCATTCAACACTAAACCGTTTCCCCCTCCTAACTCCCAATTACTAACTTTCTTGATTTCAAAGAAACCCAGAAATCAGGTTTTAAAAACTTTATAAACTTGCTAAAAGCATTAGAAAAAAAAAAAAGCAGGTGCTATAAGAAAATAAACCACAACTGCTATAGAATGGAGATGTTCTGCACTCTGCTGATTGTGGGCCATTTTTTAATACAACAGAGAGAATGCTTTTGGGATTTAAAGAACATATGGAAATGTTGAGAAAGAATGGCTCTTCAGCATGCAATACACATTCCCATACTGCACACAGCAGTCAAGCCCTCTGTAGGGCTAACTGACCTCAGGCAAGAATTTCCATGAAGTCTAACTCAGTGTCAACCTCTGTCTTCCAGTGTGCATAGACAGGATTTGTCCAGTCACAGTGATTGGTTCAGAAGTGAACACATCAACTAATTGGGCCCAAGTAGAATGAAGTGTCCAAATTTCTATTTGGACAATGTACTGTGTGGAGGTGATGCCTACAATGGCAAGTAGACATTTTGCAATCATGGGGAAAGTAAGTTTAAGAATGAAGCTTTTCCTGGAAGAAAAAAAGAGCTGGTGGACTTTTAAAGAAACTAAATTAGACTTGATCAGACTGTACCCAGAGCTACTATTTCTGGACTCCTAAATTATGTAAGCTAATAAATTTCTTTTACTTTTTAAGAGAGCATAAGATGTGTCTCCTATTATTTACAACCCAAACTGTGTTTATTAATATACCTTATAATTTCCAACTAACAACCCAAGTACTATTTCTTTGCCTTGAAAAAAATATTGTTGTAATCCAAGAAAAACTATCATTTTAAAAAGTAAAATTTGGCCAGATAATTGTGGCTGTATAGACAATTAAGGATTCTAGGACTAAAATTTCAGTATTCACAGAAATAACCACTTGGGAAAATGATTTCATTACCCCCCCATATTTCTTTCATTTTTGCTAATATCCAACTCCAAGCTGAATGTGAATATTAGTAAGATGATAACTATAAAATAACTGATTTCTGATTTAGAGAGCAATATAAAGTATATCATTAGATATACAAGCAAGTATTGTACCAAATGAGATTAACCATTGGATTGAAACCATCTATTCAACTCATTCCCATTTGTCATGCTGAAAACTAGTTGTGAAATAAGGTTAATGAGGTAGAAACACACAGTCTGATAATCAAATCTAGAAACAAAAGATACATGTAGTAGTTATCCCTCCAGGAAAATTAAAAATTCGGCCATTTCCTCTAGGATCAAGATGGGTTGCTGACCATTACTGGCAGAAGAAATATTTCTGAAAGAGGCAGGAAATTAATTCTATGGCACATAAAAATAAAGACATTCTATTTTTTTAAATGACAGTAGTGATTCTTGGATTCATAATTGAAAACCATAAAGAAACCGAAAAAGTGAGATTCAAGACATAATGATAAATGACCTCAGGAGTTGGGATAGTATTTCCCATAGTCTCATTTAATAAGTTACTATTTCTTTCTTGTTTGAGTGAAGAGCTGTGCAGTGAAGATCTTAGTGGTGATGGTCATTATCCACATGGAGACAACTTTCTAGTATAAATTGTACTTTCTTAGCTTAATTCTGTCTCATTTCTTTTTTTCAGGATATTTCTCAATTTTATACTTAGAAAGGTATTTGGAAAGTATTCATAACTCTTACATTGTCTACTTACAGGGAACCCTACATACTTTTTAAAAAAATGATAAATCAGTTTATCTTGTTCCCCAAAATATAGATAAATGCAAGGCATCCATCAATGCCTAATGTCCTGCTGTGATTTAAAGAAGCAAAAACAGGGATAAATAAAGCAGTGGGCTCTGACATGACACAGAGCACATCCTGGATGAGTTGAGAGCAATTAATTCTCAGATGGTTTGACTTGATGGTCTTTAAAAATTGTTTACAGGTATTTACAGAATTTAGATTCTTGAAAATTTATCCCACAATTACATACAACAGTTAAATGTTTTTCTACCAACTTTATTGGGATATAATGGACATCTAACACTATGGACATTTAAGTTATACCCCATAATGATTTGATTTATATGTAGATATTGCAAAATAATTACTAAAGAGAGGTTAGTTAACACGTCCATCAGTCTACATAGTCACAATTTGTGTGTGTGTATGGTGAGAACTTTTAAGATTTTCACTATTAGCAACTTTCAAATATACAATACAGTCAAATATTTTTGTAAGCACTCCAGTTTGATAACACTTAATAGATGGGGAAAAAATGTTGGGCTTGATTTAAGGCACTCTACCTTCTTTATTAATGAGAATTAATCATTCCTCCATAATAGCTATAATTTCTATGCCCTTTATTGTTGTTCCTAACTAGATTTCTATAGTTTCCCTGGAAGATACCCAGATGAAGTTTGCCTATCCTCTGGGAGGCAAAGCCCAGCTGTCACTAAACTTCACATGTGGGAATGAAAACACTTTTCATATTATGCTTTTCAGGTATTGCTTTTAATACATTTTAGCAACATTCTTCTGAAAGGCAATAATTCTCTATTTACAACTCTTTCAACTGACTGGGCAGTAATATTCAGTTGTTTGAACTTGGCAGAACATTCATTGGCAAAAACACAACAAATCATTGTCTAAAAGGACAGTACCTAGTGACTCAGCATTCTGGGACCCTAAAGAGATCAGCGCGTAGATCAGTGTCAGTGCAGTCCCTTCATCTTAAATGCTAGTGGTTAGATAGAAGATTGCATCAGGATATTTTATGAGAGTACAATTATCTAGAGCTGTTCAGTCTGACCCCATTGACCCATGTATTCAAGAACAGCTGGTATAGACCAGGACCTAGGCCTCCAAGGATGAACAAAACAGATATAGCCCTAGCCGCCCCCACCTCCGGCCCAGAGAGAGACTGGGAGTAAAATGAGCACTCAGACTCTCTGTGAGGAGTGCCACCAGAGTGCCAGATGCCTGTGGGATGGACACCCGTGGCTTAAATCTAGGTCACTATTCAAATCTGAATCTCAGGGATCAGATCTGGACTGAACTTATAGACTTGGGTGACACCAGCATATATGGTGTGTAATAAGCAAAACCATGACCAAGGAGGAGATGGCCCATAGAAGTGCCAGTGTCCAAGGACAGAATCCTGGGTCATACCAGCCTTTAAAAGACAGACTCTTTCCTAGGCTTTTTCAGATCATGCTGACCTCTCTCTAAGTAAAGATGGGAAGAATTTCAATGGCACTAAATATATCTCTAAAATGTTTTCTACAGACTCTAGCATCAAGTGGACCTGTGAATAAGAGACTGCCCTCTGATCTCTGTTTGAGTGCTTCTCACCTTCAGTTTTCTAATTTGTTACTTGTCTTTACAAGATTGCCATTGTTTTCTACCTCAAATGATGAGCTTGAGATATCCTTTGACGATGAGAAATAGGCTCTGGTGATTAAAAATAGTTGAAAAGCTCACAGTAAAGTCTCGATTATGTAACTTCCATTGTATTAGATGGCTGCTTCCTGGAGAAATCAAAGGATAGATTATTCCTTAGGTCCAAAAGATCCTAGCTGGAACTCAAAGCTCATGAAAGATGAGGAGAGTGAATCTGTATATAACAAAACTCTGTTCACAGTTCTGAGAAACAGGTCTCTTGAGGATGTAGGGGAGTTTTGCTCTGTTCTGCATACCTTTGTCAAGTGACTTAGCTGCGGTTGCGCTGTGAGACCTTTTCCAGAGCACTGCAGCAAGTAGGAAGGCAAGACTGATATCTTTACCTGATCAAATCTCCAAGGGAGGCTAGTCTTCTTAAAGTATGTCTGGATTTGATCTGATAATGGACAAACAATTTCACTTCACCTTAGGCAGCAAAGACAAGAAAAGAAAGTATAATTTCTCACATTCTCTTTGATAGATTTTCTTCTCTTTCTGTTAAAATGAGATTATCTTTTTCAGACATTGTAATATATTTTAGGGGGAAAAAGCCCAAATTTCTATTATAAATACTCCACAATGGCCTGACCCACAGAGTGAGACTCAGCCTGAAGTAGATTACCCTAAGGATGACTTGCTATCAAGTTTATTCAAAGCAGTTAAGCTTCAAGAAAAGCAGGGCGCTCTTCCCTTTCCTTTAGTCTAAATTTAACATTTATTTTAGCCCTCAAATGGCTTTAGGTTAAAACATTTTGTTGCTGTTAGCAAGTGTGCTAACTTTGGTAATCATACATCCAAGATATCAATTAGCATTCTGTTTGGTATCTGAAAATCTAAATTACGGAATCACACCTTTCCTTTTTGTAGCCACACTGATAACGATAATTAGAAAGCTGGTATCAGTGGCATAGCTCAAACCTCAAGATGAATTAAATACTTAGCTATTATAAAATGTCAAAACCTAAAACAGGAGCAAAGTGGGAGTTGTTAGAATGTTATCTTGCCTCTACCTGCAATCCTAGGGAATTATGTATATCTTTTATTATCATTATTGTTACCAATAATGGCCAGCTGCACGCAGCTCAAGTACAGAGAGGTGGTAATTGTTCACAGATCTGGGGTATTCCAGAAAGAGGTAGTCTTTCTATTGTGCATTACTGCTGCAGGTGGAAGGCAGGTCGATTTTCAGGGGCACATGAATTAAGTGCTACCGCTGTGCTGTTGAGCTGACATCACCTCCTTCAATCCAGCTTCCACGCTGCTGCCAGAATAAATCTCCTGTTCTGTCATTCCCCTTCTCAAAATCCTCCGGGCCTCCTCCAATGTGATAACTGTAGTCCATGTCAGGCTTCCAAGGCCCTCCGCTCCCTAGTGCCTTATAGCCCCCTGCTCTGCTAACACACTGCGAGGCTCGGGTGAAGCATACATACAGTCTCCCACCGCCCTCACCCCTAGCTTTTCCTCACGTGACTCTCTATATTTGGAAGCTGGTTCCTCCTGACCTCCCAGCCCAGAGTCCCACACTTTAAAGTCCAGGCCTACCACCAGTGCTATTTTCTTTACAATGACTTCCTGATCCCTGATTGCATCTTCCGAATGTTCATGATATTTTATCAGAAAGTCTCTAATTTGTGCCATTTTCTCTCCTGTCTTGTAATTATTGGATATGTCTTATCTCTCCTAAAAAGAACAAGGTCCAGGTGGGCAGAAATTATCTTTTGCCCTAGAAGTATAATGCTTTAAAATTCAGGCAAAGAAAGAAGTGCTTTGGATGGGACTCAGAGCTGTGTTTTTTCCTAGCAATGTCCATATTTCAGCAAGGTTCATTTTCATTTCTGATGACTGTGACTAATTACGTTTTGCTTGATGTTGATACTATAGACCTGATTTGAGGCAATCGAGTGTCTGCAATTTAGTGAAAGGAGAGTGCTTTTTTAGGAAGGGTTCTACTGAGAAGGCATTTGTTTTAGGCATTAAAATATTTAACCATTTTGGGTTGAAAGCATCATGGGATAGTTTTTAAGTCAATATTTTAATTTTATTTTCAAAATGTTCCATTGTGGTTTTTAATACTTTGTCTGTCTTAAACTCTATTACATGTCATCTAATTAGCAATCATGTTCTTCATTAAAACAAACACACTCTGGTGGTGGTAGAAGAACTAAATTCAATTTAACAATTTATAGTGACTGTGTAAGGGGATTGCAGGGAATTATATAATGAAAGCAGTCTATTTGCTCGACTAGCTCAAAATCTAATAGTCCAAATTTTAAGGCACAGTCACAAAAAAGCAGTTGGAGAACATCTTTTTGGGATTTATATGCACATATAGAATCAGAATAAAGACATCAGATTTGTTTAAATATTCACTTATTATACTACTGTAGGGTTAGATATCTTTTTTGTTATTTTAACGTTTTTCTCAGCCTTATTGCAAAATATATAATTGGAGCAATATGTAGCTTGGACAATACAAAATCATTAGTCTTCAAGACCTCTCCAGCCTTAGGAATATTTAATTGTTCTCAGAGGGTCAATGAAGTTGTCAAGAACACAGGAACAAGTAGCCTTCTTAGCACATTTCCGTAGCTTTTCTGATTGTGTCCTGTTATTTTTTCTGAAAGCAAACAGTAAAATTTGAAAAAGTCTGAACTTGTTCTTGATGTACTACAGAACACTTATACTTTATCCAACTCAATGAGGAAACTTTTTTTTTAAAGATTTTATTTATTTGACACAGAGAGAGAGATCACAAGTAGGCAGAGAGTAGGCAGAGAGAGAGGGGGAAGTAGGGCTCTATCCCAAGACCCTGAGACCATGACCTGAGGCAAAGGCAGAGGCTTAACCCACTGAGCCACCCAGGCACCCAAGGAAACTTTTTTGATGATTATTTATTCATGTTTTGATTATCTGGTTTTTGATGGTGGTTATTGACTGGCTTCCATCCTCTGAACTCTTCAGAGCTCTATGAAGTTCTTAGAATCAAACAACTTTGGAGATAGGAGGGACTTGGTGATCTAACCAGCCCTAATTTCCCATTCTCCAGGGAGAATCTGAGACCTAGAGTGGCTAATTGGCCAATGTCATTCAGTAATTTAGTAATTTACGGTGACTAGAACCTAGATTTTCACATTTCTTGCTTAGTGATTGACTAGTCCACTATGAAAAGCAGTTAGGAAGAATTCTAGTTGTCATCAACCTTGTGAGGTCTATAGCGAGTTAAACATGATTTTTAATGAAGGACTGCCCTTTGATTAATTGCACATGAGCTGCTCAGCTTCAACAGTTTTTCTTCTCAACATAAATGTTTCTTGGAAGGATTCTCTTTGTAGTTGTCTCTAAAACTAATTTTCCCTTCGGTGCTCTTCATCCCATGTTCAGTGGTTCTTTTACTTTATCTCTGATGTGAAACCATATCAAATGTACTTTTTTCCCCTAAAATATTAACTATATCTCGGTCCCTAAATATCTTATCTAGAATGGCTGTGATATCTTCAAAGAATTCCTGCAGATTAGTTATGCAAGCCTGAATCTATCATGACTAGTATTCATCAAGTGATGCTTTAGCGCTCTGCGTGAGATGATTGTCCGACCAACCCCCTGGGGTCTTCCTCATTTCAATTAGCACATGGATGAAGGATGGGGAGAGAAGAAATCTTCACTCTGGGTGCTCCTAGTGGCAAATATCCTCATTGCTTTTATATCTATGGAGAAGTCTTACTTCTGTTTTTAGGTTTAAGATCCGCAATTATATGCTTCCCGAAACTTACCTTTTCTCAGAGAACACACTGACGTCTCTAGTATTTCTATATCGCACAGTTGCAGTTGCTTATCCTTTTCTTTTGCTTTAGAATAAAAATGAAGATAATAGCTATTGTACAAGTTGGGAGAAAAGATTGTGCTACTCTGATATTGGATAAGAAAAAAAGGGAGAGTGGCTTTATCTCTTATGTGAGAAGGTAATTGTGTTTATACTGATTGTTATTCTTTGGCCTGTGAATTCTTTGCACTCTATTTAATTTCTGGAAGAAAGGCATTTACGTGTAAGATATTTTATATTTCATTATGAAATAATAAGAGAGCTAAAGCAAGCTTGATCAAATTATAGCTATCCAAAGATAGAGAATTTTTAGTTCCAAACTACTGTTGTATAATAGGGCTTGTCAATTAACAGCAATAAAAGTGGCTGGAGCAGACCCATGAGCATATTTAGCTGGCTCCTGGATGCATTTTTTGCAATAAATTTAAAATTCATTTTATCATTTTATAATAAAAGAAAAACTTTCACCAAGTAGTAATGCTCTTTTTATGGTAACATGGAAAAGAATGAGAAGGTACATAAAATAGAAATATAAAGAAATCCCTTCAGCTTCTTTCTGCAACAAAATGGCATTACAGAATTAATTTATTCCTCTTGAAATGTAGTTCCAAAGAGGTAAAGCTAAGAATATTTACCATTTTTTACTCTTATTGAATTAGCCTATTTTTATGATGTTTAGATATTTAAATTGGATTGTAAAGATATGACCCCTCATGTTTTTCTTTGCCGTTTCCAAATGTGTCATTTTTGTGTTTAAAGGCACATTTTATATTTGGTTTATAAAAGGTAACCAGCATCATTGATAAACACTGTCTGTGTTGACTGCATACTAGATAATAAAGGAGATTAAAAGGGTTCTTGAGTGTCTACAAACCAGTAGAATGATAGGACAATTGGAATTGTTTTTGGAGCTCTGTTTATTTAAAACATATTTCTGAACCCTATATAGGAACCATGTTAGACCACTTAGGTGAGGGTAAAAAGCTAGGTGGTCTACAGCAGACCCTACCATTTATAAACTCACATCTAATGAAGTAAGGCAGGTTATTTCTCTTCTGCTCAAAACCGGTTTCTCCCGTCACTCTAATTAGAAAGCAAATCTTTATGGTGTCCTAGTGACCTCGAAGACTTAACAGAAGAGGCACTTCCCACTCCCATCCCATCCTTGTCACTGCTCTAACATGCTTTTTTAACATAAGCTTTCTTACTGTTGCTCCAGAAAGCCTGCCTCAGGGCTTTTGCACATCTGCCTAAAGGCTTTCTCAGATATATACAAGGACAGCTTCTACACTTCCTTCATTCTAATCCTGAGTCAAAATCTCCTCAGTGAAGCCTTCTTTGACCACCACCTCTAAAATCAAAAGCCATCCCTATACCTCATATATTCCTCCATATTTACCTTTCTTACCATTTATTATGACCCAACATATTATATGTTCTGCTAATTTATTTATCACATTGCCCATTTTCAAATAGGTTACAAAATCTTGGATCTTGGGAAATTTTGTCTTCTACATTCCCTATAGTGTGCCTGAAAAGAAACACTGTCTGCCATACTGTAGATGCTCAGTAAATATCTTGCAAAAGAATGAATAAATGAAAAAAGACAAAGAGAAGAATGAATAAATATCTTGCAAAAGAATGAATAAATGAAAAAAGACAAAGAGACTGTGTTCACTGATAACTATGGCATAATAAAGCAATTATAAATAGTATAAGCAGGAAATTGATACAGTCTTTAAATTGTGGAATTCTCCAGATCTGTGTTTTGGGATGGCCTTTGCAAGTGGAATTTTTTTAATCTGTTGATTTTTCTGTACAATGGGTTTATGTGGTTAATAAACTACTTTCTTTCTCCCATAAATGTTAACGATAGAATGCTATTATTTCTTCAGATTTTTTTTTTTTTAATTTTAAAGAGAAACTAGGAAGGTATCTATTCTCTTCTGTTAGTAATTATGAAGATACATAAATTGTTAAGAATAGTTCCACTTTAAAATATGCAATGTTTGATAATAGATCTCAAATATGAAATTAATTTCTTCTTTCCTAATCAGCCTTCTCTTATTTGCAGTCTTAATAGTGGAAATAACAGATATCCATTGTGTTTTTAATCAAATTAGCAGGCAGATTTCCTCCTTTATTGCCCTTCTATAAAAATCTATTTAGCATAAAATAAGGATGCTGTAACATTTCCAGACAATATTTGATTATGTACAGACTTAAATGCTTCCAATTCTAACCAATTATTGGAGGGTGCATCTAATTATATCTTCACTTCTAATTCAGCAATCTGTTTTTCCAGTTGTTTCAATCTGGCATATCACTCTTTTCTCCTATCAGCAGGAAAAAAAGATACAATAGACCTGCCTAGCATTGATCAAGCAATTTCCCTAAATGAATAACCGGTGTTCTTTATGAGCAACACTGGAAGCTGCAAACAAATATCATCACTCGTTCAACTAATTGGGGGAAAAATCACTAAGGAAGGAAAAGGATTTAAAAACTAACTTTCCACAAAGATGAGAGCCAGAGATGATGTAATAAAGAGGTTGCTGTTAATGAGTGTGTGTATGTGTGCCTGTGTGTGTACAAGGTGTGATAGCATAGACAGGTGAGAGTACTGAAGGGAATGGAGGTAAACAGGAGACCTAACTTGGACAGGAAGAACACATTGATTCACAGGTACAGTTCACTGTTTATCTGGAGAGCCTTACCTCTTCCCTCAGTAAGTTGAGGCTTTATGAGACAGGTGCACAATCAGAGTACAGTATTGCCAAGGAGCAAAAGCAAAGCAGATAGATGTAGTGGAGTGGGGAGAGGGAATCTGATTAAATTATTGCCTTCTGTCATATGGCCCCTTTCTGGTTTCTTTCTTTCTTTTTTAAAAATTTACTTTTATTTTTTTTTTCAATGTTCCAAAATTCATTGTTTATGCACCCTTCCTGGTTTCTAACAAGGCAGTGTGATTCCCACTTATCTCCTTTGTTCAAAAAGACACATGACTTGGCTATCCTGTCTAAAATTTCAATCCACCCACCAGATTCATGTCTTTATATTTTAAAATAATCTTGTTGAACAAATAAGGGTAGTAAACAGTTACGAATGGCCCTGTGCTCAGCACTGACCTATACTAAGGATATGGTGCCCCTGAGGGTTGCAAGTTGAGGCATGGGGAAAGGGTGCTACAAAGCAAGAAGGAAGATAGGAAGAATGGGAGGGAGGGAATGGGAAGGGGGAGAGGAAGCAAGGAAGTGGGGGAGAGAGGGAGGGAGGCAGGAGAGAACGAATGAAAGAACTGTGTGACTTACCTGCTTTGAAGAAAGTATCTCCTTCTCTAACCATTAATTTCTATCTTGTCAGGACCCTCATCACCCTTACTTTCTGGCCATACTGACCTGTGCTTACTGTTTCCTAAGCACATTGAAGCAGCTTCTGTTTCATCATCTCTCCTCACTTTCCTCTCTCTGTCTGGAATGCCACATTTTAGGACCACTCTCTGTGATGCCTGTACCACCCACTTTCCACTGTTCCTATCTTACTGATTGAAATCAATTTGTCAAGCAGGAGTTTGTATGTGTACTTTCCTTCCTTGGACAAGAAGCCACTCAAGGCAAAGAGTTACATTTCGTGTTCTTGTTTTTCCAGCAGCTCACCCAGTGCCTGGCAAATACTGTACACTCAGTGAAGGCTTATTGAATTAATGCCTGTGAAGAAATCTCTCAATGTCCCCAAATTGTTCTCCTATTGCATAGGCCAAATAACAGCATAGGCAGTATTTGTGAGCGCTTCTGTGTTCCTCAGCACTGAGGGAAGAGGTTAGGTTCCATACGTCATTTCATCTTCATAGCTAACTAAATGGCTCTCAGTACCTGCATTTGCCTGGCATGGAGCTTGGAACATAGTTGTAGAGAGGTTAAGGAACTTGTCCAAGGTCATGCAATTACAAAAAAATGCACAAAATCAGATCAGGAGGCAATGTAGTAGATGAAAATTCTTTCAGGTTATAATAGTGCTGGTGTCATTTCTAGCTGTGACATTGACTGTTTATGCCATTTAGGGGAGGACCTCAAACTTCACTTTATTCAATTTCCCTCTTTCTGAAATGCAGGCAAAATATCTGCTTTGTCAAAATCACAAGACTTCTATGAGGTGATACGACTTAATCCATGGGAAAATATTCTTTAAAATAATATGTTGCTATGATTCTAAGCTTATTATGATAAAAACTTGATAATTCTATGTATTCTTCCCATAGCTATGCTCTTTCTTAGGTAAAAATAACACTAACAAGAAAATAATAACAATAATGAGAAACCCATATTAGCACAATATACAGCCATAGAGTGCTAATATGTAATATATCGTATGTATATTTTAATGGGATTTTTGAGGATGCACAAATAAAATAGTGTATCTTGATCCTTCAAGTTGCTTTTCTTTTCTGTAGCAAGACAACCTCTGGTTGAGGATCAGATTCATTTGGCCATACTGTGTTCCTTACTGATGAACCTTTAAATAGCTCCTAATTCAAGTCTGTTTTAATTCTGATCATTTTCTCTCTGTAGCTCTCTGTAGATTTGGTCTTTTGCTCACTTTTGGCAAATTGCAGGCTGCTTTTTCGCTCAGACTACTTTAGATTGGACACTAACATCGTCTAGCCCTTTACTGGTCATGCTCTTATTTATAACTTCATCATGTTTCCCTTTTTCTTATTTAGGGCCAGAGGGAAGATAATTTAAGTACTTCTACTGTCACAGATTTATCTTGCTTTTAGTACCACTTGTTATTATAAGAAGGAGCTGTACAAAGGAATTTAAGAACTAGAAACTTGCCTTAGGACTAGAAAATTCTACTGGGATCGATTTTCTGTGCCATCTTCCTATACTTGGTTTCATCTCTGAAATCACTAGCTTTTAAAAGAGTTTTATAGATTCTTAGACAAATTTATAAGTAGGATACTCATGTGTATCAGCTGTTTGTTTTACCCTTGACATTAAAATATCATTTCACAGATAAACATGTATTAGTTAGATATGTTTGGGCTAATTAATCCCTGCAGAAGGGCTGGAATGTAAAGTAAAGGAGGGATACAGTTAGAATTGGGAGAGGTATGTCCAGCAGACAAGGAGAAGGGTTATATATTATAATAAACGTAACCAAGTTGTAGCCAGCTAAATCTCAGAGAAGACAATCAGTATCTGGAGAGGTACCAGTCAAGGACCAGTCTACCCCTGTCAAATTCCCCCAGATTTCCTGGGTTCTCAGCTTGTAACACAATTCTAGAGCTCTCTCTGAAAACTCAGATACCATGATTCCACTCATATGTGGAATTTAAGAAACAAAACAAATGAGCAAAGGGCAAAAGAAGAGAGAGAGAGAGAGAGAGAGAGAGAAGCAAACCAAGAAAATACTCATAACTATAAAAAACAAACTTGTGGTTACCAGAGGGGAGGTAGGCAGGTGGTGAAATAGGTGATATGGATTAAGGACTGAACCTGTGATGAGCACCAGGTGCTGTTTGGAAGTACTGAATTACTATATTTTACACCTGAAACTGATATTACACGGAATGTTAACTAACTGGAAAGTGTTTATTTATTTTTTAAAGGTTTATTTATTTTTTGAGAGAGAGCTACCGGGAGCAGGGGGGAGGGGCAGAAGGAGAGGCAGAGAGACAATCCCCAGCAGACTCTGAGCTGAGCATGGAGTCCAACAGTGGGCTTGATCTCACAACCCTGAGATCATGACCTGAGCTGAAACCAAGCATCTGATACTTAACTGACTGAGCCACTCAGGCATCCCAAACTAGCAGGAATTTAAATAAAATCATAGGAAAAAAAAACTTTCTACCAAGCTATCTCCTTTGTCATAACACCTTGAAAAGGCGTTATTACTAACTTCTTCATCTCATTTATTTCTTGACCTTCTTCAATCTGGCTTGAACTCCAGCCACTACTGAACTTCTCCCACTGAGGTCACTAATAACTGCCAAAATAGCAAATCCAGAGTTTTTTTTTTCTTTTTTTTAACATAGTAGCTTTTTGATATTATTTATATACCATACAATTCTCTCTTTTGAAGTGTACCATTTAATGTTTTTTTTTACTATACTTACGGTTGGGCTAACATCATTTTAATCAACTTTAAAAAGACATAAACACTGAAACTATAAGAAAACTATAAGCCATTCAAAATGTAAATAAATGGAAAGATAGTTTATATCCATGAATTGGAAGAAATACTGTTAAAATGCCCATATTATAAAAAAAAATCTACAAATTCAATGCAATCCCTACTAAATTTCCAATGATATTTTTCACAGAAGTAGAAAAAGAAATCCTAAAATTTGTATGGAGCCACAAAAGATCCCAAAAGCTAAAGCAACCTTGAGCAAGAGCAACAGAACTGGATGTATCATGCATCCTGATTTCAAACTGTATTACAAAGCTGTAATCAAAACAGTATGGTATGGGTATGAAAACAGATAAATAGATCAATGGTAAAGACTATGGAGCCCAGAGGGGTGCATGGGTGGCTCAGTAGGTTAAGAATATGGAGCCCAGCCCACTGCCTTCAGCTCAGGTCATGATCTCAGGGTCCTGGGATCGAGCCCCACATCGGGCTCTCTGCTTGACAGGGAGCCTGCTTCCCTCTCTCTCTCTGTCTCTGCCTGCCTCTCTGTCTACTTATGATCTCTCTCTGTCAAATAAATAAATAAAAAAAAATCTAAAAAAAAAAAAAAGAATATGGAGCCCAGAAATGTCCTACACATCTATGATCAATTTAGGACAAAAGAGACAAGAATATACAATGGGAAAAGGACACACTCTTCAATAAATTGTGCTGGGAAACCCGACTAGTCACATGCATGGATGATGAAACTGGGTCCCTTTCACACAAAGAGCAAACCAAAAGAGAATAAATACTTGAAACCATAAAGCTCCTAAAGGAAAACAGGTGATAAGCTCCTTGGCATTGGTTTAAGTGCTGCTTTTTTGGATCTGACACCAAAAGCATAGGCAACAAAAACAAAAATAAACCAGTGAGACTATATCAAACTAAAAAGCTTCTGCACAGGGGCGCCTGGCTGGCTCAGATGGTTAAGCATCGACTCTCTGTTTTGGCTCAGGTCATGATCTCATGGATCTAGCTTGAGCTCCAGGACAGGCTCTGTGCTCAGTAGGGAGTCTGCTTGAAGAGTCTCTCTGCCCCTCCCTTCACTTGTACTCTCTCTGTCTCTTAAATAAATAAATGAATCTTGAAAAAAAAAAAAAAAAGCTTCTGCACAGTAAAGAAAACCATCAACAAAATGAAAAGTAGGAAATATTTCAAATCATATTTCTAAGAAGGGATGAACAATAAAATATATAAAGAAACTCATACTCCCTCTTTTTTGATCCTCTACGCTTAGGTTCCATGACTCTGCTCACTATGTCTTTCTACCTGTATACTTAGCCATCAAACTCTTTGTTCTTGTTGTGCTCTCCAGATTCCACAGTCTGACTATTGTCTCTTGACTGCCTTCTTCAGTTTCCATGAATTTACCACCTATTTGCTATATGCCCATGGCCTAGGTCTTTTCTTGAATTCTGTGGTTCTTCACCCAACTATATACTGGAAATCTCTCCCTTGATTTTCTATAGGTACCTCAAACTCGACTCATGTGAAAACAGATTTTCCATTTTATCTCACTGAATGCTGATGTTCTTTTTGTGTGCCTGATTAGTAAGTGACTCTAACATGCACTAAACACCCAAACCATAAACTTGAATCACTCTTGAATTCTAATCTCTGACAATCAGCCAATCTTCAAATCCTGCCATTTCTCTCTATTTTTAATCTTTCTACTTCTTTTCAGTATGATTGTAGCTACTTTTGCTCAGGTTGTTGTTGCTCTGATTTGAAGAAGTTTTCTAAATAGGTCTCTATTCATCCTTACAGTGGTCATTTTAAAAAGAAAATTTGGGAAAGTTCCAAACTTTTCAGGAAGGCATAGAAGATTCTTCATAATTTGGATGCTGTTTGCTTCTGCTGTCTTACTCCTACTGCTCTCAAAATATTTTTGGCAGACATCCTTTCTACAAGATTTACCAGAACCTTTCACATGTTAATGAAAAGAAACTTAGAGGAGACTATGGCAGGCAACATTTCTGAAATTTATTTGATCATGGAACACTTTTTCTTTTTTCATACAATAGTTAATAATCTCTTAGAACTAGTACTTTTCCAATATTTGGGAAAATAATCTATTAGCCTATATATTTTGTTTAGATCTTATCATCAGGATCAATACTGTTAAAGTATAAAAACCAATAAGAAAAAGACATTTCAGAAGAAACTAATCATTAAAGCATAGCTTCCATATTATGCTATAGATAACCTGTCACAAACATAATACTTTTGAGATAATTTGAAAAATCTCTTTAATTCTAACCAAAGAAATAAAAATAAACTTGTATTTATCTAGATTTGGCAAAGAAAATTTGGTATTCTATAAGACTGAAATGTTTTATTTTAATTATTACCCAATTCTAAGGTCAATATAGGATAGAAAACATTTCTTTCATCTTTCAAATGTAACTGCATTTCTGTCAAGATTTTAAGTATATAATGCATGGCATACCTTAAATATCTGAACACTAAAATGGCAGAATATGAATATCCTCAGTGATGAAAATAGCTTATAAAGCAAAAATCTTATTGTCCAGCATATATAATGTTAATTTCCAGCCAGTAGGTGATTTTTTTAACATGGAGATTAAATTGAGGTTTGCATTTTCCACACTGAGGGCAATCAATAACTGGTTAATGAATTTTTCTGGAAAAAAAAATGACCTCTGCTTTAATGGTGTCTAATTATTGTGACACTTTTTCTCTGAGGCTTTTACCTGAACACTTCAAACTGTATTTAAGTATTCCTGAAAGAGAAGCTTCTGCTTTAAAAGAGATAACACATGCTGAAGAAAGGATGGGGTTTCTTGATTAGTAGAATTCACTTATAGATTGTTGAAAATGTCTGACTATTAAAATGACAAGTGATATAGGAGGTAGACAGGAAGGGAAAAGATGCTTTGTTAAGGAAGTCAACTCAGTCCTGACTACTTCTATATTGCTGACAGACTATACACCAGTATAATTTCAGGCTGTTAAGTGTGTCCTCAACCTTGTTGCTAGCCATCTGTGCTAATTGCTTTTGCACGCGCGCACTCTCTCTCTCTGTTTTTTGCATTGGGAAGTGACATTTCAAATTTCACTTTCCTTATAAAATAAGTAAAATGTTAAAAAGAGAACATATAGGTGCTTCAGTGCTGTTACACAAGAATATTCTGTTGCATGGCTTTCTTTGGAAGCTATCATTTTGTATTGTCAGCACGTGGATCCATTTTTATAAGACAACAGATGAAAAAAATAGAAGCACATGAAAGAAAGAGTAAAGAATAAAAATCAAGTACAACCTCATCTTCGTTGAGATTATCCTGCCTCTTTCATTTAAAGATTCTTTCTCTAAAAGCCTTTTTCCCCAAAGATAGTAATACGTAGTTCTGTACCGGAAAATTATTGCTGCCCTCTTTCTTTTATTAAGAAAGGGCAGGGCTGATTCAAAACTGATAATGTCTGTGCCTTTTGGTACTTTATTACTGAAAGAGGAAATAAGAATGGAGACAAGTCTGTAGAATATTCATCAACAGAGTAAACTGAGAGGACGATTCAGTAGTTCAACAGATGAGCAGTCATGAGCACACAGAGACCCACCTTCTTCTTTTAGCTATCCCTGAGAGGCTCCATAGATCTCCTCAGGTTATAGCTCCAGGTAGCCTGTTATATATAACATTTAAAATAAACTTTAAATATTTTTCTGCACTTACAGTTATGTTGCAAATACAGGACAGAGGGATTTTGTATACCCCAAATCCAGTTTCCCCTATTGTTAATGTCTCATGTTACCATGATTCATTTGTAACAACTACTGAACCAATACTGACACATTATTATACACCAAACCCCATATTCCATTCAGATTTCTTTAATTTTTTATCTGTTAATTTTCTTCTGTTCCAAGACCTCATCCAGGTTAATATATTAACATGTTCCATTAAATGCAATTTTTTGCGGTGACAGTCTCTTTGAAGTTTCCTTATTTTTAATGACCTTAAAGTATTGAGAAGTATTGGTCAGATATCTTGTGGAATATCTCTCAATTTGGATTGTTTGAGATTATTCTCCTGGTTAGACTGAGGTTATGGGGTTTGGGTAGGAAGACCAAAGAGAGAAATGAAGTGCCATTTTTATCACATTATACCAAAGATACATGCCACCCGCATGACTTCCTACTATTGCTAACATTCACCACCTGACTGAGGTAATATTTATCAGGTTTCAACACTGTAAAGTTCTTCATGTTCTCCATTTCCATCTGTAGTATTTGGGAAGAAATCATTACATGGAGCTCACACCTAAGAAGCTGGGGGTTAAGCCCCCTGTCTATGAGGACAGAGTATTTACACAAATTATTTGGAATTTTTCTGTATGAAAAACTGTCTTTACTCTCCCATTTATTTATTTGATCATTTATTCATATAAATATTCACTGGTGAATATTCATTTTATACATTGGGTTATACTGTAATACTACAACATTTACTATGTTGATAAAATTATTCTATTTTACTTTACTCAAAATTGGCCACTACAAGTTCTTACAGTTGGTTCCTTTGATAGGCTCCCATTCTTTTATTTATTTATTTATTTTTGAACAGCTCCTTACTTCTGGCAAATGAGATCCTTCAGGCTCATCTTGGGTATACCTTGCCCCAGCCCTGAAACCAGCCATTCCTTCAAAGAGCCCTGGTTCCACTTATTAGAGAACGGTATTAGAATCCCTTTACATTTTGAATGGAACAAGTATTGACTGAATGTTAGGGAATGAAAAGGAATCTGGAATTGATTTTTGTTAAGGAACAAAACTGGCAAAACAAAACAAAACAAAACAAAAAAAATGTCCTTTGGCAAATGGTCTGACCACCACCATGTAAGATCACTATATTGCCTCCCTCCCCACCCCAAATGAAAACATATGTGAAAGGAGAAATTTAGAACATGAAAAAGATGAAGATAAAACTACCAAGTTTGAAGAAAAAAGTCACATCACATAGGGTCCATCCCTGCATACCTTACAATATGCCCTGAATTAATAAGTTCTTGATAAATATCTGTTGATTGATCTAAGATGGCCATGAATCCAACTTTTGGCTTGATGCCTACAGAAAAGGTAAATGTCAGAGGTTTATGAACTGTTGTGTTTCCATGTGCCCATATACTATTCTATTTTTTCAGTATGTGGTCTTTTTGCGGTAAAGATCAAGTCTGATTCACATCATATTAAAATTTTATATTCATAAGTCATGTTAAATTATTTGTGAAATGTGCTAATAGCTTTTGATTTGGAAGTATAATCATAGTCATTTCTTTTTTCCTATTGCTTTAAACCCCCACAATGTCCCCAACATCCTACCCATACAACTTCATAATACTTAAATTTCTTTATATTTCTTTGGAGTAAAATTTGCTCTCTTCTGAATGTAAAAAGCATTAGGATAATGTACAAGGGCTGTGAAGGAGATATTCCTAAGCATAACATCAATCTTTCAGCATCTGCAGACCACTTAATGGATACTTAGTATGCAAAATGACTGCCAATTTTAGGTACATTAAAATGTTTATCACAATTAAAATATAAAGATAAAATATGATAAGACATTATATAATCATTTCATAACTTCAAGAAGATACTGTTTATATCTGACTCAAGGATAAATTGGTTCTAATGCATTCTGTTTCTTAGTAAAATTAAATCTAAACTTTCAATTATATCTATTAAGATTTACAGCAAGCATTCAGAAGCTTTGTTAAGTAGTTTTGAATGCTGAGATATTTCTCCCTGAATCGAACTTCTGGTGCTTCATCAGATATTAAGTCAACATATTATGCTCAAAGCTAAAAAGTTAAATGATTCAACTCATTCAACTATTCAGAAGTCAAGGGTAAATGATTTTTTAATTTACTCTTTGGTGATATTTTACTCCAAAATGATTTCTTCATGATCTCATACAGCAGATGGATGTGATTTTTAAATATGCCCAATGATATCCCATCCATTTATATCAATATATTAATAAAAATACATCAATATATTCCTCAGACAACTAGGAGATAAAGAAAATTCATCAAATATTAGAAAAAGTCACTCTATAAGTGATCAGGTCTTTTGCAGGATTCCATGTTGGTCTTAAGGGACCCTATTATTTTTACCTCAGTTAAGTCATGCTTCTGTCAATGAATAAGTGGTTTTGTCTATGCTAGACACTGTATGCATCATTGGGATTTGCTGCTTGAGGAAGTCACTTGAAATCACAGAAATGGAAGTATGGTTTGGGAAGAAAGGTTTGTTTCTTCACCCTCATTTCAAAATTATCTTTCTGTTCAACAACCAGTATACTGTCAAAGAGAAAAGTAGAGTTTTACATTTGCTGTGCATACTTATACACTGTATACTCAGTGTCCATAATCTTTTCATATTTCCATGCTCATTATCTCTTTTGATGTTGAACTATGGTCAGAATTAATTAGATTGGCTGGCCAACTGGTCCCTGGCCGAAGGCAGTTTAAGTATTGGCATTAAGGTGAAGCCTCTGGCCATTTGCTTATTAAAACCCTTCCCTGGGGCACGATAACTGATACTTATTCATCTCTAATCCCAGTAGAATATTGTCTGAGGCTACAATATAAGAATAATAAGCAGTAACTAAAGAAATATCTCTTCTCTCCTAGCACAAATTTTTAGGGAACAAAATGTCCTTCATATATATGAACCATACACATGTTAACACTTGATTATCCCACACACATCTGAGTTTTTTGGTAACTATAGACAAAATTAAAAGATCAGCCAAAATACTCAGACAATAGTTTCCTAATGACACTGTCTGCAGTTCATATTATGGGGCATTCAGTAAAATCATCTGACAAAGTGATTTTGCCAATAATGTGTTCTTTTTCTTTCCAAGCAGCATATAAGTTCTTAACTTTGCAACTGGTTTTACAAACTCCTCGGCAATTGCACATTTTGTCCCTTTTTGAAAACGCCATGAGATTTGAATGTGTCCTGTAGCTATTTGGCAAGATTCCACAGTAGACAATGCATTGGGGATTAGAACAACTGAATTGCTGTTGTCCCAAGAAATAGAATTTAGGATATTTATGAAAAATTAATTTAAAATTTCTGGAAACAAATTAGGAAATCCTAACAAAACTTAAGATGTATCTTCCACAGGAGATAGGTAGTGTAGTGAAATAGTTACACACATGAATCAATTTGTATTGGTTATAATTTTAGCTTTAGGTGGACTTCTGTCAAGTTATTTGTCTGTATTAATCCTCAGTCACTCTGTTGGGTAAAATGACATTGATGATGGTACCCATCTTATAGGATTAATGTAATAAGTATATGAAATCACATGTATATTATGTATTTTATCTGTAAAATGTTCTTACTGTGATTGTCACACTGTTGTCATTCAATAATTGGTGGCTGCATTTGAGAACTGAAGAAGTATTCAGAGATGGACACAGGGTGTTTTGTATAAGGATAGAAGCATTGGTTGCAATCTCTAAATATTAGATATAAGGTAAATGTTTTTGAATAAGGGGTTAAAAAATATGGTCCAAACAAAGGATAGAATACTACACAGTTAAAACAATACTATCGACTTATATTTGTTGACATAACAAATACACAAGATAGAGTCAAAAGACAAAAGAAACATAAAATTCTAGGTATGGTGTGATCCCATTGACAGCAACAAAAAATTACTAGCTGTGGATATGCACAGAATATACCTTTAAAACCTATACACCAAAATATTAACATAAATATTATTTTTATCTTTTGGTATTAGGTCCAGTTTTATAATGAGCATATGCTAATTTTATAATGAGAAAAAATTTATTTTAAAATGCATTTTCCAGTATGTCTATATCTCTTCTCTTTACTTCTCTCTTTCAACTCTCTCCAAAACTTATATAGCTGGTATTTTTTAAAAATATATTTATTTATTTATTTATTTATGAGAGAGAGACAGCAAGCAAGCACAGGGAGAAGGGCCGAGGGAGAGAAGCAGACTCCCCGTTGAGCATGGAGCCTGTCACTGGGCTTGATCCCATGACCCTGAGATCATGACCCGAGTTGAAATCAAGAGTCATTGGATGCTTAACTGACTGAGCCACCATGTGGCTGATATTTTTAAAAAAACTTCTCAGTCTCTGGGGCATCTCAGTGGCTCAGTTGGTAAGCACCTGCCTTTGGCTCAGGTCATGATCCCAGGGTCCTGGGATCAAGCCCCACATCAGCCCCTCTGCTCAGTGGGAAGCCTGACTCTCCTTCTCCCACTCCACCTGCTTGTGTTCCCTCTCTTGCTGTCTCTGTCTCTGTCAAGTAAATAAATAAAATCTTAAAAAAATAAATAAAAACTTGTCATTCTCATATTTGCAGGAACTTCTCTATTTAGGAGTCATGAAAAGGGAAGCACTTAAACATATCTGTCTGAAATCATTTTAAAAATCACTCTTATTTAGTTCACCTATTAAAATTCTACAGTAAAAATGAAATAAAGTAAAATTATAGCTGTCCAACATAGGACCATAGGAACTTACAAATAAATAATACCTCTCAAGGATCAAAAAGCAAAATACTATTGTTTCTGCAAATAATTTTAACAAGGTATAATCTATATAAGCATACAAAACTGGATAAAACAAAATAAAACAATATGTGGTCAGTCTGTAAATCAGTACTTTGTAATCCCCTCAGCAGAGCTGTAGAACTAATAGTTAAAAGTTGTTGAAAATGTATTACATGTGAGGTACTAAGTCCTATTTATAAATTACACAGATTAATTCTGTTAACTATCTGAGAAGAGAAAGGGTAGTTTTATCTTGATTTCATAGATGAGGATGTGTAGCCTAGTGTGGTTAAATAACTTCAACCAGGGTTCCTCAACTAGCAAGTTATAGTGCTCAGGTCTGATCCTTACTGGTCTGCTTTTCCTGTTTATTAACTGAATTTTAAGAGATGCTTATATTATTTTAAAAAATTAATTAAAAAATTGAATACTCAAGGTTTTGCAATGATTTCATTAGTATTTCCCTTTTTGGAGTTTTGTTTTATCCTTGTATTCTTCTTCTAGCTGCTTTCATAGTTAAGCAAAGCACCACAGAAATGAAGGTAGTATTTTCAATAAAGAATTGGGGTCTGAGTATGGGAAAAGTTTCTTAAGAGATCTACCTCTCTGGTGCTATCGTTTTGGGCAATGACATTTAAAGTTTTTGTGACTTACAGTGAGACACACACACAATGTACATGCACACAAATGGTCTGTACTGTTCACATATATGCAAGAATATCAAAGAATGAAAAGTTGTCTGAATCACACAAAACAATATGCTTCTTGATTATTTGTCTTGCATCTTTAGAATAAGAGATTGTAAATAGGACTTGCTCGGGATGACTGTTTCATAAAGTTTTTGAGAGAGATTATGGGAACTGATAAATGCTTCTTACATTTTGGCACAGTCTGTTAAAGTATCTCAAAACATACTATAAAGTATTTCCTCATATCACAAATGAATGTTTTGGGGCATCTGGCTCAGTGGGTTAAGCATCTGCCTTTGGCTCAGGTCATGATCCCAGATTCCTGGGATGGAGTCCCATGTCTGGCTCCCTGCTCAGAGGAGAGCTTGCTTCTCCCTCTCCCTCTGCCTCTCCCCCTACTTGTATTCTCTCACTTTCTCTCACTCTCTCTCTTTCAAAGAAATAAATAAAATCTTAAAAAAAAATTATGTCCAAAAAAAGAGAGAGAGAGAGGAACAAAAAAAGGATTGTGTCTAAATCACCAAAAGCAGAACATAACAAAACAAAATAAAGTTGAGTTAGCAGAAACAGCCAAAAAAAATGTGTCTGGGGTAGTACCGACAATCTTCCAAACTGCCACCGCTCCACCTTTACTACCAGTTCAGGGATAATTTTCAACATTTTTGTGAAGATATCAAAGATATTCTCCTATGCCCATTTTCTATAATCTAATTCATCTTCCTCTATTAAATGAATGTACACCAACCCAGGATAACCAGACTATAACATGTGGCTGAAACTGAAGAAGGTCACATTCTATTTCAGGTAAAAGAACCAACATTTTGCTCATTTTCAGGAACAGCTTATAAATGCTTGTTAGGAAAGAAACAGGAGATATGTTAAATTCTTACAAACTTGATTTTTTCTCAATTTTCCTGAATGAAGTTGAATATTTTTAAAAAAGTGTTTAGTAAAGAAGGACAGTTCCTACCCTAAATAAATTATTAGCATTTGTAGGAAGAAAATATAGCAAATAACATAAAAAGCAAAAAAAAAAAAGATATTTTTTCTGACATCAAATGATGCAAATGTAGAAGACATTCAGTTGGCTAATAGACACATGAAAGGATCATCATCAGGGAAATACAAATCAAAACCATGATGATCTATCACCTCACACCTGTCAGGATGGCTAAAATCAACAACACAAGAAACAACAGGTGCAGAGAGGACCAGAGAAGAAGAAACGAGAGGATGCAGAAAAAGGCGAACCCTCCTATACTGTTGGTAGGAGTGCAAGCTGGTGCAGCCACTGTGAAAAACAGTATGGAGGTTCAAAAAAAGTCAAAAATAGAACTACTCTAAGATGCAGTAATTGCACAAGTAGGTATTTACCCAAAGATAAAAAAATACAGATTCGAAGGGGTACAACCTAATGTTTATAGCAGCATTATCAACAATAGTCAAATTATGGAGAAAGCCCAAATGTCCACTGAATGATGAATAATAAAGAAGATATAGTGTGTGTGTGTGTGTGTGTGTACATACATACAATGGAATATTACTCAGCCATCAAAAAGAACGAAATCTTTTTTTTTTTTTTTTAAGATTTATTTATTTGTTTGACAGACAGAGATCACAAGTAGGCAGAGAGGCAGGCAGAGAGGGGGAAGCAGGCTCCCTGATGAACAGAGAGCCCAATGCAGGGCTCGATCCCAGGACCCTGGGATCATGACCTGAGCCAAAGGCAGAGGCTTTAACCCACTGAACCACACAGGCGCCCCCCAAAGAATAAAATCTTGCCATTTGCAATGATATGGATGGAGCTAGTGTATAAATAAGTCAGTCAGAGAAAAACAAATACTATATGATATCACTCATATAACACAAGAGACTCAATAGTAGAAAACAAACTGAGGGTTGAGGGAGGGAGGTGGGAGGTAGGATGGGTATATGGGTGGAGGATATTAAGAAGGACATTTTTTTTATGATGAGCACTGGGTGTTGTATATAGGTGATGAATCACTGAATTCTATTCCAGAAATCAATATTGCACTGTATGTTAACTAAGTGAAACTTAAATAAAATAAAGAAAATGATGCAAATGTTAGTGTGGAAAAACATACTATGTCATGGGAAAATGGGAGATTTTATAGTGAGTCAGGAGGGAATTACAATTAATGGACAAATGGCATCATTTGCTTCTGTTCCATTTCATGCTGGGATTTAGGCAAATCTCTAATCTCTCTGAAACTCATTCAGATGAGAAATGGAGACTATATTACCATCTTCATAGGACTGTGATGATAGCCAAAAATAATTCTTGTAATTTACTGATATGTTTTAGGCAATCTGTAAGTTTTAGATTACTTCCTCTCCCCTGATTCCTTTTTATATAGTAGATAAATTCTTTGCTTGGGAACAGGTGAGAAACTTCCCATGTCATAGACTGGAGGAGAAAGATGACTACTTCTGGTTTCTGTAATATCTGAAACCAGAATGGGAATTCTGAATGGGAAACCTTTGCTCCATCTTGATTTCTTTGGGGGATTTGTAGAGTGACTCCTAGAGGAATCATGGAATAGATGTGTGAAAGCTGGGATTCCCTGGCCAATCTAAGGTTACTAAACAAGCACATTCCTCCTCTAAAGGTGAGAAGCAGTAGAATGAGAAATAAGCTGTCTTGATAGAGCTTCCTCTCCAGAGAATTGGAGAAATGCCTGATTCCTCCTCTCAGTTAAAGAATTATGATTAACCTCAACAGTGATCTGAAACGAAGGATTTATTTTTGTGTAAGGGGGGGTATGACATCATTTGTGTGTATTGGGGGGAAGTATGACATCACCATACTTGTAGCCTGCACAACTTTACCAGTTACTGCAAGCAATCACTTAAAATGTAGATATGGAAAAGAAGGAAAGAAAAAAGACATTGAAGTGAGGAAAATCAAGCCATCCTTTCAAGTGTTGTTTGTGCAATGCTGGGTAGCTAAATTTTTGGAAATAGTCTTGATATGTTCTATTTTTGTTTTAACTTTTCTTCACACAGGTGGTTGGTATGTAATTGAAGCAACATCAGATTTAAGTTAGAAAAGAAGCAAAGTATAGCAGTTTGTAGTGATATTTTAGAATAAAAGAGAAAATAGGGATTCACAGAAGAAAAAAATAACACTAGCTGCTCATATTTATTAAGGGCTCCATGCAATCTAGGTACTGAGACTTGCACTAACATACATCATCGCATCATCTCTTATAATTCTCAAATAAGGGCAATGAGGTTGGTGCTATTATTCAATCAGCTTTACAAGCAGAAATAACACTGTGTTATCTAAATATCTTGAAAAGAGACAGGGGAAAAATGTTAAATTTTGAAGAACTTCTAAAATAGTCCAGAAATGGCTATAAAATAGCAAGCAACAAGGTTACCTTGTCACAAGGATAAGAAAGCCAAAGTTCCAAGAGTTTCTTCCGACTACAGAAGAGACAGTTTTTGAATGGGTCAGAAGGATAATGAACAACTGTTCTATCCTTATACTAAGTATGAAAACATGTGTATGCAGTTCAGTTTAAATTGTGTAGAAGAAAAATATTTTAGTGCCTCACCCTTATGGAAAAATAAGAATTATTTTCATACCATTTGAGAAGGAATATGTAGAACCAGGCTGGATATTAGTAATGCAACAATTGAAGTGACTGAAAGTTTCACTCAGGTTCATTCATTGAAGGGAATCTACAGCATTTCTTCCTCCATTTCTTCCTTTTTTGAGAGGTATTTTCACAAAAGAATAGAGGTCTATTAAGTTTTTCAAGCAACCCATGGAGACTCAGAAATTGTGTTACTGAGCCATTTAAGGTGGATGGTAGGGAAGACATGTAATTGGTGGTGTACGCCACACATTTCTACTGAGACGTTTGTATCCACCCCAGGTTCTATGTTCCTTCCATCTTATTTAATACAAGTGCTGAACCTACATGGGTACAGAGTAAGTCTCTTTAAATGTTTTATAAGATTATCCAACAAGATTTTCTCTTCCAGTAGAGAAAACCTAATTTTAATTTTTTTCATTCTTTGTTAAAAAAATATATTTTTCAAATACAAAGGTCAGAAATTGACCTTCCAACAAACATGTTGATTGAGATTCTCACCACCTCTCCCACTCTGCAGCATGGTGTTATTGAGGAGGTTCTGATTTTTTTACCAAATGATTCTAATTTACCAAAAATACTTGATTCCAGGCAAAGTTAGCCCTACCAGTATGATAAAAAAAATACATACCAAAACTTAATTGCAGAAAAAAAGAGAAATATTTAAAAATATCAACTCTTGAGAACACTATTATTAATGAACTAATAATTCACCAATAAATTCTTTCTGAAAACATTTTACTATGTAGTGTCTATGTTTGCCTAATTTATAAAAAGTGTTTAAGTATTATAATAATGTATTTTGTTATTAAAATTTAAACAATTCAGGAATATATAGTAAACATTAACACCCAATCTAATTTTTCCACTTAACCCTCTCTCCTGTCCTAGAGATAACCACTTTTGTTTTGGTTTGGCATATATCCTTCTAGAATTTTTTATTAACCTTATACATATTGGTATATTTCTATATGCATAGTACATGCATTTCTTTTTAGGTAACTGAGGTCATTATACTTATTTTTTTCTAAGACTTGCTTTTTATACTGCATAGTTTTGACACTCTGTTCTGTCTTTATATATTTATCAAGTTATTTTCAATGGTTGCTTAATATTGATTGGTTAGCATATACTATTATATATTTCAGTCTTCTTCTAATGATTGACAATGGATATATGAACCATATAATATTAAACCAATGAAAAAATATCCCATAAGCACAAATATTGCATTTCCCTGCTTATTATTTAGTAAGATTGGACTTCACTTCCTTTATTTGTGGATCATTTTCATTTCTGATTTTATGAAATGACTGTTCATATTTTATTTGCCCCTTTTATTGTGTTCTTCTTGTAATTTAATTAAAATTCTTTTTAGGGCACTTTTCACATTTTACAAAATTAGGTCTTTGTCTAATATGATTTTGGCAAATACCCCCCAAATTTTTAAATTAAAAAGCATTTACTTTGTCTATACTGTCTGTTGTTGTTACTTTAAACATTTTGATAATTATATAGTTAAGCCTATTACTTGCCTAATCCATTGATCTTCAATTTGTCTTATAAAGTCTTTTACAGTTACTTGAAGAAAAACTAGTTTTTAGCAAAAGAAATTACTACCTCTCAGGCTAAATAATAATGAGAAACTATTCATAAAAATGGTTTTTTTAAGAATTATTGTTTAGGTTAATAAGCATTGACCCTTAGATTTAAATTCTCTGTTCAACTATTTAATATTATTACAGATGATTGTTCATTTCCGTTTTAATCATCAATTTATATTTCTCATTCACTGCCTGGCCATGTTCCAACAAGAAAGTTAAAGAGTACAGAGATGGCATTGCCTCTGTCTCCATGGAGTTCATCTAGATCAAATAAACATGCTTATAAGAGCAAATAACATGAATTCAATGCAGATTGGAATTAGAAATGTGTGTATATAGAGACCACACTCAATTTCCTAGTTGAGAATAGAGTCAAGAGAACTCTTTGCTTTGAAATGCACTGAAACCTAACTCACTGCGTATAATTGACAATTTTCAATGTGTCCTGGATCTACAGAACAGCATAAGTGTGGTCTGCATATAAATATTCTCTGCTTATTTCAGTAAGCACTTTCAAAAACTCAGAACTTTAGGGAAGCAAACAATAATGTTCAAAGGTTGCAGAACAGTTTTTATGTGTACCTGGGGGCAGAGACATGAGAGAAGCTTAAGCATTGTTGGGGATAGAAGGGGACAGACTATACTGACAACAGCATGGCATAGGAGGGAAAAGGAGCTCAGGTTAACCTTTACCCTGAAAAGCTTAAGTACATTCCTGAGAGGGAACACCCCCTCTGTATGTTTATTCTCCCATCCTCCCTCTCTCCCTCCCTCCTTCACTACCCTCCTCCCTCCCTCCTCTCTCTCTTCCCTCCCTCCCTTCCTTCTTCCCTTCCTTTCCTTTTTCAAATTCCCTATAGCACTTCTATAGATCTCAGCCATGAGATTACAAAAGGAAATTATGAATTAATGATATGAGAAACAAAGCAGCTATAACCTCAAACAGAATCTAACTCCAAAATGTCTTTAGAAGAATTACCAGGAGCCTTCAAAAGGGGCTAGGTAGTGATGGGACACAATTCAAGTAACAGCCAAGGAACATTTTAGTGAAAGGACACTGACTGAATGCAACTGTGACCCCTCAGATTTGCATAGTGCTCTAAGGATAAGAGTAAATATTCAGGGTACCTCAGTTCCAGCTCTGCTCCCTCTTAAATATGTACATTTGGCCCAATGACTTCATCTTTCTGAGCTGCAGTTCCCTCACATATATATTAGAAAGAATATTCACTCTGGTAGGTGATTGTAATGATTGAGCTTGCATATATACATAAATTAAGTGCCAACACAATATCTTGTGTTGCCAAATGAAAAAATGCTAACAGTTATTGTTATTATTATACTTATAAGTAGTTTTGTAAGTCATTATCACTTCAATTTGTCATCCTTACAATGAAGTTAAGATAGAGAATTATTACTCTTCCTAAATGAGTAAAATTAGATAAATTTCCCAATATCCTTACCGACAAAGATACTGGGCTTTTGACAATGGGTCTCCTGGGTCTTTTGGTTATACAATTCTGAGGAAGAGTCAATGCAGTAAGTGATGAGAAATGAACACAAATAAGAAGATGCATTTTTTATGTATTCCTCCTGGGTAGAGACAGTGTACTAGGTGCTGCTTATGTGTGATTTTATCACATCACCATAGCCATCCTGTGTACTCGAATTCACATTTTATAGATAAAGAAATATGCATAGAACTTAATGACTCACATAAGGTCACAGCACCCAATAAAAGGAAGAAATGGGAATTTCTTACTCTTCTGTTTGACCCCAGAATACAAGCTCCTTTTTATGAGATCAAGGTGGAATAGGCCATCTGTTGACTGTGAAGGCATAGCTTGTGGAAGAGTGGCAGAATGGAAGACAAAGGCATCATCTGCAATGAGCTACCCTGCACCTAACCTACTAAGATACTTCTCAGGAAAGGGAGAGAGACATAGGGAGAGAGGGAGAAAGGGAAAGAAAGAGAGAGAGAGACAGAGGGAGAGAATAAAATAGATCTTAAATCTTTTTGGAAAGGTCTGGCCCAGAAAAGAGTAGAGATTTAGTTTTGCATGTTAGAAGAACCAAAAGGGGTGGAAGAAAAAACAAGAGACTCCAGTATTTCAGAATCTGAACATCAATTAAAAAAGAAGTGTTCACAATTGTTAACAATGGAGGAGAAGGAAATTTAGGAGGATGAGAGCCAAAAAGGGATTTTGGAACTGGCAGGGGCAACTTTCTGAGAGGAAATGGAAACTATTCTACAGTGAAATACCAGAAAGTAACAGTGCGGTTTATATTAAAAAGGAGAGAGAAATGATACAAAAACAAAACAGAGATCAGATACTCTGATCTTTCTTTGAAGAAAAGCAGCTCTGTGATCTAAAAAGGTAAATAAAAGACATTTATAACCCCCACCAAAATGTAAAATTTTATGTTTTGTTTTTTGATAGTGAAATAGGAAGTAAGTTTTCCAATTTTAGTATATGTGCTGCCGAAGCGAGCACAGAAGTAAGTTTTCTTTGAGAAGTTTTTATTAACTTACATAAACTTCCATCTGAGTTTCCCTTGTCTATTCAGTGGGTACTAACCTTCCCCATTTATGTCACTGTGTGATACTGATGTAGTACTTGTCAATCAGAAGACTGCATTAAGTGCAAACTTCTAGTTATTTCCTAGTCTTCCTTACTGAGAGTGCTTCTTGACATCCTTCATCATTTTCCTCAGGAAATTTTTTCCTCATATGGTGTTTCAAATATAGCTTGAGAATAAAATGCTCCCAAACTCTTCAACAATGGCCAAGTTTCTGTAGCTGTGGTAGCAAGTAACTATCAGAACTGGTTTTGAGCCAGCTTAATCAGTTATTGACAGTTCTCAAAATCATATGAACTGATTTTACACAAATTTGATCAATTCGTGGCAATGTACCTGGGTGAACATGCGTTTGCAAATGAACTAATCGGTAACAATCCTAAATTCTGAAAGTCATTTGATCCGGAAAAAGACTCACTTTGAAGAATACACTTATGAAAGTCAGTTAATCAATGACATTCTTACCTAAGAAACCATGTTCCTACAAATAACAGCAATGCACTAATTCCTCTGGAAGCCTGTTAACCCCTGAATTCTACTTTAAACCCAAACCCTATATAGTACCAGCGGACTTCTCTGCTCTGAGAAATACAGTTCTCCCTTCTGAAAGTTAAAAATTTGTGCAAGACTCTTGGGAAGAATATAGATAATCATGTCCTTAGCCCCAATAGTTTAATTTCTAGAAATTTGCTCAGACACTGGGTAATCTTTGGTATGCATTTTTGCATCTAATTCTTACAACAATCCTACAGTGTAAGTCCTATTTTTATTTCCATTTTGCATTTAATGAAAACAAGGCTTAGAAAGTTTGAGACCATTTTCCACAGCCATATACCTAGTTATACTCCAAATACCTAGAGACTGACTCTTAAGTCAGAATCTACTTCCTCCACAAGAGAACATGATCCAAAATAAAGACAAAAATATTTGTTAAAAGTTTATACTAAACTGTTGTTTGTACATATGAAAACCCATGAACATCCAAATATCAAAGATAAGAAAAGAACTTAGTAGAAAGAAATTGAAGAAGATGCAAAAGATGGAGAAGCATTCCATGCTCATGGATCGGAAGAATTAAACACCGTTAAAATGTCTATACAGCCTAGAGCAATCTATATTTTCAATGCCATCCTGATCAAAATTCCACCAGCATTTTTCAAAGAGATGGAACAAACAGTCCTAAATTTTTATGGAACCAGAAGAGACCCCAAACTGCTATGGAAATGTTGAAGAAGGAAAACGAAACTGAGGGCATCACGTTGCCTGATTTCAAGCTTCATTACAAAACTGTGATCACCAAGACAGCATGGTACTGGCACAAAAACAGACACATAGACCAATGGAACAGAGTAGAGAGTCCAGATAGGGACCCTCAATTCTATGGTCAAATAATCTTCAACAAAGCAGGAAAAAATATACAGTGGAGAAAAGATAGTCTCTTCAATAAATGGTGCTGGGAAAATTGGGCAACTATGTGTAAAAGAATGAAACTCAACCAATCTCTTATACCATACACAAAGAATAACTCGAAATGGATAAAAGATCTCAACATGAGGCAGGAATCTATCAAAATCCTGGAGGAGAACATAGGCAGTAACCTCTTCTACATCAGCCACAGCAACTTCTTTCAAGATACGTTTCCAAAGGCAAAGGAGACAAAAGCAAAAACTTTTGGAACTTCATCAAGATTTTCTGCACAGCAAAGGAAACAGTCAGCAAAACAAAGAGGCAACCCACGGAATGAGAGAAGATATTTGCAAATGACACTACAGACAAAGGGGTGATATCCAAGATCTATAAAGAACTCCTCAAATTCAACACACACAAAACAGATAATCACATCAAAAAATGGGCAGAAGACATGAACAGACACTTCTCCAAAGAAGGCATACAAATGGCTAAGAGACACATGAAAAAATGTTCATCATCATTAGCCATCAGGGAGATTCAAATCAAAACCACATTGAGGGGCACCTGGGTGGCTCAGTGAGTTAAAGTCTCTGCCTTCAGCTCGGGTCATGATCCCGGGGCCCTGGGATCGAGCCCCATATCAGGCTCTCTGCTCAGCAGGAGCCTGCTTCCCTTCCTCTCTCTCTCTCTGCCTGCCTCTCTGCCTACTTGTGATCTCTGTCTGTCAAATAAATAAATAAAATCTTTAAAAAAATTTTTAGAGAAAAAAAAAAAACACATTGAGATACCACCTTACACCAGTTAGAATGGCCAAAGTTAAGAAGACATTAAACAACAAGTGTTGGAGAGGATGTGGAGAAAGGGGAACACTCTTATACTGTTGGTGGGAATGCAAGTTGGTGCAGCCACATTTCAAAAACAATGTGGAGATTCCTTAAGAAATTAAAAATAGAGCTACCTCATGATCCTGCAATTGCACAACTGGGTATTTACCCCAAAGATACAGATGTAGTGAAAAGAAGGGCCATCTGTACCCCAATGTTCATAGCAGCAGTGGCCACAGTCACCAAACTGTGGAAAGAACCAAGATGCCCTTCAACAGATGAACGGATAAGGAAGATGTGGTCCATATATACAATGGAATATTATGCCATCAGAGTATTATCCATTGGAAAGGATGACTATCCAACTTTTGTATCAACACGGACAGGACTGAAAAAGATTATGTTGAGTGAAATAAGTCAAGCAGAGAGAGTCAATTATCATATGGTTTCACTTACTTGTGGAACATAAGGAATAACATGGAAGACTTCGGGATATGGAGAGGAGAAGTGAGTTGGGGGAAATCCGAGGGGAAGACAAACCATGAGAGACTGTGACTCTGAGAAACAAACTGAGGGTTTTGGATGGGAGGGAATGGGGGTTTAGATGAGCCTGGTGGTATTATGGAGGGAATGTATTGCATGGAGCACTGACTGTGGTGCATAAACAATGAATTTTGGAACACTGAAAAAAAATAAAAGTAATTTTTAAAAAAGAAAAGAACTAAGTAAACAGTCATTATAAGGATACCTATAAAATAATTATTATGTATGTTAAAGTGGTTAGGATTTGGGGTTGAGCCCAAAATTGAAACACAAAATTATAATTATACCATGTAAAATTATGTGTAAATATGAATTGGGAATAAAAAGAAACATAGAATAATAACTATAAGGTGGCTGGATTCTGGGTGAAATACATTTTTATTGAATTTTTTAAAAAAATATTGTTTAAATATTTATTTAATAACAAAAGTAACTTATATATATATAAATTGTGGTTTCTATATTTGAAGTTCCTAGCCAACCTTACCATATTCTATGGAAATTCCAATGTCCCAAAAGATTTCTGAGAATTCTAAGGTTTTTATCAACTCCTGATTATTCAGTGCTCTCAATTCATACCTCAGAAATTTAAAAATTCTACTCATGTCTTATTTACCATAAATGAGGCATAGTAAGCAGATGTTTCTGAAGTTTTAGATGAAGAGGTGTTATACTATAGCAGAGTATGAAAGTTAATATTGAACACACATCATCACTCTCCTAAAACTCTTTGGGCCATCCAACACATTGTTCATCTTCTCCTCCCTGAAGATTTACTGATGAATTCCCCTCACTTTGTCATGGACGGCAGCTCTCCATTTTCAACCACTGCTCTGAACATAATGAAGATTTGATATTGTGCATCCATAAAACCAAGGGAGCATATGCCTGCAGCAACACAGATTTATTTTGAGACATACCATGATATTCCAACAAAGGAATGGAGAAATCACTATATTCACTTTTTTTGGGTATAAATGACATTGATTTAAAGTCACAAATTTTAAATTAACATCCTACTGTTTCAAGTACAAAAATAATATGAATTTGAAAAAGTGCTGAGACATAAAAAAATGAAAGATCAATTTTTTGATAAGAAGATATACTGAAAAGAAAAGAAAACCAAATAGAGATAGTTGAAAACAATTAAAATTGGACTGGAAAATCTATAGAATGGCAATTTATTTATTTATTTACTTTTAAAAAGATTTTGTTTATTTATTTGTCAGAGAGAGAGAGAAAACAAGCAGGCTGAGGCAGAGAGAGAAGCAGGCTCCCTGGTGAGCAAGAAGCCTGATCCGGGACCCTGGGATCATAACCAGAGCCGAAGGCAGCGGCTTAACCCCCTGAGCCACCCAGGCATCCCTAGAGTGGTAATTTATTTTATAAGAATAGCTAGAAATCTCACAGGGCTAATACGCATGGTTTTAAATAAAAGTTTAGGTTATGTTTATCTCTTCCTACTTCTTCTAAATACTTACTTACATAAATAATCACACCACATTATTTTTTCCTAGAGGACTTGGTTCACTGTAAAGTGTTTTCTGTTTATAGTGTAGCTACAGGGAAATCATCGTCACTAAAAATAAAATTTTAAGACCAATTTGACAATAATAAATTCAGACTTTCCAGACATCTTTGTCTACTAATTCTTCCCCTAGAGCATACAATTTGAAGTATAGTCTTAGAGCTGCTTATATCTACATATTCAAAATAAAGATATATCATTAAAGGGATAAGAAAAGAATATAAAGTAGCCATTATTATAGGTACAGTCTTCCATAGGCATTGATCTGACCATACTACTAAGGTAAAAAATGGACTTTTTTGGAGTAACCAAAATAAAGCAGTAAGTTTTCCTGGGCACAGAAGGTGCAAGTATTGTATCCTCAGTTTTCTCCAAATTATTATTATTATCCAAGTTCTGTGGAATTCTCTATCAACTACTTTCCCAATTCCCTTTAACATGTTTTCTACGTTTGGATAAAATATTATCTGTTGTATGGGA
Organism: Enhydra lutris kenyoni; assembly: GCF_002288905.1. Classification (NCBI taxonomy): domain Eukaryota; kingdom Metazoa; phylum Chordata; class Mammalia; order Carnivora; family Mustelidae; genus Enhydra; species Enhydra lutris. Next base: position 18,475,762 of record NW_019154142.1, read on the forward strand.
GATATCAGGGAAGCGTAATAGAACAGGTTGTCTGTCTTTCCATCCATCCATCTTCCACCATCCCTCCATGAGTGCATCTGGCTATCTATACTCTACCCTACATTTGCTAGAATCATATAAGTGTTTACATATAGAATGGTCAAAACAAACACCAGGACTCTGGAGCCAATCGCACCTATGGTTCCACTCATGCTACTCCAGTTACTCTTTGACATCTTAAGCCTAGTTTCCTTGAATGAAAAATGTGCTCAATGGTATTTTATTTAAAATTCAATACTGTAAATATTTTTAAGCACACATTATTCACCAGGCAGTACAATAGGAAGGCTTAGTACAAAAGAGAGAGGTCTTATAAAAAAAAAAACCTTTCTGAATAACTTCTTGAACAATAAAAACAAAAATGCAATAGGCTTTTATGATGGTAGAAGGAGTTTAGATTAGAAAAAAGAAAACAATGAGAGCTCTAAGCATTCAGATATGGTAGAAGTAGATTTGGAATCTTCTTTTCAATGTATATTTATGTATTCTAACAGCTACCAAATGGGATTTACACAGAGGATGGATTAGTTTGATTTTGCACATGTCTTCTGTACCTAGTATACTATTATCTGAAGGTATAGTGTTTTTTTTCCTACCAATGTATCTTCTTTTATTGTTTGTCATCCTCTTTTATTCAAGAGCTTTTCAAATAGCCTAATAAAGTATTTTCAAATTACCTAATAAAACAAGTTCCCTTAGAAGTTGGTATTGTGATTGGAAAGCAATAGGGAGAAAGCTTGATTTATTGACAAGTGAGAGTATGCTATAAATTTTTCCCATATTAAAATTGCCTTTGGATTATCAGATCACTCCTAGAGAAACTGCAGCATATAGGGATAGCGATGTAAAGACTAAAGGCATGGATCTAAAATACTAAAATACTAAAGGCAGGGATCACAATGTCCATGGGTGGGTCTGCTTTGCTTCATAAAATCTCTTTCTTCTGAAATACTGTGTATAAACTGAACAAAATTGTACCAGGGAAGATTGTTATCTAAGAAAAGTCATGATAAATGCTTTTGTGAGACAAATGATCATTTTATAATAAAAAAAATCATTTTTTGGTTAATATATTTTGTGATTTTTTTTTTGGTTCTCATTCACTACACTTCCTTAAAGTGAAAGCATACTTTTATATAATATAAATAAATTAGCAATAGTGATTTCCAAGCTAGTCATCTAGATTGGATTTTGAAGTTCAACAGAAAATAGGTATTTCAGGTGGAATTATTTGCTTTAAATGTGAATAATACTTTTTCTTTTAGTGGTGTACAATTTGTTAAAATTTGTTTTAAATTAAGGAAAAGAGGTTGGATATCTCTAAAATTAAGAAAAACAAGAATATACTCTAACAAATAAGAATATGTCCATATAGTGGTACAAAGGAGAAGGATTCAGAGGTAAGCCAGGTGTGCTGTACAAAGATGTTCAACCCTTCACAACCTGCCTGCTTCTAGGCAAGTCACTTAGCCTGGCAGAGACTTCCTTCTTTTCCCATTTATAACTAAAGAATGTTATTTGAATTTCCTACTTTGCATACTCACTGTAAGGCTGAAATGTCATATGTGTATAAAGAAACCTTTAAACTTAAAAACATATAAGAGGATTTTGGTCTTGTGATGAAATACTATTTCATTAGATAAGGTACACAAGCCTTTAAGTATTCCAATTTTAAAAAGGCACTATAGTTATTTTGGCCATTTATGGATTTTCTATGTCCAAACATATATCCATTTATTTTTATTTTTTTTAAAGATTTTATTTATTTATTTGACACTCAGAGATCACAAGTAGGCAGAGAGGCAGGCAAAGAGAGAGGAGGAAGCAGGCTCCCTGCCGAGCAGAGAGAGGGATGCGAGGCTCGATCCCAGGACCCTGTGATCATGACCTAAGCTGAAGGCAGAGGCTTTAACCCACTGAGCCACTCAGGTGCCCCCGAATATCCATTTATACAATAAGAACTATAGCCAGCCATAATGACCATCAAGTTGCTATGCCTATGTGAACAGTAAGGCTGCATTGCCAAATAATATGGAACCAAAGGGCCAAATTTAATTTTAATTAAATTTCATTAGAGTATTATAAATTAAAACAACCATCATTTTGGATGGTTTAAGTAATATGAATTATTAAAAATGCATATACATGTGAAGAACTCATAATTCTCAAATTTTAAGTAATGAAAGAACATTTTTATGGCAAATAAGGAGCAGGGGTTCTTAATAACAGAGTAGATAGACAAAAATGGCAAGATGTTCTTATTGCTGGGGTAGAAAGGATTAGATTGCATATGAGAAGACTCTTTCTAAAAGTAGATTTATCACTGACCAAGTATTAAAAACTTATAATTCATTTTCAAAGATCTTTATAATAATAATTTATAGGCATGTAAAAATATCTATATGTAATAGAAGTATTAATAATATATCCATAAATAATATAACAACTTATAGAAAAGTTGCCAGAATGTACAGAGAACTCCGTTCACCAGCTTGTTCCACTATCAACATAATCATGGTACATTTGTCAAAGCAAAGAACATTGGCAAAATAATATTAATTAGGCTACAGGTTTTATTCAGATTTCACCAGTTTTCCAACTGATGCCTCTTTTCTGTTTAAAGACCAAATCCAGGGTGCCACATCACGTTAAGTCATAATGTCTCATCTCTCTAGCTGTGTTTCTCAGTCTTTCATGATCTTGAAACTTGTGAAGAATACTGGTAACATATTTTGTAGCACATGCTTCTATTTGACTTTGCCTCATATTTCTCTCAAGATTACAATGGAGCTCTGGGTTTGTGGAAAGAATAGAACAGAAATGAAGTGTATTCATCAAATCACAGGAGAGTACAGGAGGTCAACATAATTTATTTTGGAGATGTTAAGCTTGATCACTCAATGAAGTGGTATCTGCCACATTTCTCCATGGAAAAATTACCTTTGCCCCACACTTCTATACTCTCTGAGGCATGAAGTTTAGCTCACACTCAAAGGAAGAGGAATTAAGCTATGCCTCCTAGGAGGTGGGTGAGGTGTCTACGTACATTATTTGGAATTCTTCTATAAAGAAGATTTTTGCCTTCTCTGTCATTTTTCTTTCTATTTAATCATTTATTTGTATCAGTGTGAATTAATCAATATTTATTTTAGTTGCTAGGTTATAGCCTAATAGAATCATTATTTTATTGCACAAAGTGCTTCAGTTTTGGTCACTGGGAACTCTTTCTGGTTAGCTCCCATGTCCTTTTGACATGCCCTAATGACTTTTTTGGCACTTTTTTACTTTCTGACACTAGAAGATACTTGAGTTTTAACAACATTTTTTCTTCCATATCTCTCAAATCAGCCATTTTTCCTGATGGCCTGGGTTCCTTTTTTAATTTTTAAGGTTTTATTCATTTGAGAGAGAGAGAGCGAGAGTGAGCATATGCAGGGGGAGGGGCAGGGAGAGAGGAACAATCAGACTACCTGCTGAGCAAGGAGCCTGATGTGGGGCTCCATCTCAGTACTCCAGGATTGTGACCTGAGCTGAAGTCAGACACTTAACCAGCTGAGCCACCAAAGTGCCCCTGGGTTCCTTTTTTAAATTGGAGAATGGTATTTAGTAACTAAAATCTGGGCATAAGAAGTGCTCATTGCTTCTGTGGTGTTACTACTTCTAGGACTTTTCAGTAGGTAGAGCTAATAAAAAGTATGTTTGTATACCCATGTATGCACACATAACCATATTTATTTTTGTATCTATTTATAGGTATATTAAAATAAAAATAGTTCATATTATATCTCTGTCTCTAACCTAGCACTACAAGGTTAATTTTAGCTATTTTCCTTTAATTATTTAAACTTCTTTCATTGACAATGAGGAACCTAGTTTCTATTATCAGCAATTTATTTATTTATGTGTCCCACCCTAATATACATTTAAAGTGGTTACATAATTACCCACTTGTACTCATGTTGGGGGAGAATTATCAAAGAGTGTACAATGTCTATGTACAGTTATTTTCTCTTCAGCATTATTCATTTTAGTCTTTGTCCTCTCAAAAGACTGTTTCCCTAAGTTACTTAGGCTAGATCGTTTTCCCCATGGAAAAACAGGTTATGTCTTACTTTTGTAATTTGGTTAGATTCATTTGTCACAGTCCATATCCAATTTGTTTTCTTATTTTTAATTTGTATACTATATAGCTCACTCTGTGGTGTACAGTTCTGTAGGTTTTGATGAGTGCATAGTCACTCATCCAGAATTGCAGTATCATGCAGAACAGTTCTATTACCCCCCAAAATGTCTTCATACTATCACTTTATAGTCAATTCTTTCATATCTCCCAAACCCTGGCAACCACTGATATGTTTCTTGTTTCCTAAATTTTTCTTTTTCTAGTATTTCATATATATATAATCATACAGTATTCAGTCATTTGGTTCTTTCTTCTTTCACTTAGCAAAATACATTTAACATTCATCCATGATATTGAATAAATCAACAATTCCTTCTTTTTTATAGTTCAGTTGCATTTCATTGTATAGATATACTATAGTTTGTTCATACATTTGCCAATTGAAGAACATTTTGGTTATTTTGATGTCTTAGCAATTAGAGATAAAATTTCTATAAATATTCATATATAGAATTCTGTGTAAAAATAAATTTGAAATTCACTTGGTAATATAGGAATGGGATTGCTGGATCATATGGTTAAGTGTATATTTAGGTTTACAAAAAAACTGGCACACAATTTTCCTAAGTTCTGGTACCACTTTAAAGTCTTATCAGCGATGAATGAGAGTCCCTGGGGCTCTGCAAGCTCACCGGCATTTAGCATTGCCAGATTTTTAAAATTTTTTATTCATTTTAATATGTGTCTAGTGGTTTCTAACTGTGGTTTTATTTATTTTTTTTTAAAGATTTTATTTATTTATTTGACAGAGAGAGATCACAAGTAGACAGAGAGGCAGGCAGAGAGAGGGAGGGAAGCAGGCTCCCTGCTGAGCAGAGAGCCCGACGTGGGACTCGATCCCAGGACCCTGAGATCATGACCTGAGCCGAAGGCAGCGGCTTAAACCACTGAGCCACCCAGGCGCCCCTAACTGTGGTTTTAATTTGCATCCCCCTAATGACTAATGATGTTGAACATCTTCCCATATGTTTATTGGCCATTCATACATCTTTTTAGTGGAATTCAGATCTTTTACCCATTTTTAAATTGGGTTGTTTCTTTCCTTTTTGTTAAGTTCTAGGACTTCTTTATAATTTCTGAATATAAATCCTTTATCAGATATGTGGTTTATAAGTCTGAAGCTTCATTTTTAAACAGTGTATTTGATGGAGACATCTTTAAGAATTTTACTTTTTGCTTTTGAATCATTCATTGTAATGGGAAGGGCTGTGATCAGCTAATTCATTTAGTTACAACAGGGCAATTACACTGAAGCAAATTTAAAACAAATTCCAATGTGCATTACAGTTAAGGTTTAGACCTTGTATATTTTCTTATCTATAATTGCTCATGGATAAGATGAGGGTGGTTAAAATTTCATTTTAAGTCAGAACTGTAGGATTTGACATGTTTTTCTCATTAAAATTTTGGAGTAATACACTTCATTGGCGTGTCCTGGCATCAACCTACAAAATTCATTAGGTAGCAGAATTATGGCTTTATGTCAACAGTTCTCTGCAAAAGAGCTGTGTAACTTGGTGGGTATTAGCCACATGGAACTGTCAAGTACTTGAAAGGTGGCAAGTGTGACTGAGGAAATCACTTTGAATTTTAGTTAATTTAAATTTAAAAAGTGATATTCAGTTTAGTTATTGGAATACTTCAAGTATGTGTAGGACAACATGGCTTTGTGCATCTACTTTTTTCCAACTATGAATTTTATGAAATCTAAATATAGATCAAGAATATCCAATACAAATGTAATTTCCTGATTGATACATGCTATAAGTACACCCAGCATTTCAAAGACTTAGTGTGAAAAAAAAAGGACATAAAAGTTCTCAATATTTTTTACATCAATCACATGTTAATGATTTTATTTTGAATATATATGGTTAATAGAATATATTATTAAAACCTATTTATCTGCTTCTTTCTTCTTTTTAAAAATGTGGCAACAAGAAACATTTAAATTACATGTTTGGCTCACATTTTATTTTTATCAATTAGCACTACTTTAGAACCACATATTGTGTATTAAATTATATTTTGTGTCAAAAAGCATTCAGTGTTCTGAAATGACATGCTAATAATGTATCTACCATCACTACAGCCTCCACAGTATAATCAGTCACACCTCATTCTCCTATCTTTGTAGAGAAAGATCAAGGATCAGTAAGTTCCAAGTCACTTGTGGCAGATGTTAGATGCTCAGACAGGGACCCCAGCAAGGAAAGAGAAGGGAGAATGGAGAGCAAGATGTGGGAGTAATATTGCAGGTCTGGCATTATCAAGTGTTGTCAAAGAACAGCATCACCTGATGGCTTAACCACGCCATAAATGTTGGGGACACTTCCGATTACTGAAGGGCTCTAGTTCTGGCTTATTTTCCCATGAGCAAAAGTATTGGGCTACATTGGCTTATTTTCTCATGAGCAAAAGTATTGTGCTACCTCCTTTCCTTCCCACTGCTGTGAGTTAGTACTTTCAGCTTAGTACTGATCTCAAAAACAGCATAGTATTCTAGCCTTTCATTCCCTTCTTTGCTTTCTGGCAATGTGAAATTAATAGTAAGAGTTTCCTTTACCACGTAAAGATGAGTTTTCTTCTTTTTATGTAATTTATTAAAGAAACTACACACACACACACACACACACACACACACACAGATGATTTAGTAGTGTAAGTATTGTCTTGCCAAAACTAAAATCATTTTTGGAAAAAATAACTAATACAGAAATGGGCCTGACTTTAAAATGATATTACACATTACATTTTTATAAAGATGATTTCAAGATTTTAATACTTCAGCATAAAATTTTGCAGGTCCAATTTTTTTTTTAATTATAGAAAACTAAAAATAGTATGCAAATATTAAGGTATTAGGTAAAATATTTATTAAAAATATAACTAAACCGCAAAAGTGTATTACTCTACTGCAATAGATAATTATATTAAGCTTTAACTTTGATACAACATTAAATCTAAATTTACAGAATAGCTCTTCATATAAGATAAACTTTTATAAGTTTTCTATACTTTGGATGAGTTTTAGTGTATAATAATTCTGAAACAATCTAGGTTATGTACAAGTTCTAACTGAACACATTTCTCTCACAATCAAGCCAGCATCAAAGTAAATATATACTTACAATATAGAGAACATATCATGGGAAGCACATAAGCAGTTGTTAAGCTACTCCACTGTATTATAAAATTCTTGAATTATTGCATTCTAAGCCTGTTGGGAAAGAAAGGGAAAAAAAAGTATGTTAATTAAATGTACTGGGTGTACTATATAGGCAGTTAAATAACCAAAAGAAAACTAAAAAGAAAATCATATACTTCTCATAGATCTTTCTCTATATACTTTTGTGCCTTTTGTTTATATAAATTTATTATTTAAGTTTTAGAAAAATGCTATTGAACCATGTAAGTCATTTGAATATGTAACAAGAGAAATATTATTATTTTTTAAAAGATTTTATTTATTTATTTATCTCAGAGCAGGAGCGTAAGTATGAGCAGTTAAGAGCGAGTGGAGGGAAGGCAGGGGAAGGGACAGAGAGGGAAGGAGAGGGACAAGCAGACTCCACAATGAGTGAGTCTGAGCCAGGGTTCTATCTCACAATCCTGACATCATGACATGAGCTAAAATCAAGAGTTGGATGCTTCACTGACTGAGCCACCAAGGTAACCCATAAGAGAAATATTATTAAAAAGAATGAATGCTATAACTGAAACTCTAAGGAAATAATATATCTTGTTAACCAAGGTTGATTTCATCATCTCTATTTTTTATGTTTTCCACCTACAGAATACATTGTATATGTAGCACAAAAACAAAACCAAAAAATAAAAAAAGAGGTTACTGAATGATCTGGTTGTTTCTAATTATCTGGATGCTTTAACAAACCAAAGACCAAATAATTAGATGATTTGTCCAAATATTTTTCAATTTTCATGTTGACGTATGCCAGATGCTTTGGTCTGAATTTTTGTATTCTCCCCCAATTCATGTGTTGAAATCCTTTTTTTTTTTTTTTTCTTTTCAAATTTTAAGTATGCTTCAAATCCAATGTGGGACTCCAACTCACAACCCTGAGACCAAGAGTCGCAGCCAGCCAGGCATCTGCAAATGTTAAAATCCTAATGCCCATGTTGATGGTACTGAGAGGTGAATAGCATTAGTGCCTTTATAAAGAAGACCCAGACAGTGTCCTTGCCCTCTTCACCACATGAGGACTCAGTGAAAAGATGTACATCCGTGAACCAGGAAGCTCTCATCCTAGCTGCCAGCACCACAATCCTGGACTTCTCTGCCTCTAGAACTGTGGAAAATAAATTTCTGCTGTTTATCAGCTACCTAGTCTGGATACTTTGTTACAGCAGCTCAAATGGACTGAGCCCACAAACATGATTGGCTATAAAATGCAGGCAAGTGCTTTCAAATCTTATTGAATTTTTTTATTCTATAATGAACGGAGATTCTATTTAATACAAAGTGGGAAGCTGACACAAAGACATTACCCCAACCACAAGCAAATCTAGTGGAACTATGGAGCAGTTTAAAGTTAAATAAAGAGAGGATTTAGTTTCTCTTTAAGAGAATGCCTTCACAAACTATGTGGTATGAATGTATTCCCTGTCAAAAACGTCCTTTTGCTGTAGAACTGAGCTTTTCAAACTTAGAGGTTAGTAAGTGGTGGTTAGGAATTCCATACCCAGTACACATACACACACATCTACACACATGTACACACCCACACATGCATGTGCTGTGGGGTGCACTCACATGCACACACACACGCCCATCTTGTCCTCATTGTAGGTCTCCCAAATTCCTAATCCATTTTTTCTTCCTGAAGTCAGTAGATTTTAAAGCAAAGTTCAGTCAAATTTCTTTCTGGATACACACATAGCATTGGCTTATGTTTAATAGAAAAAATGATTTTCCGCCTAATTTGGCATTCTCCCCCCCATTGGCACTTTAATATTGGATTCAAATCCATTAAAGGTAATAAAAATATGGAGTACTGATCTGGCATTTTTGTCTTGTCTTTAAAATCTTAACTATTCCTTCTTGAAGTTGTAAAACAGATGAATAGCTTCCCTATATTTTGTAACAACTGTTGAAGGTTTTTTAGGTGTGTTTGATTGACATTTAACCATCACAGCAATATTTTAAGGTAGGTTTTATTATCCTCATTTTACAGGGTTTTGATCATTCAAACAAATCATCTATACAAGAAGCTGGAAGGTGTAACTGGGGTCAAATCCAGCCTTAATTTAAAAGTGTGTACTCAAAAAAGTCTTCACTTGTACATGGTTTCCTGGACACTGTTTAAAAGATCATTCTGCCTAGACATCTACTTTCAATAGTATTTGAATGCCAATTTGGAAAAAATTAATGAAATATTTAGTAAGGTAGATCAATGTTCTGTGTTGAAACCATATATATCTTGGGTTTAGAATTGTTAAATGAGCAAAACCAAACACAATTATTGCATATAACATATGTAATGCATTGGTTTTAAATCTTGACATAAAGGATCAACACAGCTAATAAATTAAGAAAAGATAGAGAAGGGACATTCGTATCTATCTCAACTGGTTCCAGACTTTTACGACACTAGAGCATCTGTGCCATTTTTTTTTTTTTAAATGATTTTTCTGCCTCAGCATCAAATGCCGTTCTTGCTTTGTTCTTACCATCCAAATCTTTTCTGATGCTTTTAAAATTATCTTTGCTGGCAAGTTAGCAAAATTAAACATTTAAAATCCTACCTAGAATGAGAGCAAAGGATGAGAATCAACAAATGGGCTGAGTTATCTACTTGGAAACTCAGATTTGGATATGTTGTGTATTTGTGTGTATGCATGTGTGTATTTCCCAATTATGGCTATGATTTAATTAGCTGAATAAATAACACTTACATCATGGAGTTATTCTTATTATTTTTGTTGATAAAGTTTTATCTAAATAAGGTTTTCTTTATCCTTTTTTTTTTTTGTATTATCTGCAGGGAAACAATTGTTCTCTTCCATTCTCTACATTTCTGTCTAAGTCAGTCATGTGATGATATACGTTTTTCTCTTTTGCTTTCCTATATACTTGTCTTTCCTTCTAGGGCAGTCAAGTCATCTGCTTGATGTGGGGTAGAGGTAGGTAGGACAAGACCCTCAGTGTTTGTCATTTAAAGGGTCATTTTGTCATAAGGCTTAAAGTCAGGCAATCTTGAGAAAGAAAGGTTTTTTGTTTTGTTTTTTTTTTTTCTTTTTTTCTTAAGGATTTTATTTATTTACTTTCTTGAGAGAGAAAGAGAGAGAGAGAGAGGACAAGCAAGCAGGGAGAGGGGCAGAGGTGGAAGGGAGAGAGCAGGGGTTGGGGGAAAGAATGTTTAGCCAGCTCCACGCTGAGCACAGAGCCCTCAATGGGGCCCCATCCCACAACCTGGAGATCATGACCTGACCGAAAACAAGAGCTGAGCACTTAACAGACTGAACTACCCAAGCACCCAGAAAAAGAGAGGATTTCTAAATTCCTTTAGTTCTCCTTTATATATAAAGACTAGACCTCGTGGATTAATCTATTATTTGAAGTCTGGCCCAGATCCAGAAGCTGGGTAACTTAAGGATGAAACATTAAAATGGTTCATTGATTTTTACTTTTCATCTTGATGTTTGTTAGTGAGCATAAATGGCTATGTTTGCATATAATTTTATACAAAGGCGTTTGAAATCAGGTAGAAATGACAATAGGAAGAAAGCCTTATTTGTTTATTCCTTTGGCAAAGGCAAAAGAGATGGAGAGAAAGAAGAGCTGAGTGGAAGAGGAGAGTGGCTGTTTTCTCCTCCCAGCTGCTTGAGGTCAAGCCCAGGGAGAGTAGCTTTAGGAACTCCTACCTGAAGGAACTCTCAGTGTTTTTGCTTATGCTTTTGGGAAGAGATTACTGTGCCGAGTAATCCCATACCAACATGTGGTGACCCAGTAGTGTCATGAGGACCGCATGGCTGGAACAGGCCCAGTTCACAATCCCAACTCTCCCTAGGTTACTTATGGCATGGAAGATGAGCTGAGAAAAAAAAAAAAAGGGTCTACGGGGAGCAAAATGACTTAGGCACAGAGGTTTGTAAGGTTTTCTGCTTTAACCAAGTGTTGGAAGAGGGAAGCATCAATATATGTGACATCAGAGACTGATGGACCCAAACATCAAGATCCTAGACAGACTGAATTCATAGGGCCATTAGGCACACAAAGCTGAGAAATAAGTGACTATGAGAAATGGCAGCCACAGAGTGGCCCACAGCAAGGGACTGAACTGTCATCCTGAGAAGAGGCAGTTAGAGAAGGTAAGCCACACAGAGGAGGTCACATCTGAGCGATGGTAAGGGCATAGCCTCACCTTCAGGATAGAGCATTAGGAGGAGAGGGAACACTAGGTACAAAGGGCCAAGAAAGGAACAAGTACAACATGTTCAAGGAGGAAAAAAAATCCCAGTATGCTTGTGGGGTAGTAATCCAGAGCACAGTATTGTGGGGGGTAGGGGTGGGGCTTGGTGGGGGAGGGGAGGAAGGATTGATAGGCAGATAGCGGCTGGGTGATGTTGGGTCCCACAAGCCGTTGTAAGGAGTCCAGACTTTATTCACGGTACAGTAGAGATACCGAGGTTTTGACCAGGGGACCCTATGACCTGATGAAAATTTTAAAGTTTTCATTTCAGATGTTCTGTAAAACATTTAGCAGAGAGGCTAGCCCAGAAGCAGCAACCCGACTAAAGGCGATCGTAGCAGTTGAGTTGAGAGATGATGGTGATTGTAAATTTAGTGGCAGTGACAGTGGAGAGAAGTGTTTGGATTTGGGATATATCTGAATAAAGTATAAAATCCTATCCATTCATTTCACCATTCACAAACACAAATGCATCTGTGAGCCATCATGATAGGGTGGGCTATGTTTCTTTCCTTAGCAAAGCGTCAATTTGAAAAATAAAAATTACATAGATATTTATGTAAGGTACTTCAGTCATTTTGAGTAAAATTTACCAAAAGGTAAAAATATGGAGACATTTGTTTTATATAGTGAAAAAAAATATGTTGAGCCAATTGATTAAAGACAGTATAAATGATTAAGAAAAGTACTATATTATTTTTATAAATGAAAGAATAAAGAAATAGACAAAAGGAGCATTACTTTTCACAGAAAGAAGAGTACTCACAAGGACTCCGAATGATGTTGTTAGAAACATCTCAGATATATTTGAAATTGAATTTCACTAATAAGTTTCTGAATTCACCAAATGTGATGAAAGGACATTGAATTTTGGATAAATAAAGACAATCCCTTCACGTAGTTTATAGTAATAAGTGAGATTTGCTGCCAGAAGAGGTCACTGAGCCAATTCCTGTGGCTACACTTTAAACAGAATTTTATGACTTCAGAATTACTAGACCGGGTCCTTAAGCCTTCTTTAGTTCAACATACATTTCTAAAAATGCATTCTGTCTAACATCTGCTAGGTGCTATGGCTAAAAGGGTGGCCAAAATACTCTCCTGTCCTTGAAGAGTTCATAGTGAAGAGGAGGGAAGGAAGAAAGAGAAATGAAGAAATTGGTACTAAATGTCTGGCTAGGGGCACAAATACAGCAGCGTTCAACGTTAACTTAGCTGAAGCTTGATAGTGTAAAGTGAACGTTGAATGGCGGCAGGGGGGCTGTGCAGTATGAACACAGATAAAGAATACGGAGATATTAAATGTTGGGACTAAAAAGTAATCTGGCTCCAGCGGAGCAGAGAGATATGCAGTGTGATGAAGCACAGGCAGGGGGCAGCAGAAAGGAGCAAGGGCCAGCTGCTGGAGGGGCTCACGCTAGAACCTTGAACCTCATTAACACAAATAATGACACTCCCTTGTAATAAAAGAGTGCTCACTATGAAACAGGTACAATTTTAAGGTTTTATATACATAATTTCAGTCTATCAATAAGCCTATGAGATACTATTCCAGTTGTCGAGAAGAGGAATATGAAGCAGAGAGGTTAAGCCATTTGCCCAAGGTCACCCAGCTTGGAAACAGTGTAGCTGGCCTGCAACAAAAGCAGACTGATTCCAGAGTCCTACTCTTGGTCACGCAGGTATGTCTGGTGAGATCAACGTTCGATAGTTTAGCTGCAAAAGGCTTTTTGTTTGTTTGTTTTGCATAATTTACAGGGAAAAGGAGTACTTTTTTCTCCCCATACAAAATGTTGGTTTGCTCTTTAAATTGAGTGGAAATGGGAATAAGAATCCTGAAATTAAAAGCACAAAGTGAGTGAGGAGGGAAGGAAGGGAAATGATGTTTCTTGAGCGTTTTGCTTACTGTGTGGCTAGATGGTGAATGTTTACCTTCCTTGGTCTGTAGATACCTGTGCAAAGCTGGGAAAAGGAGTGATTATGGGAGAAGTATATGCTTTGTGCTCGCTTCTGCAACTCCTTAGTTATTTTCATGGTCTGAATTCTTTCGCAGGTTAGGCTTTCCTGTTGTTCCCTTCCCTTCCCTCTTACGTAGCTGGCTTGGATATCTGCCCTGACCTTATTCCTTAGGGGAATATGATGCAGAGCTGTGTGAACAGCATGAAACAGGGTTGGTGTTCAGGAAGAGAGCTAGCCCTGAGTGTTTCGAATTCTTCCACTTCCTTAGCTGCTGTAGGAAATAAGGATTAGTAGCATTTAGGAACATTAATAACCATCAATGTCTTGAGGATTTAAAATATGTTTATGTTTGGATACAGGCTAGTAATTCTATCACAGAAGATGTTGGAAATTAGTTCATATTTTATACATGTATTTTATCTGTAGAGTATTTTTTAAAAATATTTTATTTATTTGACAGAGAGATCACAAGTAGGCAGAGAGGCAGGCAGAGAGAGAGGAGGAAGCAGGCTCCCTGCGGAGCAGAGAGCCCAATGCGGGGCTCGATCCCAGGACCCTGAGATCATGACCTGAGCCAAAGGCAGAGGCTTTAACCCACTGAACCACCCAGGCGCCCCTATCCATAGAGTATTTTTAACACACACTTTTTGAGGATGGGAGGGAGAGTTGCTTTGTTCTTTTAAAACCTATAAAACCCTTCAGGGCAAACTATTGAGCCTCTCTCACCTGGGGCTTGAAACAGTTCTGTAAATCTCATTGTGTATTCATCCCAGAACATTTGTTTTACTCAAAGATCTGGGAAAAAGAAATTTGTTCTAAAATAAATATCACAAGTACAGTGCAGAATGTACATACATTTTAAAAAATTCTTATTTATTTAACCAAGTGTTTATGGAATCTCTACTGTGATAGATGGTGCTCTGGTTATCGGGATTAAAGCAGTTATTTCCAGATATTTATATTATGCTGGTTTGTGAGAAAAGGATATAGTATGTTTTAACATGTGTATGGGGAAATCTCTTTTTTAATAGTTTCATTGAGAAATAATAAACATACATCAGTGTATAAGCTTAAGGTGTACATCATGAAGATTTAATTTACATATATGGTGAAATGATTCCCACAATAGGTTCAGCTAACATCTATCATATCATATAGATATAATTAAAAAAGAAAGAAGAAAAACAAATTCCTTGTGATGAGACCTCTTAGGATTTACTTTCTTAACCACTTTCCTATACATCATACAGCAGTGTTATCAACAGTCATCATACTGTACAGCACATCCTAGTACTGACTTATCATTCCTTTTTTAATTGAAGTACAGTTGACATACAATATTGTATTAGTTTCAGGTGTACAACAGAGTGATTCTCGACATTCATATAAATTACAAAATGCTCACCGTGGAAGATGTAGTTGCTGTCTGTCACCTTACAAATTTATTTTAATATTATTGACTGCATTCCCTATGCTGTACCTTATACCCCCATACTTATTATCTTATATTTGGAAGTTTGTAACTTTTGACAACCTCCCTCCCATTCTTCCTATCCCAACCATCCTCCTTTGATGACCATAGGTCTGATCTCTTTTCCCGAGTTGGTTTTTTGTTTTGTTTTATTTTGTTTAGATTTCACATGTAAGGAAGATGATTCATATAATATCTGTCTTTCTCTGTCGGACTTATTTCACTTAGCATAAAGCCTTCAAGATTCACTAGTCTTGTTGCAAATACTGGGATTTCTTTATTTTTTACGGCTGAATAATATTTATGGCTCAGAATTTCTTTATCCATTCATGGACACTTAAGTTGTTTTCATGTCTTGGTTAGTGTAAATAATGCTGCTATGACCACAAAGATGCAGATATGTTTTTGCTTCCTTTGGATGTATTCCCAGAAGTGGAATTCTGAAGTCATATGGTAGTTCCATTTTTAACCTTTTGAAAATCCTCCGTACTATTTTCCATAGTGGCTGTACCAGTTTATAACCCACCAGCAGTTCACAGGTTTCCCTTTACTCCACATCCACTCCAGCACTTACCTCTTGTCTTTTTGATGATGTCCCTTCTAACAGGTGTGAAGTGATATCTCATCGTGGTTTTAATTTGCATTTCCCTAGTAACTAGGGATGTTGAGCATCTTTTCATGTACCTGTTGGCCTTTCATATATCTTCTTTGGAAAAACGTCTATTCAGTCCCTTGCCCATCTTTAACTGGGTTATTGTTTTTTTGTTTTTGTTTTTGTTTTTCCTAGAGTTGTGTAAGTATTTTATATATTTTGGACATTAACCGCTTATCACATATATAGTTTGGAAATATTTTTCCCCATTCCATAGGTTGTCTTTTCTTTTGCCATACAAAAGCTTTTTAGTTTGATGTACTACCATTTGTTTACTCATTATTTTGGCACTTACAGTGTCATATTCAAAAGATCATTTCCAAGACTCATGTCAGGGTGCTTTATTCCTGTTTTCTTCTAGGAGTTTCATGGTTCCATATATGACATTTAAGTCTTTAATTCAGTTCAAGTTTTTTCTAAGTTTTTATATAAATTCTAGTTAGTTACCATACATGTGATATTAGTTTCAAATGTACCCTATAGTGATTCAGCACTTCCATACATTACCCAGTGCTCATCACAAGTGCACTCCTTAATCCCCATCACCTCTTTCACCCATCTCCCACCCACCTCCCCTCTGGTAGCCATCAGTTTGCTCTCTATAGTTAAGGGTCCATTTATTGTTTTACCTTTCTTTCTTTTTTTTCCCCTTTGCTCATTTGTTATTTCTTAAATTCCACATATGAGTGAAATCTTTCTTTGACTGACTTATTTCAGTTAGCATACTATTCTCTCTAGCTCCATTTATGTCATTGCTAAAGGCAAGAAATGGCTATGTAATTTCTAGCTAATTTGTGCCAGTGATGTAATATAGGGGTCCAGTTTCATTCTTTTCATGTGTGTGCCCAGCACCAGTTATTGAAGACACTGTCTTTTCTCCATTGAGTTTTCTTGTTTCCCTTGTCAGATATTAGTTGACTGTATATGTTTTGGTTTACTTCTGAGCTCTCAGTTCTGTTCCATTGGTCTGTCTGTTTTGATTTCTATAGCTTTATAGTATAGCTTGAAATCATGAAGTATGATGCCTCCTGCTTTGTTCTTCTTTCTCAGGGTTTCTTTGGCTAGTTAGGGTCTTTTATGGTTCCATATAAATTTTAGGAGTGTTTTGTCTATTTCTTTAAAAAAATGCTATTGGAAAATTGATAGGGATTGTATTAATCCATAAATGACTTTTTGTAGTATTGGCATTTTAACAATATTAATTCTTCTAATCCATGAACACAAGATACCTTCCCATTTATATGTTTTTGATCTCTTTTACCAGTGTTTTATAGTTTTCAGTGTATAGATCTTTCAAATCCTTGGTTAAATTTATTCCTAAGTATTCTATTGTTTTTGATGTTATTGCAAATGGGATTTATTTGTTTATTTTTCAGAAAATTTATTGTTAGTTTATGGAAATGCTACTGACTTTTATTTGTTAATTTTGTATCCTACAACTTTATTGAATTGTTGATTAGATCTAACATTTTTTGGTCACGTCTTTAAAATTTTCTATATATGAGATCATATCATCCACAAAAAGACAATTTTACTGCCTCTTTTCTAATTCTGATATCTTTTCTTTCTTTCTTCCTTTTTTTTTTTTTTCATTAGGACTTCCCAATACCATATTGAGTAGGAAAGGAATAGTGACAATGGGTATTTTTGCCTTGTTCTGATCTTAGAGGAAAACTTTTCAACCTTTTACCATTGAGTATGATGTTCGCTGTGGGCTTTTATTATATGGCATTTATCAGGTTGAGATATGTTCCTTCTATGACCAATTTGTTGAGTTTTTATCATAAATGAATATTAAATTTTGTCAAATGCTTTTTCTGCATCTATTGATGTGCTAGAATTCTTTTCTTTCATTTTGTTAATGTAGTGAATCACACTTCTTGATTTAGGTATATTGAAACATCCTTGCATCCCATGGATAAATCTCATTTGATCATGCTGAATGATCCCATTAATGTGCTGCTGAATTTAGTTTGCTAGTATTTTAGTGAGAATTTTGGCATCTACATTCATT
Source organism: Enhydra lutris kenyoni (assembly GCF_002288905.1). NCBI lineage: Eukaryota > Metazoa > Chordata > Mammalia > Carnivora > Mustelidae > Enhydra > Enhydra lutris. The sequence goes on from NW_019154142.1 coordinate 18,493,513, forward strand.
AGGAACATTGGCTTATAGTTTCCTTTCTATTGGTGTCCTTTTATGGTTTTGGTTTAAGGATAATGCTGGCATTGTAAAATGAGTTTGGGAGTATTCCCTTCTCTTTGATTTTTTTGAAAGAATTTGTGAAGGATTGGTATTAATTCTCCTTTAAATGTTTGGTAAAATTTACCAGTGAAGACATCTGGTTCTAGGTTTTTCTTTGTTGGGAAATTGTGGATTACTGATTTAATCTCCTTACTAGTAACTGGTCTATTCAGGTTTTCTATTGCTATGGGAAATATTTCTATGGAATTTAATTTATGAATATTTTGCCTTCAGAAATTGGACAAATAAAGTATGAATGTTTTGATGTAGACCAGGAATTAGCAAATTGTGCACTAAAGAAGTGGGTGGTAAATACTTTAAGCATTACAGTCCAAAAGGTAAAGTCAAGGATTTCTATAGGTTCTCATTTATTGTATAGTTTCTGTCATAATTCCTCAATTCTGCTGTTGTAGTGTGAAAGCAGATAAATAATACATAAACAAAAAGCTGTGACTATGTTCCAGTAAACTCCTATTTACAAATATTAGCAGCAGGTCAGATTTGGCCCATGAACCATATTTGCCACCTTCCGGTTTAGACCATAATGAACTTTAAAAAAAAAAATTACTGAGATATGGATCTAAAAATGGTGTTATTTTTCATATCTTTTAATTGAATCAATAAAGTTTAAACACTTCATTTCTTCATTTCTCTAGCTCTGCTGGAGGTGTGGGGGGGCAGTTCTTAAGGGCTCTTAAACAGGGGAGGCAATGAGAGATAAGTGCTGACTTGTGATGTGACAGGCCAAGAAAAGACAGGCCAGTTGGTAGCCCAGTGGCTGTCATGAATAGGATGAGCATGGGCTGAGCTCCAGCGGCTGCTCCCAAAAAGCAAGTGCACTTCTTGCTTGTTCAGATGGTGTTTTGATTTCTGATCCTACTTGTTAAAACCCTTCCTGGAAGAAGAATCTGAAAATGGGAGATATGAACTAAAGTCGGGATAAAGATTGCATGGATACTTATATCCATATCCTCAGTCACACTCATCTAGAAAGAGATACCTGACTGGGACCAAAGATGGGAGACATGCCAGGGACAGATGGCTAGTGACACTGGATCTTTTCTTCTTTGTCTATGACAATAATGGAAAAAAAAAATGGACACTTTCCTTTATAAACCAGTGTTGTAAGAATGTTAGTGAGATTCAGCCAGGTAGGTGGGATAAGGGAGGGTTTTGATAAGCCATCTTTGTCCTCTGGACACCTTTCTCCCCCCATTTCTTCTGACAAAATCAGTGAAAGCATTGAGAAAATAGAAGGAAAATAGTAAAGAAGGGAAGGAAAACAGAAGAGAAGCAGGGGCATAGGAGGAGAGAGAAGGACGAAGCAAAGAGAAGTCTGAATATTTCTCCTGGGATCCAAGCATGCTGCCTGCTCTCTTCGGCCAGCCTCCCAGAACTCTGGGGACATTGGGAAGTGGTTCAGGCTTTCTCTTATGTCCCTTGAATGAATTCTTCTGGAAGTAGTTGACAGCCATTGAACAGGTTCTCCCAGTATGCTGCAAAGCCTAGAGATCACCAGTATTGAAAAGGTTAGGATCCACTGGTCTGTCTCCTTTAATCCTGGGTTCTTTTTTTTTTTTTTT